>NC_140588.1:579138286-579730786 GCF_964204655.1 Triturus cristatus
CCAGATCTGTAAAGAAAAAGATGTTCGAGATGAGAGGAGCATAGTGACGTCGAAGGACATGGACAACAGTGATTGAAAAAAAGGAGAAAATGAGAACCTTATGAAGAAGAAGATAACAAATAATCAAACAATATTAACTAAGCAAACTTTTGGAATCATATTAGCGATCCTGAAATATAAGAAAAGTCAATTATTAGTATCCATGCCATGAGAGGAAATGTTATGAAGAAAAGGTTTAGGTTTATCAGGATCATCAAAGGAACGTGACCATCCATCATGTGTGATTTTTACAGAGGCAAGGATGAAGAATTCCATATTGGATGTTGAGATGTCTCATCTAAGGGCGTAGAGCAAGAAATTCTTTGCGTCGGGTGTTTGTTGCATTGGAAACATCTTGAGAGATGAAGATATTATGGCCCGACCAGATAAGACAACGCTTAAGTCTTACAGCCTTCAAGATGTGCATACGTTCAATGAATTCCAGAAAAAGCATTATAATTCCACGTGGTTTGTTTGAAGTAGCATGTAGATGACCCAGACGATGTGCTCTTTGTATATTGAGGGGAGATGATGATGACTGAAGATCCAAAAGTTCTGGAAGGAGTTTCTGTAGAAATGCTACGATGTCAGGACCTTCAATATTCTCCGGAAGTCCATAAAGGCGCAGATTATTTCTACGATTGCGATTTTCAAGATCCTCAGTGTGGATTTTTAACTTGTGGATTTCTTGGTCTAGTAGTGGAATCTTGGAAGAAACATCTTGTATGTCGCTTACTCGTTGTTCATGTTCCAGTACCTTTTCCTACATAACAATCCATCTCTCCTCAATCTGTTTTAGTTTTTCATTGGTAGTGGACATAAAAGGTTGACGGCCACGTACCTCATCTAATATAGAGTCCAGAACTGGTTTCTGTGAAGAGAGAATAGGCGAAGGCGGGTCGTTTTTATGCCTTTTCGGTTTTGTACCAGATGAGGAAGATCTAGCAATATGGAGTTCGTTAGCCATTGATAACTACTGGAAGGATCAACTTATAATATGTAGCAGAGGTCAAGTATTTCTGAAAAATGCAGTGGAAAACAAATTATTTCTTATGTTGATGAAGAGGTTATATTGTCATATTCTTGAGCATGTGACAAATAACTAAAGTTTCAATAGTGAGCAATAGCAACAGATGAACATCAACCTGAGCCTATCAAATATCCAAACAGAGAGTCACTGAAGAGAAAAAACTGTTCCATTGCCACAAAAGGATATCAGATATGCTCAAAAAATTGCATATTTGTAAGGTAGTCAATGCCCAGAGATTATTCCAGTTGAAGAAATTGTATAAGATATCATATTTAGCCCCGCCATATATAAAAAACAGCAAAAAAAGAAGAACGCGAGCGCCATGATACAAAATGGCGGGCGCTTGCATCTCCCTGAGGTAGAAATCACCGCCGCGGCGTACGGGCTTAAAATTGATGTAAATCGTGCCAAAAGCGGCGTGGAAACTCGCCGCATCTTCATGGAGCCAAGACCGCCACCTGCAGTTAGGATAACAATCAAACGAGGCTCAAATAGTGGAACGGAGTCCCGCGTCGATGCGGAGCTCACATCGGGACCGCCATGAAGCTTCGGCGCTCAAGCCACGCACCCGGACTTTGCAGATCTATCAGGCTATACGATTAATAAGGACAAATCTGAGGTTAACTTCTCAATAACATTGGAAATAAAAACATGTTAGGTGATTCGGGCCTATCTTGCCATCCAGGCTGCATTAAATATTTAGGAATAGAACTTTCCAATGACCTTATTCCTACTTTAAATGATAATGAAGATTCCATACGTAAGAAGATTAGTAAGCTTCTTTATGGTTGGTCACCCAAATTTCTTTTGTGGTAAGAAATGGCCGAGTCCCTCGAAATTATCACTCCATAGTTATTTATCTAAACGGTGTGCTCCCCAGGTCACCCGCAGACGATTTCCTATTGAAAATCGACAACACTCTCAATACATTTTTATGGCATAACAAAAAATCTAGAATCTCACTTAAAAAGCGTTGGCTCTCTAAAGAAAACGGTGGTCCAGGCTTCCCCAACTTTAGGAACACCCAAACAGCATATTTGTTCAAGCAAGGTACTAACTGGTTCCTTGATGAGTCAGAATACATACCAGTTTGGGTGAATCTAGAAAAATCACTTCTAGATGACAAGCCTATTTGTGTGTTCATAACAATGGACATTTTCCACCTCCCCCATTCTAAATACATCATGAATAACACTAAAAAGGCTATCTTAAGATACCATTTGACAATAAAGATCTGCAATTCTAACCTGTCACCAACATGGCACAACCCAAAATTAAACTTGATGGTCATACCATAATGAGGTCAGACTGGCGGAAGAAATGAATAAATCTGACCCAAACACATATTTGATGGTAATCTCCCACTCCCCATCTCCACTTTGCAATTGTGCTTCATGTTGGATAACCTCGACTTTTACAAATTTGTGAGTCCAGATATCTAAACATACAGCAATAAAGAATAACCCTTCACTACCTAACCTAATCAATAGCTTATGCAAATCCGGATATGTAGTATCCAAGGTATACAACCTACTCCTACCAACATCCTCTGGAAATCACTCATGGAACAAATAAAAATGTGAGGCAGAACTATCCGAAAGCAATATCAAATTTGATGGAACTATATTTACAAATCCACTTTTAGTGATATATCACCAATGCTATCCCAAACCAAAGACATACTCATTCACAGATCTTATTGGGCCCCCGAAAAACTACACAAACTTAATCTCATACACGTAGCCACATGCTAGAATTGTGGTGTGCGCACGGATGACCATGCTCACTTGCTCTTTTATTGTCTCATACTCCAGAGTTAGTGGGATAACATTTTTTAATTTATTAAAAACACACATCAAGAAAGCAAGCTGGTTCACGCCTGCCCTCCACGAATCCAGAAGCTCCAGCTGTTGACTCAAAAAGACATGGAGGAACCACAAATCCCCAAAACTCCACACCGCCTTCAAAGCAGCCACCACCGCACACCACTACCTCAGTAAAAACACAAGGAAGAAGGCCCTCCAAGAATCAACACCAATGCACACTACAGCAAAGAACTAGTCACCATCATTAAGGAATTTGACAAAACCAACAGCGAAACCACAGATGTCCCACCCTCCCAAGACCTCTGCAACAGATTTGGCACCTTCTTCCACCACAAGATCAAGACAATCTATGACAACAAGGACCTCCCCACCGCACCAGCAACCAACGCCCCCGACAGACCCTGCTCAGTTGGACCCACTCACCACAAATGACTCCCTAAACACCATGAAAAGCATCCACTTCGGAGCACCATCGGACCCCTGCCTGCACCGCATCTTCCACAGAGCCGCCCCAGCCATTGCACTCTGTCGGGGTTGGAACTCAGAACCGCAGAAAAACCAGTGTCCACAGGAGCGAGGATAGTGTCTCACTTCTCCCCACAAGGTATGTCCTCAGATCTGTACTTAAGAAGTTTTAGACCAAAGAGGGATACCCAGAAGAAGAAAGGAGACGTCAACAGGACTACGCTAGTTCCGACATCAACAGCGAATGGTGTGATTAGAAGAAGGCGGTACTGTAGCAAACAAAAATAATAAACAGGAGAGAAAAAAGAGAATGACAAGGTTAATTTTCCTGAGGGGGCAAACTATGTGTAAGAATACTGACCTATAACAACAATACTGGTTGTGTGCTCTCCCAAACTTACATAATGGATAAACTCGCCCAGCCTGTAATCACATCTTCTAGATAAGGCATGTATCATCAAGGAATACCTTATTCGTGAACAGTCCGTTGTATAGAAAAATAAGGGGGAGGATCCGTGAGTCTAGGAGAGGACGAGTGTCTGAATTAATCACGGAGTTATCACGGAGTTCTCCGTAATTCAAAGGCCACGTTGAGCGTCTCCTTCAGAAAACGAAAGTAGTGCAAAGGAAATTCCAAATAATCTTGCAAACAAAAACGGGTTACTTCTTTGCCCCTGAGTTTCACTGTCACTCCAGGATTAACCCTCTCACACCAATAAAGAATCAGAGAGACACAAGGGCTGGTCCTTAAATAATAATTCACACTTCAAAAACAGGATTGATAGGTTCTGATGCGCCCGAACTTTGTTTGGTAAGCGTGCAGGCTACACACGAATAATAAACGAAGGACTTCTCTTACGGTGATTGTTGTGGCGAGTCCTTCGCCAATACTCAGGACAACAATGTTTCTCTGCACCGTCGTGCCTCTGAAAGGGAGAATGGTGGACGATACAGGGAGCGGGAGCAGTCACTTCTCCGCAGGCGAGTTGGAAATTCGCCACGGTGAGACGGCGGAAAGGAATAAAGGGAGGACGTGCAGCTCCGCACGGCTGGAACACAACGGGCTACGGAGAATCCAAAGTAACAAGGAAATCAACGCCGGGCTGCTGACGGGTCTTCACAGGATCGGCGTGTCAGGATACAAAGCGTTGTCAGGGTGAGACGACTCGTAGGTGTCTCCGGGACTTGGGTTCACGGCGTGGTTAGCTGGAGCTTAGAAAGCCAAGCGCTGATTATCCGACAACCAATCAGTTTTAAACTCGGCACGCTAAGCAGCATGGGAAGGCACACAACCCCTCCCTCCAGACTCAGGGCGTTATGGGACATGTAGTGTATTGCACGGGTAGAGGGTCAGGAGACAAGAAGCGGGACGTGTAACACACTCGAGCTACGCCGAACCATCAACTGCTCCCTCGAGACTGCCTCCTTCCCCGATGACTGGAAACATGCCAAAATCAACCCACTCCTGAAGAAACCATCCTTGGACCCTACAGACCTTAAGAACTTCAGGCCCATCTCCCTTATTCCCTTCCCAGCCAAAGTCATCGAAAAAGCTGTCAACAACCAACTAGCCGACTTCATTGAAACAAATGACATCCTGGACATCTCCCAATCCGGTTTCTGAAGCAATTACAGCACTGAGAACGCCCTCCTCGCCGCCACCGATGACATCCGCTCCCGCCTTGACCAGGGTGAAACCAAGGCCCTCATCCTCCTGAACCTCTTGGTAGCCTTCAACACCATCTCCCAGCACACCCTAACCACTAGACTCCACGACAGCAGCATCCACAACAAGGGTCTTGACTGGATCTGATCCTTCCTCACAGGCAGAACCCAACTGGTTAGACTTCCGCCATACCTCTTGGAACCAACAGACACCAGCTGTGGAGTGCCCCAGGGCTCCTCTCTCAGCCCCTCCCTCTTCAACATCTACATGGGCCCCCTCACAACCATCGTCAGGAACCACGGACTCAACATTGTCTACAACGTGGACGACACAGAGCTGATCCTCTCCCTCACCAAGGAACCCAACATCACCAGGCACAACATCCAAGAAGGAATGAAAGCTGTTGCCACCTGAATGAAGAACAGCTGCCTTAAGCTCAACTCAGACAAGGCAGAAGTCCTCATCCTGGGATCCACGCACTCTGCATAGAACGATACCTGGTGGCCCTCTGCGCTAGGAACTCCCCCAACCCCGACGGACGACGCACGAAACCTAGGCATCATACTAGAAGCATTGCTCATTATGGACTGCCAGATCAACCCAGTATGCTCGGCCTGTTACAATACCGTCCGCCTGCTGTGAAAGACCCTCAGATGGCTCCCCACCGAATCCAGAAAGACTGTCATTCACGCGCTTATCAGAATCAGACTCCACTACGGCAACACACTCTACACTGGCGTTACCCCAAAAAATCTCTGCAAGCTCCAGAATATCCAGAAAGCCGCAGCCAGACTGGTCCTCAACCTCCCCCAGCACAGCCACATCACTCTACACCTCCGGAAACTCCACTGGCTCTCGGCAGACAGAATAAACTTCAAACTCCTCATCCACGCTTACAAGGGCATCCACAACGCCGGACCAGCATACCTGAACAGCCGCCTCGCTTTCCACACACCCAAAAGCCATCTCTGCTCTGCCCAGCTCGCTCTGGCCACTGTCCCATGGATCCGCTATTCCAGAACCGGGCGGAAATTCCTTCTCCTACCTCCCTGCCAAGACCTGGATACCCTACCCCTCCTCCTCAGACTATTTCCACGCTACCCCAGTTCAGGAAGGACCTCAAGACCTGACTCTTCGAATGACCCCAGCACTTAAATGGATCTGCTCACCACCTCCCCCAGCGCCTTGAGACCCTTACAGGTGAGTAGTTGCACTTTACTAACCCTTGATTGATTGATTGATTGACTGGGTATTAATCCCACTTGCGAATTCTCCTAAATTCTACTAGGTCAGCTTGACCCACAAATAAAAAATGAATAAGATGAATCTCTTGTAGACTTAATGCTGACCCTTGCATGCAAACTGATCCTCACTAACAGGAAGAACTCTACCATACTTTCATTCCATATGTGGCGCGAATAGCTCACGTTCCTCAGAGGGATGGATAATCCTCACTGCAACTCACTCCCTGGTGTCCATCCCATAGGCCTATGTGGGGCTAACTTGACGCTGCTACCCTTTCATTCGAGCCACCATAGGCCCATAAACCTCACGCTGGCACCTGCAGTGCAGGCCATGCTCCAGGGCACATACGATTGGTCATGACTACCAATAACATAACCTAAATGAATTCAAATCAACGTACCTGTGCTCGCGGTATTGACTCACTGTATTAATTCGTGTTGAATGTGCGTATATGATGCTACAATACTTTTATTCAGACAGTGACAGTAAGCCCCACACAATTCAGCTGTCATGCAGGGCAGTAAGCCTGGATGCAGTACTCCCTCATGGTTATAGACTTGCTGACTCCTGTAGCTAACCCTACCAGAGGACCTCCTGCTTGTTCCCCCATCCCCACTAGTAGTTAGGTAAAAGCATGAATCAGGCTCAGGTTTAGTTCTTCGTTTTCCCTGCAGCCAAATATGCACACAGTTCACATTTGTTATGAAGTTGTGCCCCCTTGAGGAGCAGCAGGTAGCTTATAGTCTGTTCCTCACTCCTTCCAAGAGGCGGTGGTGGCCCGTCCACACTCTGGTGGGTGGTGGCCACGGTCAAAGAAGACATTCCAGCTTCACGAGGTAAGCCAGGTGCGGACTTCTTCTCAGTCGGCTCAACTGCCCGGCTGTAGTCCTGTGGCGAACCAACTCTGTTGCAGGTGCAATTCCTCAGACAGCAAAGACGTTCTGAGCCCCACCAAGGCTGGTGGCAGTTTCAGCCCTGTTCAGGCCAAGGGTAGTGGGAGCTCCGTTCAGGCCAAAGACAGCAGCGGCCACTAATCTGGCCATGCAGAATGATGACAGCAGGTGCAGCTCTGACTTTGACACAGATCGGGCCAAAGGCAACTATCACAGAACACCCAACCCTGACTAGGTCAAAGACACAGCTTTTGGAAGACATTCCTGCCAGCAATCAACGATGAGAAACCAGGGAGTCCCGTTGCACCGTGGGCCACCCTTAGCTCTCGATCACATACTCCGCTCTCTCTAGATATCCCTCAGTCCTGGGCAGTGTTCTCTTCTGCATGGCCAAGCAGACCCCTTCCCTCTCTCAGCTGACAGGCAGACCCCTTCCCTCTCTCACCTGGGGGTTGAGGTCGAGGAGAGGGAGATCAAGGAGGTTAGGGGACCTCTAGCCCCACTCCTGCTGCCCCCAGCAAACCCACTGGGAGTTCACTGGAGGTTCACTGGGAGTTTTTGGCTCTTGGCTCTTGAATTTCAACTTGGTATCTGACTACTGAAGGCTTACTACCCACCCTAGCCAAGCCTGTGGGCAGTCTGTGTGCAGAGCAGGCAGAGCAGGCAGTTAAGGCCAACACCACAGCTGAGGAGCTGCTGCTACCCCAGCTACCCCTGTGACCTGTGTCCTGCGTCCTGCAACCTGCTGGAAGCTCCCTCCTATGCCTTCTACGCCTCCTGCACAGTCCAACTACAGTCCAACCACCAGGCAGCTTCTCTTACAAGGCACATTGTAGGCATATTGTAGGCGTCAAACGGAATGCGAATAAAGACATCCATAGAAAGTATAAGGCAAACCAGCCTAAGCTCCCTGGAAATCCACACAAGGCTCTCAATGGGGGTGTGCAGCTAGTAACCTCGAAATCACTGGATGCTCAGTGGCCGTAAAGGGGTCACAGAGCGGTCGCAGATGTTAAAGAGGATTGGAAAAGAGTTTTGAAAAGTGGGAAAGTGGAAAAGTGGGAGTGTGGATAATCCAACAGAACAATTTAATCGAATAAAGACAACCACAACCACAACAACAACCTCAATCGAGAATAAAGGAATTACAAGGATACAAGGAACATGAGGTCTGGTAGAAAAAGAAAGACTCCAACAAGCTCAAACTCAAAACTAAAGGCAACAAAACAATAAAAAGGAACAAAAAGAGATTGAAAATGGAAGCAAGGACAACGACCCTCTTAGTTTTGACATAGACGCTCAAAAAACTAAACGTGAAAAGCTCGAGAGCAAAAATGACATGCTGACAGCAACTGTGATCTCCAACTTCCCGACTTCCAGCTTATCTTACAACAGCTCTCAAAATATCTCTCAGGGCAGGACACCACCCAAGGAATCAGAACCCAAACTTGTGGCTAACAAGGAAACTGAGCCTAATTCAGTGACTAACACGAGATCATGCTTGGTCGCACAAGATTTAATAATGATAGAGGGGTCTCTCCAACGGAAGAATCCATGCTCCTTTCAGCCCAAGATATATACAAAATTTGCCTTTCTGAAAGATCCAGGCACAGTAATATTTTCTAAAACCGGCGAAATCAAAGGGCTGAAAACCCCTCTACAACAAAGAAGCTTTGATTTCACCTCACAACTTGTAATAAAAACTCAGATAAATCAAACCGTTGCATAAATCCACACCATGGAACCTCTGCAACCGAAAACTAACGGAATAACCAACAGTAATTTGAACATCAACAGGCTAAATCATAAACAAGACCAAGAAGCAGAAGATAAACCTGACCATGCGGACCATGAGTGCACCAACCACAAAGTACAACCAGTGGCCACGGTGATGTCACTGAAAAACACCAAATACAAGGATCACAGGACGGCCCAGGGATCACTCTGCCTACCGCACATAAAACCGACCAACTCTTTCAACCCCCTGAGATTCCCGCTCGAAGAGACTCAGAGATTGCCACACCAAAATCAAACCAACAAGGGGAGCCAAAAACTGGAACAGTTTTAAAGACTATACAGCTCTTTCACCAAATAGAAGAACCTCATCTCCTCACTACCACCCAAAGCTCACCAGAACAATTGGGAGTAACCATCACGTTAGACTCAAGCTCCTGCCAGGCGATTCAAGACAACATGGTACAGCGAGAAGAGCAAAAATGTAATCTGCATGCTACCAGTTCGTCCCCTCAACACCTGCCACTTATTCAGCAAGAAGAAGAAATAACTGTGTCGGCAGCTAGGAAATCAGTAGAAAGGACACCGTCAGGCCACAACCAGGTGACCTCACAAGGCGACCACCACAATTCCAATGGTGACATGTCCTTTCTAGCATCTCAAGAGTGGGAGGAACTGGTTGCCTCGTATAGCCATGACCTCAAAATCCCAACAAATAGTGCAAGCATCGAGACCATTGACAAAAACCAAATGACTAAAGACTCAATCTGGACAACAATATTAAGCACAATGCAATATTCTACAGCGGCACTACAATACCAATATCATAAAATGGACCTACAGTTTACAGTGATCCAAACTTTAGCAGACTTTACTTCAGGGATCGACAGGAAGCCAGCCGATCTAAACAGTCTAATAAAGAGAGGGCAAGAAGCGGCTTTCAATGATAAGTTATTACCGCAAGAATGTACCTGTGCACTAGTAGTGGACAAACTATCTATGTTACCATCACTATTAGGTGACTTATTTTCCACCATGAAAACAACAACTGAAACTCAGATCGTAGCAAGCTGGGACCCACTCAGTGAGGGGGAAACAAAACCAGAACCCCAATTAACTGAGACGATAACAACAAACACGATTTACAACACAGGAGAGAGCGGTTTCCAGCAAAACTCCAAAGTGGCTTCACCCGATAAAGTGGCATTACTTGAATCGTTCGATAAAATCACAACTGAGAATACTCGTTTCAGGAAAAAAAGGAAGGGGAGGAAGAGGAAGATAACCTTCCAGGTCCAACATCCGGCTAACCAATTACTGTCACGATTAACCGTTATTAACGCCATCACTGCAAATACTCAACACTCCCCTGTTCCATCAATGGAAGAAGGCGTAAAGGACATATTATTAACAATAAAATCACAATCAACACCACCAGGGGGCTCACCCCCCCATTAAAGGCAAACCAATCCGAGGCTTGGTCTCGAGCAAAAACAAACAAACGACCAGTCAAACTATTAACAACCAGCCCAAAATCTCATAGTAACACCCAGGAGTTTGAGCTCTTGACACACACGCTAACCAAGTCTCCACAAACCAGCAGAGCACCCACAGAAGACAACCATTCGGCAAAATTGGTGCCAGGCAGCGGTCAGCAGGATGCCCATAAAGAGTTCCACTAACTAAAATTCCCGACCATAGCAGTGACGCGCAAGATACAACCTGGAAACCACATGACTCACTGTCAATAACTCAAAATAACACTGACAGCAAATTAAACGACTCTAGGCTTTATCCGCACACAGCCATTACCAGGGAAGGCCCTCACGAATCCATCAAGGAAGAGGAGATAGAAACTATCATATTTTCCCCCCATTATAAGTCGCGAGGTCGAGCAGATATTTTAAACAGAGGGAACGTGCTACGGCTACTGCAAGCCATCCCAAAATTAGCCAACATCAATACCTCTGACCTACTCTCCATAGAATTCTTGCCAAATAACAGTCTGCTAAGCTCTGAAGCGTCCAAAATTAGATGGAAAATGTCCGAGATAGCCAGCAGAATCATCCAAGAAAGAAATAGACTCGAAAGCTGGGGGATCACTCTGAAACCAGTGTCAAAACCACTTTACCCAGCACCATTCCTAATCACCGAAACTATCGGTCAATATAGAAAGTCCACCTCAGTGCTAAGGGGAGCAAGGGGCCGCTCCCCAACAGAAGGTCAAAGGCCCTCGACCCAACCTACAGCAATGAACAATTGGCAGAGCATACAACGCACAATACTGACAGCACAGCCAAACTGACATCAGACGCCCAGCCTAACAGATCCTCGACCAGGTAACAACGTAATCAATATATGCATTTGGAACATCAACGGCTTATCTTCCAAATCAAGTGATCAAGAGGTCTTAAACTACCTAAAATCCTTTGACATGATCCTGCTCCAGGAGACCTGGGAGGACAAACCCTTTGAACTACAAGGATACACCTCCAGTTTTATCCCGGCCACCAATGGATCTGACTTCGGTCGCCGTTTGGGAGGCCTACTTTTCCTATCATCAATAACACAAACTGGCGAAATTCTTCCCCTAACGATTCACATTGCCCCTCCAAGTTGCATCCAGGCTTCAGTAGTTAAGCTGATCCTTAACCAGACCATCCAGAAGATAATAATAATAAACATCTATATACATCCCAAATACAAACGAAGGCTAGCCAAGGAGCTGATCAAAGAAGTAAAAAGAGTAATGGAAGAAAGGGAACATAGACAATATCATCTTGGCTGTAGACTTTAACATGCACCTCTTAGGGTCAGATCAGGATGACGACTCCATGCAAGATCTTACAGATGCATGGGGAATTCCAATTCAAGGTCCCTCAAAAAAAGTCAAACCAGCAAGATGTTCGAATTACCTTCTTCCAGAACTAGAGCACCTAAACTTAAGAGCAGTAAACGGTCGTTTCAAGGGAGATAATCCTCCAGCACCTACATACCACTCAGCCAAGATATCCTCCCACTTAGACCTAACATTTGTGTCTCTACCTTTGTTTAACAAAATAGCCGCTTTCCAAATAGGCAATAATGAATTCAGCGACCACATGCCGCAAGAAATGAAACTTCATGCGAACTCAACTTTACTTCTGGAGGTTGAAAAAAACATTGTCTCGGTAGAAACAACAAACCTCAAACGAATAAGGTGCACCTCAACAAATATAGAAGCTGTATCAACGATAGCCAAAGACTTATTCAACCAAGCACAGGGTGAAATTTGTAGCTTCTCTTGGTGATAAAGCCACAACCAGAACGGGACTGAAACAAAGGAACAGAATAGTCCTACCAAAGATGAAAACAAGGAGCCCAGCCTCAAAGAAACTGAAACAAACGATAAATCGCACTCTAAGATTACTCCGGAAATCACCGGGAAACCTGAGTCTTCAACATTCCCTTCATGAACAAAGGCTCTTTTCAAGAAAAGAAGATGGTCCAGCCAAAGGACCAGGAATAACGAATTTTGGGCTAAACTCCTTCACGACGCAAAACAAAAAAATAGCGCCAAGTTCTGGCAATCTGTCAACAGACTACAGCGGCCAAACCATCTTGGCATCAACTCCTACATTACCGAAGCAGCCTGGGTAGACTTTCTTTTTAACCACTTTAATGACAACGAGCTAAAGGTAAACCCTTGTGTACATCAGAGAACCAAAAGCCCTAGCAGGCCAGTAAAGGAAGTGTCACTCCAATGCCCAGCCCGATTAAAGGAAAGGGACAGCACACAGTCAAACCAAAAGCAACAGGAGAAAGAACCAACTTCTGCACAAAACCGTACACTCAGAATAGGGGCGACAGGCGGGAGCTCCTGGCCCCAATGGCATTCCACCAATGCAGTTCAAAAATGACTGGGAATTTTGGAGCAACGCATTAGCACCAGTTTTGTAAGCACGCAGCCACAACTTTGACAATTCCTGAGTCATGGCAAGGCTCAATTATAAGCCCGATCTATAAACAAGGAGCGAGGATCGTGCCTAAAAACTACTGCCTGATAGCCCTCGTAGACAATTTTTTTTTTAAAACAATTTTTATTAATAAGAAATGGACACCTTTTATCAATACAGGTTTCATTCGTATGACATAGTTTGCTATCATAGCGATTAAGTTTAAACACTCTTATAGGTGCTGTTATTCAATTACATCCACATACATTCACAATATCCACATCTCTACCTACCAATCCTCCCCAGTCTCTGTTTGTGTCGTTCCTTATGGTGTGCTGATGTCCTTATTTTATTCGCTCAACTCAGACTCTAAGTCTGACGAATGGGGGTTTGCATATATTGCCCCTGAATGTGTTCCATTTCCCCCAGATCCTCTGCCATCTCCGGGGGCAGCCCCTGTTTATACACACCACCCTCTTCGCCATCATGGCGCCGTCTAGGTCTCGGCACCAACTCATGTGGGATGGGACTGACTGCGCCCCCCAGTGCTGCGCAATATTCCTCTTTGCCAATGCCAGTCCTAAGGCTACCCAGGTTTGGTCAGCATGGTTAAGATCAGTAGCATCCCACACATTCAATAAACACATCCGGGGCTCTGGCGGGACATCATGACCGGTAACCCTGGAGACCGTCGTCATAACCTCCCTCCAATACGAAGTCATGTCCGGACATTCCCATATAGTATGAAAGAAGGTGCCCTGGAGGCCACATCCTCGTAGACAGAGCGGAGTAACTGCCTTTCCCATTTTATGAAGCGTGTATCTAGTGTAGTATATCCAATGCAGTATTTTAAGCTGCACCAGCTTTATTTTGGATGGGATCGCCACCTCTTTCGGAGATGCCAACGCCTCATACCATTCCTGTTCGTCCATTTGTCCCACCTCTGCCTCCCAATTCCTTTTAAGGATCTCTGTGGGGTCTTTTTGATGGTTCATTAGTTTTCGGTATGTCAATGATATGGCTTTCTTGGTTAGGTGGTCCGTAAGCAACCGATCCTCAAGCGGGGAGGACTCGGGTATGATGCCCTCGTAGACATTGAGGCTAAATATTACGCGGGGCTCATCTTAAACGACCTAGTCACTTGGGCCTCTGAGAATCATATAATCCCGCCAACGCAAACAGGGTTCCGGAAAGGACAAGGTACAATAACGAACATTATGGCGCTGACCTTGCTAATGGACGCAGCTAAAGAGGGGAAATATCCCCTGTTTCTATGTTTCATAGACTTCACAGCAGCGTTTGACCATGTCGACCGAACAAAACTTTGGCAAAAACTGGACGGCTGGGGGATACCGCCTGCTCTCCTTGCCCAACTTATGAACCTGCATACAAACACATGGGTCAGGATAAAGCTAGGTGCCGGTTCACTCATTTAAAAAAAAAACAATACCCACCTCAAAAGGGCTAAAACAAGGGTGCGTCCTAGTCCCATTGCTTTTTAACCTTTTGTTAGCGGATCTTCCAAGGGAACTGAACAGATCCACAGCCCATGCTCCAAAACTAGGAAGCACGACACTGTCAAACTTGTTATATGCCGATGACTTAGTTTTGATAAGCCGGACCCCCATTGGACTTCAGCACCTCTTGAATGCGACCCACAGATTTTCACACCAAAACGCACTAAAAATAAACTTTAACAAAACAAACATTATGGCAGTAAACTACCACAAGAAAAAAATCCCTAATTGGTTCCTGGATGGTCACCGTTTAGACCAAGCAGCAAGTTATAAATATCTGGGAATAATACTAGGCCAAAACAACTCATTTAAACCACAAATGGAGTCCCTACGGAGAAAGGGGGTGATGACCTACCTAGCCATAAAACCTCTGAAGAAGTTGCTACCAGCTCTGACGCTCGATCCTTTGCTAAGTGTCCTGAGAGCTAAACTTTAGCCCACTATAACCTACGGGAGTGAATCGATGAAGGGAGAGACACAACAATCATTGATAATATAATATCCACCTCTTATCGAGCAATCTTCCAACTCCCCAGGTATACCTCCCCAGCCCAAATACGGTTGGAATTTGGGCTCCAAAAACAGACAATGGAAAGAAGGGGAGCATTTGTGAAATGCTGGCACAAAATTAAAGGAGATGTAGAAGGTTCCCTGAACAACCAACTTTGGACAGAATATCTACAGGAATCTGCTCCAGCGGAAAGGGCAAACTTACATATCCGCCCTGCGTCACAGACCCATCACCACGCTTATTCATTCATACACGCATTCATTGGTGGGGCCCATAACACCAACACTCATACGTCTCACTCCAAATCTGCACACAGGAGGACAGAAGCGCTGGACATGTGGGGGTACCTTATTACCTATAGGAGAAAATCTTTACATTATATACAGCATTTACATCAGTACCTATAGAATCCTAACTTTAACATCAAGGCACTCCACCACTTGGTCGACGGACCAATTTGTTGGACTGGTTGATGGTGATTTAGAACCAGCTAAAACACATTTAAAGCTTCGGAAACCTTAGTCAATACCTTAATTTAATGAATCACAAACTAATTTTCTGTAAATTAATGTTTAGTTTATCTATTAAATTTGCTTTCATTTGCATAATCAATATTCCAGTCAACACAGAATTCAAAGTTGATTATTCGGCACAAATTAGCACGACAATATATTTACCTAAATCTTGATATCGGTGACCATTTCTCAAAACCCTTTTAGCCCTGCATAAATCAAATCCCTTCAGGTGAAATCGTCCAATCGAATGCAGGCTAATGCCCGGATACGTACGGAAAGTTATTTTCGCTCAGCACGACACAGTCCAAAGATATCCAAAGGACCAGGCAATCGTGCAAGCCAATCGATCAACGCAAGTGCGGGACACCCTTCTGGAACGCACTCTACTCCACTCTACTCTATATCCTCGTTTAAGTTCCCCTTTTATAATAGGTTCTACGATAACCTGCAAAATTTTCCCAAACCTAAACACTCCGATTGGCTAAACCTTCAAAATTGTAATATGGTCAGTTATTCCCATGTTCCTGGGTTCTCAGGGAGACAAATATGTCATTCTTTTAGCTTGTACAGTTCTCATGCAAAAGGGTCCGAAGTATCAACATGTTGACCTCTAATTATAGGTGGTTATTGTTTTTCAGTCATTCACACTAGCTGAATTCTGGCAGTCCTCCACGTTCCTATCCTTGACGAGGAACACTGTGCTCTGATCAGAGGACGCCTGGAGATCTTCAGAGCCATCCGAGTCTGCGCAGTAGACATCGCGCTCACACGACGGTGGCCACTTCCAAACTCCATTTTGAATATCATGGCCTAGTAGGCCCGAATGCCAACTTAAGCAAAAAGCATGTGCACCATCTTTTCCCCTTTCCACATGAAATATCTTTGGGAAGACCAGGCCTAGGTAACGTGCCATACCAATGGTCCGGCAACCGATAATAAGCTTTGTTCCCGCAGATAAAATATAATCCAGGGAATACCGGATCGTTTCCTCCTTTAAATCCCCATCCTCCCATGATTCTATATGTATCATGGCATTCACTCGCACCTATAAAATAATTATCATACACAGTTTCATTTCTTCTGATACACAATTTTCCTCTCTGAGGCCAATCTAACGCCATTGCGGGACTGGTTTCTCCCTTTAAATGTTTTTCTTTCTCCACGTCCCACACTTTCTTTTCTCCTTTTCCTTCAGGAATCTTTCTTTGCATCTTGATTCTCCTCTCTTCCACCATGTCCAAGAAGGTCTTTTCTTCCTTCCTTAGACTACAAGTAAGATTATTCTTAAACACTGCTTCTAATGTCAATTCTCTAGTTTTTAAGAAATATTCACCTAAAGTCTTACCAGGTTTTATCTTATTCTATTCAGGAACTACAGGTACTTGTGAGAAAATTTGATATACATCAGAGAAATAGTATTCTAATTTCCCTGTTTTATAAAACAAACTTGCCAACACACTACAAGTTATTCCATATGTCACAGGAAGGTGGTGATATGTAACACCTTCAGACACCGATGCAGGTAACTGCATGCAAACATAACAATTTCTAATGTCCATAGTTTTCACATATTCATACAATAATTTTGAAAAAACATTATTAGAAAAATCTGTTATAGCTCTATCCTTATGCAGATCAGTCCTGTCTATCACTCTAGTTACATGAGTATCACAAATCTTTTCTATATTAGTCTTGTTCTCCGTATGACCCTTTACCGTTTCAAACGTTACTTTAAATGAAATTATTACAGCCAATACACTCCACAGAAGCATTAGTAATCCTGTACAACAACAACATACTTTGCACCATCTTCGAAGAAACACACACGTAGATTTTCTACCTTCTGTGTTTGCCATTTTGGAAATGACCAGTGTCTTTTGACTTAGCCTCTCTTAGTCACAACTAACTTTGTCTAAACCCAAGGTTCTAAGCGCCTACTTGGTTCTTTTCAGTTATATGCCTTGTCAGGTAATTCAATTTCTCTGCAACTTCTTCTTGTCGCTTCAGTCTGGCATTTGATCGCATTTGTTCTTGGTTTCACAATCTTGATTCAGAATTTCCTGAACATCCGTTTCTTCTCCGATATCAGACAAGATAACTCTCAGGATTTCTGACTCTTCTTCCTCTTCAACCACGCCGGTACAGTCACACCTAGACTTTCTTGGCTGACTGCTTCCTCTTATACATCAGGAAGTGCCACATACGTCCCCTCCGGTGACTTATACTGGTTGGGTCTCTTAATTTGTTTTTCTTTCTTCAATTGTGTTGGATCAAGAACTTGTGATTTTTCTTGACTAGACACCTCATTTACTTGTTCTGCTATGGCTGATTTCACTCTCGTTAATTGATACCTCAGTCTCTTTATTTTGTTTGGCCACATTTTTTCTTTTGCCAGCCGTTTCAACTTATTTCCCTTCTCACCTCACTCGGTTTTCCAAGCTCTCTTCCTCAAGACTCGTCCTTCTTGTGCTTCTCTTTCGCTTTCTTCAGATTCGGTCTCAGGGTGACCTTTACCTTCTTTCGACTTTTCTTCTACAACTTCCTGTTCCCTGTCTACAGTTGTCCCTCCTCGTGTTTCTTCCACGCAATCTTCCTGCTGACTAACTGTCCCTTTTGACTAGTGGGATTATAGCCCCCCCTTCTGTGGATCGAACGTGCCCGTGGGACTGGAGGTGATTTTATTGTACTGGTATTTTGAGTTACTTTTGATGTGGTGATTGGCTTTGTCGCTGTGACCATTGTGACCACTGTATCCTGGTGGAGTTTGGTGTTCTTGAGACTGGTATGGAGAATCCGGGTGAGATTGAGATTGATGGTGATGAATTAGAACCTCGGTTACCTGGGAGTTTTTCCTTTGATGAATCTCCAGGGGAGAGAGTTTTTTAGAAGATGGTTGTTGGAGGCTCTGGTTTTCTTGATTTTCAGCACCCGAGATACCTGAACCCGCATTTTTCTTTTCTTTTCATTCTGTCTCAGTATTTATTGTGTTTCTATCCCCTGGTGGGGTCAAATTTGATTCTTTTTTAATTTGTGAGGCTTTATCGTTTTTTATTGAATTAGTATAAATGGTTGCTTTCATGACATGACGACTCCGAATTTCCTCTGTTGTTTTAGTAGCTACTTTTAAGAAGTCCGTTATCAATGCCCGTTTGCTGCTATTTGGACAGGAGTTATGCCTATTAAGGGTCGTGCGGTTTGCCTTCTTACTATTGATGCACTTAGCTTGTAAGGCTGCCTCTGAGGAAGTTGTTTCTATTGTTTCCAAAGCTTTTGCCATAAAGTTTGGTACATCAATTGTTGGTCCGCACTCATGCCGTACTCTTCCTGCTTCGATGATACCTGTTACATCTATGCCCTCTATATTTTGTGTGCCCAAATCTACCGAGGACATATCAGAAGGGTTACGCTTTTGAGCTGTGATATCGGTCAAAGTTCCTTCCTTGTCCTCATCTTTTCCTTTTTTGGCTGGGGGTGGGGGGTGTTCTTCTTTCTTATCCCCTCCTCTTATTTTCCCTGACCGCATATCTGTTTTTTGTTGGTTATTTGGGCCGACACTCTAACGGACTGTAGAGTCTAACCAGCAACGGCAAACGGTTTGGGCGGTTTTTGGAACAAAGCAGAGTATTACGGAGTGTTTGCTTTTTGGAGAGAGAGACCACCAGATGTGCTATTTTAAATTTTTGTGAGCTAGTACGCATTTAAGAATTGAGAGTTAGGATAATGTTTTTTTAAAACTGATTTGCTTAAATACAATCATACGTTTGAGAACTCGAGGGCGGTCCCACGAGGTCCCACAAGGTCCCGCAATGTGACGCAGCTTTTACTGTTATTTACAGTTACTTTCTGAGTGTACCCCAGCTCTCTCTGCTCACCTCTGCTCTTCCTCAATCCACAGCTTTCCTGGGGCCTTTAGCTCACACACAACCCTGGGCTACTCTTGTGGCTTGCTCCTCGCTCCTTGCTCCTGTGACTTCCCCCTCGCTTCCTCTCCTGCTGCTGCGGGGGAATCACAGCTCCCCACCTGCTGGCCGCTTCAGCTCACACCACCTCCTGACGCTGTGGGGGAAATGCTTGAGGGCTCCTGCACCCTCGTCCACAACGTCGCTGCCTGCCTGCCTGCCGCCGACACCAGCTGGAACCAAATCAGGCTGCTCCTGTGCAGGCTGCTCCTGTGCAGCTCGGATGCGGTAGGCAGTAGGCGGCAGGCGGCGGCGGCGGAAACAGCAAAATCACGGGCACCACCAGCGGGGGAGATCCTCCAGCAGCGCCCCAGACGATGCCTGGTGCCCGGGCGGCAGGCGGCGGCGGGCGGCGTAAGTTTACGAATGAATTACGGAGCAGAGCCTCCGGCGTCTGGTGTTCGGCGCTCCGCTCCGGCACCAGCAAACTTCAAAACCTGGCAACTGGAGCCCGGCAACTGGAGTCTACTGCTGCGTTCAGGAAGAACTGAAAGATGACCTCGGCTGCAAGATACGAGCTGCAGGTCAGGTTCTCAATAAAGTCGCAGTTTAACTCCACCCCTTGCGTCCAACTTCCTACATCCCGGAAGTCTTCAAAAACAACATAGAACGCGTTGCGACTCAACATAGAATGTTAGTACATAGATCAATAATCATTAATCAATAATCAATAATCACCAAACCAATGCAATAAAACCATAACTCTGCTACCAGAAAAACTGCTCCAGTGGAAAGGGCAAATTTACATATCCTCCCTGCGTCACAGACCCGTCACCACGCTTATTCATTCATACACGCATTCATTGGTGGGGCCCATAACACCAACACTCATACGTCTCACTCCGAATCTTCACACAGGAGGTAAGAAGCGCTGGACATGTGGGGGTACCTTATTACCTATAGGAGAAAATCTTTACATTATAAATAGTATTTACATCAGTACCTATAGAATCCTAAGTTTAACATCAAGGCACTCCACCACTTGGTCGACTGACCAATTAGTTGGACTGCTTGATGGTGATTTAGAACCAGCTAAAACACATTTAAAGCTTCGGAAACCTTAATCAATACCTTAATTTAATGAATCACAAATTCATTTTCTGTAAATTAATGTTTAGTTTATCTAATAAATTTGCTTTCATTTGCATAATCAATATTCCAGTCAACACAGAATTCAAAGTTGATTATTCGGCACAAATTAGCATGACAATATATTTACCTAAATCTTGATATCGGTGACCATTTCTCAAAACCCTTTTAGCCCTGCATAAATCAAATCCCTTCAGGTGAAATCGTCCAATCGAATGCAGGCTAATACCCGGATAAGTCCGGAAAGTTATTTTCGCTCGGCACGACACAGTCCAAAGACATCCAAAGGACCAGGCAATCGTGCAAGCCAATCGATCAACGCAAGTTCGGGACACCCTTCTGGAACGCACTCTACTCCACTCTACTCTATATCCTCGTCAAAATTCCCCTTTTATAATAGGTTCTACGATAACCTGCAATATTTTCCCACATCTAAACACTCGGATTGGCTAAACCTTCAAAATTGTAATATGGTCCTTTATTCCCATGTTCCTGGGTTCTCAGGGAGACGATTATGTCATTCTTTTAGCTTGTACAGTTCTCATGCAAAAGGGTCCGAAGTATCAACATGTTGACCTCTAAGTATAGGTGGTTATTGCTTTTCAGTCATTCACACTAGCTGAATTCTGGCAGTCCTCCACGTTCCTATCCTTGACGAGGAACACTGTGCTCTGATCAGAGGACGCCTGGAGATCTTCAGAGCCATCCGAGTCTGCGCAGTAGACATCGCGCTCACACGACAGTGGCCACTTCTGAACTCTATTTTGAATATCATGGCCTAGTAGGCCCGAATGCCAACTTAAGCAAAACAAACACAAAAAGTAATTAATATACGGAAATTAAGATTCTAATGTTTAAACCCACACTAACCCTTTTATATATTAGTATTTTCCTAGCTTATAGCAACATTTAAAGCAATAATACAAACCATTACAAAAGCAACATAAATCATGCAATTTCTATTACAACACATTCTATCGTCAATATGCATATCACAGTTAGTCATTAAAGTCATTTTGCCATGCAATTAGATTTTAGTCCCGCGTGTAATTCGTTTTTATTAAGGTGTAATGTTGGTTAGTGATACCACGGCAAACAATTAATACAGGTTAGTATTTAAATCGATTACGTAATTAGTGTTTTCATGCAAAATAGAGAAGATATACACATTTTTCGTTTTACCTGCTCCACCAAATCCATAAAACTTTTAGGTTTAACAGACCTGTGGAATATCTCAACGAATCATTTCATTTTTAAACAAGCTGTAACAAAGGTAACCCTCCTATTATCTGTTATAGAGGACAAAAAAGCATTAGCCAAACGAGCTCATGGCTGGGCGGTATTAAATACATACAACGAACTCAAACCCCAATCCTACTTGAAGACAGGAATTAAAATCGCCACCAAAGAAAAATTCCTAAAACTCCGGATGGGGGTCGGACCCTTCAATCAATTCCTATCTCCTTGGGAGAGAAGTGGAGGAGACCAACTCTGCCGTTTATGTGGCGGCGGCACTGAGGATGTTATCCACATTATATGCATTTGTAACAACCTAAGAGACATAAGGATAACCTTGCTAAAACCAATGTTCAGACAGCATGGGGTTAGGTCCTGCAGGCCAGCGGTGATGCTGTGCCTTAATCCGGAGATAGGGCAGCTAAACTGCCGGCTCACTAAATTTCTTGAAATAACAGCAAAAAGACTCATAAACTTGTGTGCACTGGTTAAGAACCAAATTACATCAGAATAGATACAGTTAGAACAATATTTACAGTCTCATCAGAGTATGGAGCAGATGGTTTTAACAATTCGAGTTCATCCTCCAAATGACTTTTTATTCTCACTTATTTATTGTCGTAAAAACGTTGGGTCTTTTAATATTGTTTTTTATTGTATATGAACTAGACATTTCTTTTAAATGTATTAATGTCTGCAATGGTTTTAATTAACGGAGCATAATAATACATTTACTCCTTCCCGCTCACATCTGACTGACACGCCGACTTCTAGGTACCTCGGGCAGGTTCTCAGCTTCTCCAGCAGAAAATGCAGACTTGAGATGATGTCCCTTCGCTCCTAGGCACCTGATGTCAGGCAGTGTGCGCTGGGCAAGCTGGAGGCCCTCCCCTTGTGGGCAACATGACTGTTAATATGGCCTGTAGCAGCAACCTCCTGCTGCGCAAGAGACAGCTGCGCTCTTCCCATGACTAGAAGGGGATATCTCGAGACGTTCAAACAGAATTAAGGGAGGGGACATCACACTATTAAGCGCTGAGGTGTAAGAAGGGGTGCAATTATGAATATGCCCTTGCTGACGGAAGAGGAGTCGGTGACTGCGATGGAAGCTGTTTATCCTGCAACTACATTTCTGCCCTCCTGTGAGAGAGAGAGAGACAGTGTGGGATGGGAGAGAGCACATCTGAAAATGGCAAAAATAGGGTAGAGAACACCTCTTGCACATCCCACGTCAGAACACAGGAGACTCTCATCGGAGCTGAGCTGAGATGGCGGCCTCCGAGGCCGGAGACCAAGAGATGCACAACAGGCCTCTCTTGGACTAGGTGTGCCTGGACCACGCATGATGATGTCGGTAAGTGATGCACTTTAATGCCCTGTAGGTTAAAGTGCGCCGTCCTCGGTACCCTCGCGCCACTTCTCTCCTCAGTTTCTTGTGCACGAATTCGTAACTTGGAGCATGACCTCCACAGATACATTTACCTTTTCAGGCCAGCACACCACCTGTATGTTGAGACTGAGAAGCCCACGCCATTTCTGGGAAAAGCAAAACGATGTTCCCAGAGTACAAAGCAGATTGATTTTGCACTACATTTAAACTCTGAGGGCCCGATTCACAAAAGGCCTCCACACTCCTGGCGGAGGCCCCGCAGCCGTGCAAGTGCGGAGTCACTTTGTGAATCGAGCCCATAGAAACCAAATTATAAAGCTGGTTTCAAGGAGAGCAGGATTGTTACAGACTTTGCATCATGTTTATTCCACTTTGTTTTCCTTCTTAATATAAGAGTGTCCACCGACGTAAGACACGTTGTTGTAACCTCAGGTGACTCGCGCACTCTGCCAGAAGCTGTCAAATAGCGATAGAAGTTTTGTTAGCTCTGTCTATTTCTTTATTTGTTGTTTCAGGGAAAAAAAATCTGAAGTAGTTTTGCGATTATAGGACGCATTTTGTAACAGTATTCTAAATAGAACCGCTGGTCAACTCCTGTGTGTGTGCAGGCGAGGGAGAACCCCTTGACACCTGTCTGGTCTATGTTTGCTTTGTGTGATTGATACCTTTGGATGCTCTTGGCTTTTTATCAGAGCACATCGGTTTATGGAACGTTTTAAGACAATTTTTTTTAAAATTGCATGCCTAAAAGGGCATAAAGAATGAGCTACTTGCTTTGAGGAATGCTCTCTATGGAGGATACTTTCTCTAATCACTCATTATTCACTTCAGAATATCCTACTGGAGCTAGACTGGGTCCTGAGAATTTTGTAGCAGTACTCCCGCCTGTAGATAGGTGGCATCGTGCAGCTCAGTCCTGACTCGCGGAAGAGCGTTAGCAGGGATAAGCTCTTGTTCTGTTGATGGATACTTCTAACCGCAGATTCCTCACCTATGACTAGATATGAAAGGAGTACCTCCTAAAGGTGGACGGTTTGTGCAGTGGACTCAAACCAGAAAAACATGCAGAAACGGGCAGGCAAAGTGCCCTTGCTGCAGAACCGGCTGTCAAGGCAGTAGTGCTTTCGTGAAAGTATGCCTCAACACCATGATCGCAGCCTGGAAGATATGAAGGATAAGCACCCCTTGCACCAGTGGGGCTGGAGCAGCCTTAGTGGAATAGATTCTCAGACATTCCGGGAGCTGCTGCTAGCGGATAACAGATTTTCATGCAGAGGACTCCACATTGACATGTGCCGCTTCTGCAATCCTTCACTTTGTTTCGGAGAACCCCACATAAAGTGACTGCTCACTCAGTGTTCCTTGGTCCAATCTATGTAAAAGTTAAAGACCTTTTGGGGTCCTCCCCTCTTTTGAGGGGCGAAGGGGAGCAAAGATGGCTAGTAGATTGATTGATTGCCCAATGTGGAGACACAACTTTGGGTAAGAAGGCTGCCTAGTCCTCTGCACCAATTTGGAAAAAAGGTGTAGGGCGATTGCACTGAAAGTACATGTAGCTCACTCATGCGATGAGCTGAAGTAAACACAATGAGGAAGAGTCGTCAAGGTCAGGAGATGCAGCAAACAGCTATGCACAGACTTGAAAAACGTACACATGAGGAACGTCAAGCTCCAGTGAAGGTCCTATTGTGGCATCACAAACAGTTTGTGAGAGAAAGTGTATCAAACTTTAATAGATCACAATGGATTTATTCGAGGAAGGCTGGTCGGCCAAGCAGAGAAAGGCCAAAAGTTCTGACGTTTTACAGTGGCCACTGCAATGACTCACTGGGTTAAAAACAACAGAAACAAAAGGATGTCCTACAACCTCCCTTTGTATGTGTCCTGGGCCAGTGACGGCTGGCAAACTTTGAAATTGGAGAGGCTTTGCATTTATCTCAGCAGACTGTAAGTTTGGCAGCCATGGAAGGCAGATGCCACATGCCAGGCTTCCAAGGCAGCTTGACAGACGAGGCAAGGTGCATTTGTACTCACCGTTTTCAGCTTGGTATTTCTCCCAGAGGTGTCTCTCGGGTCCAGCTGCAGCTGGTGAAGGAAGGATGGAAATAAGAACCAAGCACAGGCCGAAGGAAGCAGTATATGAAATCCCGCCTTCTATTCTCATAGGCTGACAGTTTCAAGGGTCCACCAGTCAGAGAAGGGGGGATCCTAGTAGGATGTTCTGAGCTACATCATAGATACGGGTGAGCTGAGTATTCGACCGAAGCCCTGGAAAAAATGCTGCTTTAGGCAGCGCTTGCTCGCCCTCACCATTGCCTCAAAGACACACACTGCACATGTGGGATTTTGAAGTCGTTTACCTCACATGCACAGCATGTGTTTGTACACGGCTGTGCTGCACTGCTACCAGACCGGACAGTATAAGTGCTGCAGCCTGAGACCAGTCTTTCAATCTCCTTCTCCTTCCTCTGAGACTGGTGGTGCTCTGCCATCTACGCCCTCATGCAGGAACCACCCCTGTCCTGGGCACCATATTAGGGTACAGTTTCATCCCCGGTGTAGCATAGGTAGATTTTTGTTGAGGGGCATCAGGTGGCGAGGACAACATCCACTTCAGGTGGCAAATCCAAAGTAATCAATTGCCACTGCTCATTTACCATGGATAGAGGTGTAAATTGAATAGGTTCTGTTGGAGGACCCTGCCCTGTTGCTGGGACAGGAAATCGTCAGAAAAGCGTTATACTTATCAAAGAACAGATGTTCATGCTCAGGAGTTCTGAGTACCATAATTGCCTGGCCCAATCCGGGGCCACTAGAATGGCTTGAGCTCAGTTTTTTTTTATCTTCTTTAGAATTCAGACAGGAGAGGCATTGACAGGAAGGTGTAGAGGAGTCCTTTACTCCATTCCATCTGGAATGCATCTCCTAATGAGGGTTTTTGTGAAAACTTCGAAGTGCAACATTGTTGATATTGTTTGTTATACACTGTGGCCATCAGATGTAACCAGGGCTCTTCCCACTGGACAAAGACACCTTGCGCCACCTCTGGGTTTAGGTGCCACTTGTAATCTGCCAGGTAACATCTGCTCAGTTTGTCCACCCTGGCATTCACGGACACTGCCAAGTGGTGGGCAACCAGAAAGATGTTCTGGTGCTGCAGCCACTTCCTGAGATGCAAAGCTTCTTGGCAAAGGACCACACACTGCCCCGCTTGTTGCAATACCACATAGCAGTGGTGTTGTCCATAAGAATCTACACCAGTCTCCCTCAGATGGATAGCAGGAAAGTTTTCATGGACAGACAAAGGCCTCGTAGCTCCAATAGGTTGATGTGGAGATCGCCACCCGCTGGAGATCAGAGACCTCTAATCTCCACCTGCCCCTGGTAACCCACACTACCCAGTAGCATAACATCTATCACTACTGTGTTGTGTGGGTTGGGTGAAGGAGAGTAGCCTGCCACAGAACAGATTGTGATCAGTCAGTGACCACTGTAGATTGTGGGCCATCTCCAAGGAGACATGGATAGTATTGGAAAGATGACCTTGATGCTGGGCCACTGGGGCTTTAATTCTGCTCCAGGGCCTACATGTGCCACCAGGCATGGTAGACAAGGAGGATACATGAGGCTAAGAGGCCAAGAAATCTCAAAGACACCCATATCTGGATCCAAGATCAAGAGTGAAACATTGGAATCATTGCCTGAATGTCCCTGGGGTGGAGGAAAAGCCTTGAACTAAACTGTCTCTTGGTTCATCCCATTGAAAGGAAGCTTCTGTGATGGACTCAGATGGGTCTTCAGCTTGTTTATAGTCATTTCCAACAACGTAAGGACTTCAGTCTTTGTCTGAAGGTGGTCCACGACTGACTAGGGCATACCTGCTTTCAGCAGGCAGTCGTGGAGGTATGGGAATACATGAACTCCCAACTTGAAAAGATATGCAGCAACCATCACCATTGTTTTCATGAACTCTCAAGGAGAATTGGTGAGGCCAAAGGGGTGCACAGCAAACTAAAAGTGCTCCTAGTTTACCTTAAATTAATGGTAATGACTTTGGAACTGCAGGACGGGTGTATTAAAATACACGCCCTGCAATTCGAAGGTCACCATCCAGTCTCCCAAGTTCAGGGCAGAACGAATCTGAGCCAACCTGCGAATTTTAAATTTGTACTTCCATAGGATGACGTTCCACAGAATGACGTTCAGGGGCCATAGGTATAACACAGTCCTGAGGCCACCTTCCTTTTTTGAGATGAGGAAGTAGTGAGAATGACAACCACACCTGTCTCTGAGTTCAGTACCCTCTCTGTGGCACTCTTGAGAGCAACAGGTGTATCTCCTGTCGCACAATAGGCATATACGCTCCAAAAAATGCTCTGATGTGGAAAAGATAATGGGTGGGGAGGAAAGAAAAGGTAGGGCATGGCTTTTTTGAACAACTTACAAGCCCCAATTATTGGATGGGATGGATTGCCTACCTGGAGGAAGTGCTGTCTGTATTTGAGGCCTGAAAGGACTGGGCTCTCTGCTGCACCACTGGCTGGGAAGATTGTCTATACCTATATGCCAGCCTCCTACAATAATCCTTGAATTTTGAGAACTCGTGGGGAAATTGCAGCCCCTAGGAGCTCACTGTTGCTCTGCTGTCTTCAAAGTGTTCCAAAGCAAAGTCTGCCTTCTCTCCGAAGAGGCGAGACACATCAAAGGGCATAACCAGTATTGATGCCCAAACAACTCCAGAGAGATTGGTTGGTCTCATTGTAGGAAACTGGGCTTTTGTTGTAGTTGTCGCCCCACTTTGTTTTACCCCTTTTAGCTACTAGATGCAGATTTTTTACTCTGACAGTGCACTGAGGCCTGCTCACCAGACCTCAGTGCCAGTGATCCTTCCCCAAAACAAGGTGTTGTCCAATTGTGCTACACTTGGCTAAGGACTTTAGCACCCCTGTAAATTCCTAGTAAATGGAACCCCAGGTACCTAGGGCATGGGTGCTCAAGAGGGTCCCTGAGGGCTGCCGCATATAAGTTGAGAATCAGTAGTGTTCCCTACTGTGCAGAGGTACTTGTGCAGCTAGTGCAGTGGTGGTATTAACTCCCTAACCAAAGATGCAACCTGGATTCATAAGATTAAGCAGAGAGCGTTGCATGCTGGCATGCAGTCTAGCCCCTTAATATCCCATTACGCCTGACAGCATGAGATTGCATGCTTTTGTTTCCCCACACCCATCTGTTCTGATTATCTTTGCTGCTCATATCTCTTCAAGGTTGAAACATATGGAAAGATGCTGCTAACAACCCTTTATTATGCTGCTTATGGCCCCATTTAGCTGCTGCCATGCAGATCCAGCCAAACATCTCTATTCTGGCCTGCATCGGATTCCTGTTGGATGTATCCCTAGGCATTAAAGCTCACAACCAGTAGTCTGTCCACTGTGAGGATTCGGGGGATAACTCAGGTCTCAACTGGATTGGAACAAGGAACAAAGAGGGACTGCCATGCTGCACCATTGATCCAGCAAAGAGAGGCTGCACCTGCATGTAATGCACTGGCTGAACCTGGTGGCTATCAGAGGAGAAGGGACTGTGCCTTCTGTGTCCTGCTTATGGAAAAGTAGTCTCTGGTGCCCATCTGAAGAAAGAGACTCCAAGGGTCAGTTGTCTGACCTTCTATTCACAGCACAGGACCAAAACAGCTGAGACGCCTGCTCGAGCAAGTTAGTAGCTCAGAATCTTAACACTGCTGCCGTGCAGAACCAGAGACCTGGACCCGATGCTGCTCAGAGCCACAGCTACCCAGGGTTGAGCAAAATGTTTGACAAATGAAACCTACTGGCCCTAAAGGTTTTGGTGAGTGTATTACATGATGATGTCGCACAACCACACCATATAATACACCACATGTCCTCACAAGTTTCACTCAAAATGTCACACTAGGCATTGAAATGTTGTTGCAGGGATTCTGTTCAGGGGCAGAACTGTGCTTGGGATCATACATCTCTATCTATGTATCTGTATCTATGTATCTGTATTTCCTACAACAAACACTCAAGGGAGACATTTCCTTTTAGTTCAAAAGTGCTGACAATAGCTTTTAGGAGGATCCTATTATGAAATCAAAGGCTTCTACTCCAATTGTGATACTTAGTAAAATTCCTCAAGTGACCAAGCATAGCTCATTGCGTCAAGTTTGCCAACCCCTTCTAAGATGCATAAGTCAGTATTTGTTCTTTTTTTTAAAGTGGCCAACATTATTCTTAACTTTGCCATGGCGGGAGTTATGAACGCAGTGACAAAGCCTAGTACCCTCCATGATGCTCCTTTTTTTTAATCAGACCAACTCCCTCTCTTATTTAAAAACTTGAATTTTACCTTTGATGAAGTAACCTCAACGATCACACAGAGAACTGGTGGAAAATCGCCTGGGCCTGATGGAGTCCCCATTGATTTAATAAAATGTTAATCCATCATTATGGGCTACTTTGATGACAAATGTTTTCAGTGACATGACGTCCTCTACTATACCAAGCTCTTAGGGTGGACTCGACTATAGTTCCTATTTTTAAAAAAGGTGACCAGGCCAAGCCTGATTGCTACCGCCCAATTTATTTAATCAACATACCAGCCCAAATTGTTGACGGTTTTATGTATAATAGGATTTTAGATTGGGTACGTGAAAACAAAATTCTGGACGCATGCCAATACGGTTTTTGGGCTGGCATTGGTACTGTTGAGCAATGCTTGAATTGATAATCGGCAAGTATACGGTGGCCACATGGTCCAACCTTTACCTGGGATTCATGGATATTTCCATGGCCTTTGATTGCGTAAATCGAAATAAGCTTTGTCAGCATCTCCTTGGTATTGGAATGGAAGGGACCCTTGTCTACATACTTGCAGCGCTTTATGCTAATACCTCTGCCAGGGTACGTTATGAACAAAAAGGCAAATTGTCAGACATTATCAAGACACATTGTGGAGTGCGACAAGGTTGTGTGCTTGCACCATTACTATTTATACTTTATATTAATGATCTGACCACTGAGTTAGTAGCCAGTACCCTAGACGTCCCAAAGGCAAATGGTATCACACTTCCTGCACTTCTGTATGCAGATGATGCGGTTTTAATGGCTCGTACCCCAAAAGCACTAAGAACTCTAGTCAACACTTTTGTAGAGCCCATGTTAAATTTGGACTTCCTAACAAACTTTGGTAAATCTTACATAATGGGTTGTGGGACCAAAAGATGCGCAGACTTTAAAATAGCAGTTGGTCAAAATGTTCTGGTAAGCGCAAAAGACTTTCTCCTACCTGGGGGTTACTTTTAGCAAAACAGGCTCCTGGGTAGTACATGTCCAGCAAAGCAGGGCAAAACCAGTTAGATCTTTAGGTTCACTTCTTAACCTACCACGTACAGCCAGGGGTTGGCTTCTGGCCCCGGTACTGAAATTTACACTGCGCAATGCTCCCCCACAGCTTCCGATAGGGTCGGCGTCTGGGGTTAAGCTGACTGTTCACCAATACAAAAGGAGGAAAATAACTTCTGTAAGAGAATGCTGGCCATACAAGGATCCTCTTCAAATTTCATTTGCCACAGTGAACTTGGGCTCTTCTATTTGAGCGAACTCATATGAACCAAACCCCCTCTGTTGTGGCTTTCTATCTGGCGGAATGAGAACGCTGCACTAACCAGGGCCATAATCAACAATTGTCTGAAATGTGACAAAGGCATGTCATTCCCATGGCTGGCCTATGTGAAAGGTTTCCTCGACAAGATTGGCTTATCAAACACTTTTTCCGACCCCACTTCATGTGCATCCATCAGTAAAAAGGTAGTTTCGATAATGCTATTAGCACAGCTACATAATAAGAGGAATGTGGCGGAGTCGCAGGAAGCAATGAATGAGAAATACCTTTCCTGGAACATAGAGGTTACACCAGTTAGTTACATTCAGAAACCCATGAGGACCTGGGAGCACTCCCTACTATTTAGGTTTAGGGCAGACACAGTAAAAGGCCTCATCTGTTTCCCAACAGGATACCAGACTAATCTAGATATGATGACATGCCCGCGTAGGGACGGTGCCACCCAGTCCATGTTCCACTTTCTCTTTTTTTGTAAAGTTTATATGTTATATACTAAAAGTTTTTTGGTCCCACTTATGAGAGCGAGAAACATAAGCTATAGTAGTGCTCAAGGCATTCTCGCATTACAAGGCCTCTCAGACAATGAAATATGTGCCGCTCTAATTTGCTTTCTTTGCGCTGCCGTCTGATCGCGCAGAACAATGAATTTTATTTAAAACATGTGAGGCCGTGACCGCCGGTAGGGATTATAACTTAGAAAAGATAATTTTGTAATATTTATAAAGGATGAATTGTTCTTAATGATTTATGTTGGACTTAGCCCTTTTTGCAGGGTCATCCCCAAACGTTTTGCCTTTCTCCTAGCCTTTTTTCTGACATGGTGTTGGTGGTTCTAGGACTCTGGGCACTTTAGCACTGCTGTCCAGTGTAAAGTGCGTGGGCTCTCTGTGTTAAATATGGTAAGATTGGTCTACACCTGTTTGGCCTATTTAATTTACCTGTCAGTCCCTTGTAAAGTGGTATCTCATATACCCACCCAGGGCTGGTATATTAAATACTACTGGTGGGCTTGCAGGGCTGATTGCGCCACCCACCAAAGTAGCCTTCCAAACCTATCTCAGGCCTCTGCCATTGCAGGGCCTGTGCGCGCAGTGTTACTGCCGCTGTGACGTGGCACCTAAAGTGTGTGCCATGCCTGTGACCCCCCTTATACTGCATGTCAGTCACCCCTAAGGTAGGCCCTAGCTAGCCCTATGGGCAGGGTGCATTGTAGGTAAAAGGTAGGACATATACCTTAAGTGTGTGACATGTCCTGGTAGTGACAAACAGCCATTTTGGTTTCTCACTACTGTGAGGCTGCCCTCCCATAGGAATGCATTGGGGATTCCCTGATAAGTGTTTCTGTGGTAATTCCTGATATGAGAGGAGCAGCATGGTCAAGTTTGGTATATTTGGAATGGTAATAATAAATGCTGTGCAATGGTGTGCGAAATGCCACTTTTAGAAGTTGTCATTTCTATGTGCTATGTGTCTGCCTGCCTGATGTGAATTGCATGTCTGACTTTTGAGTGACAGGGGCTGGTGAGGTGTGTGTGGCTCCAGGAGGGGCAGGGTGAGTCAGCACTAGGCTGAATGGGACATCTACATTTAGAGTAGTGGGAGGAGAAGTCCCTGGTCCCTGAATAGGTCTGTGCCTAGCCTGTACAATGCTGGCTCCGTACACCTGTGGTGTGTCTGATGACGAGCCCCCACCTGACAAAGGGGAAGAGGAGCCTGGTAAACAAAGTGCTCCAATTCCCCCCTGAACCAGTTTTGTCTGGTTCCCCCAAGCCCTGTGCCGGGGCAGACAAAGCCCAGATGTAATATAAATATTGGGGCTGTGACCCTACGAGTGTTGTGTTGTTCCTGTGCTTGGGGGACTTGCTGCTGCTGGGTCTCAGGAGGAACCGCCACGAGGGACTGCCTCCCTGCTGGAGGGCCCTGTGTGCTGGCCTGCCTGGCCTAGCTTTGCCCCCTGGACTTTGCCCCCTGGACTTTGAACTCTAGCGCCTCGTGAACGCTTTACTTATTCTGAAGAGCGCTTTGCTTTGTGTTGCTGGGAGGAGCTGGCATCTGCAGCGCTGGACTGCATCGTGAGCACCAAGGGAATCATGGCCTGGGGATTCCCCTGTATTGTGTGATTAAGCGGGAGCCTACCCCGCATTCACCTTTAATTTTGTGGGTGCCCACACCGCATTGATGATTTATTAACGAGCGGGTGCCCGCCACGCATTGTTGCTCGAGCGGGAGCCTACCCCGCGTTTGCCGTTACTTTTGCGGATGCCCACCCCGCATTTATACTTTATTAACAAGAGGGTGCCCACCCCGCTGTTTTCTGCCTCAGGGAGCGGGTGCCCACCCCGCTGTTGTGTTTGCGTTGAAGCGGGTGTCCACCCCGCATTGCCCTGCCGCGGAGGAACAGAGCCGCCGGAAGTCACCGCCGTGACCCGGAAGTCAGGCGGCCTTGACTGGTTGTGGGCGGAGCCTGTGCACGCCGAGCGGGGCTCCCGTGAATAGGAGAGTGAGCCCTGCAGGCTGCTGAGTCCCTCGTTGTTGGCCCTGGTGAAGTCGGGAGAAGCCCCTGGGCGGGTCTGGTCGAGGCACACTGTCGGTGCCTGAGGACCTGCGAAGGAGAGGAGCAGAGTTCCCAAGCCTGGTGGTGCCAATCGAGGCACATTGTCGGTGCTTATTGCCACAGCTGCCCCGCCTGACAGTGGGTAGCTGCAACATTTGAGGGCACATTGTTTATAGGGCCCCAGTGGGGGTCTAGAGGGCACAGAAGTGCCAGTGCCTCTTTTTGTGCTCATATCTGTACCATCGTAGTGGCAGCTGCAACGTTTAGGCCAGATCATTTTTAGGAGTCCCAGTGGGGACCCAGGAGGCACAGTGGTGCTAGCACTATCATTTCTTTGGGGGCATTTTTGGTCTGCACAAGAAGAAAGGAGTGAAATACACTCCTGCTCTGCCCCAGCGCAATTGGCACTTTGATTTTTGCTGCATTGGCAGCCCCGCCCTGACATTTAGGACATCGGGCATTTGAGCCCCAGAGGGAAGGCCAGTTGGCCTGGGGTCAGTTTTGGTAGGGCGCAAGGCCCTATTGTGATTTATGCACCATGATTTATGCCTCTATTGTTTATGCTTATGAGGTTGTTGCATAATGTGTTTATACTTAGGATGTTGGCGCATAATGTGTTTTATGCCTAAGGTGTCAGATTACAAGTCCAAGCCACAGGAGTCGACGATGGTCCCAATGCCCCTCCGCCACAACTGCCACCCGAAGAAGTCTCAAGGTCACAGTTGAAACAGGGGGGAAAGGGGAAGTGGAAAACAAAGAGAGACAGCCTTCGTGTTCAGAACTGGAGTTCACTCTTGGTTCTGGTCTATGCAGTTGGGGCGTCTTCTTTACGGCACCTGTATGGGAATACATCTTATTAGTGGTCTACTGTCCCTCCTAGGTACATAAACTCATTCCTACAATCTTAATAATTACCCTTTTATTTCTAGGCTTTTGCTACTCTCTATACAGGGGCTATGAACTTCAGTCTCTGTAGTACCTGTGTAAGAATGACAGGGAAAATGTTTAACAACTACCCCTTTTGCAACGGTAACGCTAATTTTGAGAACCTTGTCTGATATTTACCCCCTCCTATACACTGTAGACAGCTTTTCATACACTGCACATATTGTCCAAGAAAACCTCAAAAAATGCAAGACACAATATTTACTTCAGACTGGAACTCTTCTCTGGAGTCTTTGATCAGTCGTGAACAATTCTCAGGGCGAGGCGTTATAATTAAAACAATAGGAGAATTCTCTATACCTTGTTCTCGGTTGTACCTCAGTCACAGTGCTTACCGCTGGTTTAGTTTCTTCAAATAAATACCTCAACACTGAAGAGTTACCTCACTGGTTCGAAAACGCTTGTCACCTCTTGATGGTTTTTGTTATCACGTTAGTCGGCTCACTCCCACGTTGCGCATGCGATAATTGGCAGCACTATTCTCTCAAAAATGCTATTCTCTAAACAAAAATGACGCTACACGCGTCCAACTACAAAATAACATTCGTCACAAGGCCTGTGCGCTGAGGAGACACTTTCTCCACGCACGGTGATGGTTGAAGTGCGCAGCTCCTTCGTGGAGCATGCGCATTGGATGCTTTGTCGGTCGCGGGTCTACAAACACTAGACCGCGAACCTTGATTTGAGCGTCTCTTGCCCACGCCAGTATTTTCTCTAAGTGTGGTTCTTATTAGCCTCACACAATGTTTTAATATTAGTCTTGTACCGAAACGTTGTCTGATCCAGCAGGGCTATTTTGTTACTTTTTCCCAACACTGATTTCTTTTCTTCATGGTATTATTTATGGGCACAGTTGCCGCCAAGGTCTTGACAGTACTTCCCTCCCTCAAATTTCTGCTTGAGTGGTGTCTCATTTATTGACTGTGTGTGTGCAACAAATACTTAACACTCCCCTCTGATAAGCCTAAGCTGCTCCACCAAAGTACCACAAATAGAGTAAATTAGAGTAGATTATTAAAGTAAGCCCTGTAAACCAACAATCGTCGTCTGGACTGTTTGTATAGTGTGCCCCTCCATTTGCCCACTACATAAAAAATACCAGCTTCCTATATTCGTTTTTCTACTCGAACTAATGTGCTTAAATACAGCTCAAAGACAAATAACAGTTTAGTGCCAGGGTAAGCCTTTGATAAATAGTCTGTCGTCTGGACCCACTGTGCTCTGGTATACTCCATGCGGAGCCTTTTGATGATCTTTGTGCTGTGTGCGGGTAATGAATCAGGATTGCTCCAGAAGTTGGTGCCTCCAATATTTTTAGGTCTCAGCTAGGCGGCACAAGTACTGTCCCGAAGAGACAATCCCAATCTGTGGGCTTCAGCCCGCCCACAGGCTTACCATTTGCTTGCTTCATTGTCGATCTCATATCCTTTTCCCCCATTTGTCTATGGCATGCATATGTCATGCCGCTTCTTTGTTTAGCCCTTCCTCAGATTATGGTCCAAGTACTTGTGTCCATCCACCGCTCCTGTTTTAGGAGCTACCCTTTTCTTTCTATTTGAGCTCTTTACATGAGCGCTTGTGTTTTTACAAGCTTCATCCCACCCGTCGCAGAGCTCTCTCCATGCAGCTTCCAGACAGTCTGCCTGTTACGCCCTCCCTGCCCTCCCTGCTCCCATTCTTTTTCCTCTCCCAGCAGCTTGTTTCATCCTATCATCGTGCCCCTGGTCCTCCCTGATCCTCACTGCTCCTAGTCTCTGGCAGTCCGTCATCTCAGCCCCTGAGTCAAGACAAATCAAAATAGGGCTTCTAGTATTATTTCATTCAATAGTGCATCATTTTGCACAGTCGCGTGCCATGCTATGTGTGTTAGAGAAGGTTCACCTGTGGGTGCAATACTGCACTCCTGTGTGTTTACATCACAGCCAATGGTACTGGATGACCTTTGGGGCGTGCTCACAAACCAGGCTCCGCAAAGTGTGTTTGTGTCACAGCTCTTGATGCAGGCGGCCAGTGGTGCGTGAAACTCTCTGGGCAACTTTGTGTGTTCACGTCATATTCAGAAGTACAGGATGCCCGTGATGCCTGAGTGTGTTCATGTCACAGCCACTGGTACACATATAAAGGTTCACAAAGAGAGGCACGCCAGGATCATAACATATGTAGCAGATGGGCAGGATCCGTCTAGCTGCTCAAGTCACGTTGCTTAAATTAAACAGATGCCCTAGTCGCCCAGCCACAGAGACTTGGCTTACAAGAAGAGCTAAGACTGTGTTAAGTCGTGGGCCCAAGGCCCACATGCTTAATGAATGATGACACAGACACACATTAGTTGCTGTATTGAACTGGTCACGAGCACGTGCACTCTGGCCCTTTTATTGGCAGGGTCTCCGGGCCGTTGATGCTTGTGTTGGATGGTGTTGTTGGGTGTATGAACCAGCCCTCGTGGGAGAGGCTGGTAAATCACTAGACTGTGTCAGGCAGGACACAACATTCCTCCCAAATTTTAATAAAAAACAAAATCCAAGCTGTGGGAGGGAATGAAAAATAACTAAAACAAATTATTTCTCACAGCTTCAAGAGGCAGTCCGCAGGACAGTGGTGGATAGGTGCAGCTGGGAGCACCCGGGCATCTCAGCACGCATCCATAGTTTAATCAGGTACCTCTGGACATGAACACGATGCTGATGAAGTCCGGACCCTTCGGCATCACGTCAGTTGAGTGACAGTCCACCTGTGTGATGTTGATCAGTCAAGCGTGCTCTTGCTGTGATGCAGTTGGTGTTTTACAGTCGAAACTTGGTGCATCAGGAGCGTTGGTGAAGTCAATTGTGAACGATTGGCGATGGTGTTGCTTGATCCACTAAAGACAGTCTTGGCATGCTGTGAACTGTTTAAGTCTCTGTTACACAGCCTGGCTACATCCTGAAATCCATCAGTGGGGCAAATTTAAGTCCATCGCTCCTGCTTTGGGGATGCCCCTTGGTTGAGTTGTCACAGGACTGCTTGTGGGCTGTCCTGGGGCTGCATATGTGTCTGCATCTGGACAGCCACAAGACTACTCAGAGCCACTGCCTAGTTACTCATGCAACGGCAGGGGTGAATGTGTACTGGTCAGAACATGCTCTCACTAACAGGATCAGGATGCAAGCCATTTGAGCAGGTGGTCACTAGTTCTTCAGTTTGTCACTGATGCTTCTTGTCAATGTGTATGGCAAAGGTGCAGAACTCCAGTCTTGTTACTTGACGCTGCAGGGGTAGTGGTGATGCACATGGCAAATGATGGAGTTGTCGTCATTAGACGACTTGTATGACAGGTGGCGATGACTTGTATGGAGGAAGGGTGACTGGAGGGACTTTGCAGCCATGTAGCTCGTTGTGTACTTAGTGCAGCTCTTTTTTGGCATGTGCGTTTGCAAGCAGGGATGCCGTTTACTCTAAGTAGTCGGTCACAGGTGGCTGGACAGTCACACTGTGAAGCGTCGGGAAGATACACAGTTTGCGCATGTAGGTGGCTAATGTTCGGTACTCCCCCTGAGCTATCTCCCTTGACGTCTCTGTACCCCGGTGGCTGGCTTGTGCTAGTAGGTGCACTCAGATAGTGGTACGAGTCCTCATTCTTGTCCTGTTGCAGGGATTCTGCACATACACAGAACTATGAGCAGGAAAACAGGCCCTCGGTGTATAGGGGTTGTACCTTCCTGCCACCTTAGTGCCCAAAATCCCAAAACCGACTAGCTATAGTGTCTCATTCGTTCTCCTACATAATCACGAAGCTACAAATGATTAGACAACCCAGAACACAACACTCCCAACTCTCTCAGGAATCGCGGTGGCAAGACATACCCTTTCGCTCACTCACTCGTACTTGTCCACAATAAGGATTGTCAGAGTCACTGTATAGTTCAAAATGTTTATTTTAACTATCGTGCTCTATAATGCAGTATACGAGTCAATACCAGCAGCAAAATGCATAAACTTAGCACAGTTAGCATTGCTACAATACCATAGAATATGAAGGGGGATGTCATTATATATATATCTATATTCTCTCTTTCTTCTTCATATATATATATATATATATATATATATATTCACTGAAAAAACCATGGGTTTCACACACGTTATAGTTAGGAATTAGCATTTAAAAAACCTTAGAAATTCAATGAAAAAACCAAAGGTTTCACACATGTTATAGTTAGCTGGACATTTCACTCGTAAAAAACCATTGAAATTCCCCCGTTATAGTTAGTTCAGCTAACTATAACTCGCGCGCCCGCAATGCACTACTGATGACGTCACATATTACATCACTCATGACATGGTCACTGACATCACTCATGACATCACTGATGACATCTCAAATGACATCACTGATGACATCACTGATGACATCATCCTTGTGATAGAGTGGCAGACCTCCTCTCCCCCTAATATAACAATTGAAACACACATTCAAAAATAGAAACTAAAATGTTCAAAATAATGAACATATCAATATCAGTTACAACAACCTATTCAGTAATTCTAAGAACCACATACACATACAGTAATTCACCAACAGTCCTCTACAGTCACTCATACATGTACTCACTCATCATATGTACTCATACACCTGTACATCCCGTTACACAATGCCACTCATCCATAGAGTAACTCACACACATAGTCACTCATGCTAATAAAGAATCAATCATCCATTTACTTGCATATACAGTTATACACACACCACCACACTTACTTCTACAGAAACTTACATATACTTACTCTTTTAAACAATCACTTATAGAAACACATACTTATTCATACAGGAACTCTTCCAATCTCTCACTCTCACATATACTCACTTATATACACCAATAGTCACATATACTAGTTTAAAACATATGTAGTTACTCATAAAGACACTATTGAGACAGTCATTCACTCACTAACACACCCATGCACACACTCATCCACCCATACAGTCCTGCACACATGCTGTATTCAACACATACAAACAGTGAGTCACTCATTCATGCACCTATGCACTAAGTAATACCCCCCACCGAACCATACAGAAACTCAGACACTCATAGTGATAAAAAACCAACTAATAACCTATATAGACACTCATGTAGCTACTCACCAACCCATGCAGCCACTTATACACAAAGTAAGAAACTGATACAGATATTTAAATATTTAAAGATTACTCAGTAAGCCATGTATTCACTATGATACACTTAAACAGTCAGTTACACAAAAAAAATTCCAAAAAAAAGTATCCATTTAGACACTTATATACCCATTTATTCTTCCTTTGACCTTGAGATATACATAAATATAAAAAATATATAATTTTCATAAAAACACACAATCACTGGATGATGTCATCAGTGATGTCATCAGTGATGTCATTTGAGATGTCATCAGTGATGTCATGAGTGATGTCAGTGACCATGTCATGAGTGATGTAATATGTGACGTCATCAGTAGTGCATTGCGGGCGCGCGAGTTATAGTTAGCTGAACTAACTATAACGGGGGAATTTCAATGGTTTTTTACGAGTGAAATGTCCAGCTAACTATAACATGTGTGAAACCTTTGGTTTTTTCATTGAATTTCTAAGGTTTTTTAAATGCTAATTCCTAACTATAACGTGTGTGAAACCCATGGTTTTTTCAGTGAATTTCAAAGGTTTTTTAAATGCTAATTTCTAACTATGCCTACAGAGATAGGACATTTGAAGAAAGAAGAAAAAATGCACAGAAAGAAACAAAAGAAGTGCAGAAAGAAGCAACAGAAGTCCTCAAATACGAAGATAAGTGCAGGAAGAAGGATAACGTGCAGAAAGAACAAAAAGAAGAGCAGAAAGAAGCCTTGTTGCAAAATCATCCTGTACCCTCAACTTTTTCAGACGGATACTGGTGGTAACTGAGTCTGACTAACCAGTCCTAGAGCCAGTGCTATGTTAAAAGACACTTAGAATACAGTGAAAACACCTACATACACTAGGGAACATTATGCGTTGGGGTCCCCCTGTGATTAGCATGACCTCCTCTGTAAGCCCCTAGTGTATAATAGGGCATGGGGATTAAAACTACCTCTTAAAACAGGCCACAGGGCGTTTTTGCACACATTAACTCAGGCCCCGTCCCCTCCCTTCACCACTGTGTAAACACGCCCTGTGTCCATTTTTAGTTGGGAGATTAAGTTCATTTGAATCCTGAGGGTCCCTAGGGTCCAACTAGCCCACTAGGTACCTCCAGTAAGTGCCACAGAGCTGCGTTGCAGAGAGGTGTAAAAAGTGGCACGGCCTGGACCACCTCTCTGCAATGCAGCTCAGTGGCGCTTACTGGAAGCACTTGGTGGGCTAGTTAGCCCCCAGGGGCCCTCAGTATTGAAGGGAAATTATATCCCCAATTTAAAACATGCCATAGTGCGTGTTTGCACACGTCACCTCAGGCCCCGTCCCCTCCCTTCACCACTGTGTAAACGCGCCCTGTGGCTGTTCTAAGTTGAGAGTCCCCCTGAATCCTAAGGGTCCCTAGGGTCAAACTAGACCACTAGGTACCTCCAGTAAGCGCCACAGAGCTGTGTTGCAGAGAGGTGTAAAAAGGGGCTTGGCCTCAGAACACCTGGCTGCAGCGCAGCTCCCTGGCGCATACTGGAGATGCCTGTTGGGGGCGCGTTTGCAGAGTGCTGCACGGAGGGGGCATGGCCTCCGGCACGATGCCAGTCTTTTATTTATTTTAGTTTTTTAAGAAGGGGGGCTGTTTGGTTCCCCTTCTTATTCTAATTTATTGGCCCTGATGACCCCATCCCCCAGGGCCAGTCTCCTAATTATATTTTTTTGACCCCAATCCCCAGGGCCGGCCACTGTTTTTTATTATTTTTAAAAAATATATATTTATAGACACACCTAGGACATGCTGGACAAACCGTACGTACCTATCACCATGACGATTTGCGTGATATTCATTAAAAGGCGACTATGCATGCAATGAATCCACGTGGAATGTATTTACACCACTAGTGAAGCTCTGACATGTCTGATGCCCTACCGTGCCTAATCCTGGTAGACACCCTTGTCGTTTATTTATACAAACATGGGTAGCTATTGACGGGCACATTTAATACACATGCACACCAAGCCATTCAAAGGAGATTCGACAAAAATTCGACCAAAACTATGCAAGAAACCCCCCTCACGGTTAATAAAACACACATCCACTGCCGGATGTGTAATACTTTTTATTTTACTCTCTGGAAAGGGGACGAACATCACTTGAGAGTCACAGCGTGCTCCTGACAGAGCCCAATGCTGTGTTACACCCACCATTGCCTGCTGAGTGCCACACACCTCTGTGTTGTATTCCACTAGCTAGTGCATATGCTATGACACTCTCTAGCCCATGTGCACTGTAACACCACCCCGTGAATATGTCATGCCACACTTGTCTTCGCACGGGTTATATTGCCCCATCTAACGTGCCTTTCTCGATGCCTATGTTATAACGCACAGTGCTATGCCATACATATTACAATCTGGGATCCATATATTTGTCACAGTGCATATGCAACGTTACACTCCCCAGCACATATTTTATATTACAACTTTAGAGACTAGTTAGGTTACACAACACTGCCCTGTGCATATTACACTCCAAGGCGCATATCGCATAGCACGCGCTAGTGCCTGTGCTATCTCGCGCTCTCCAATGAATCTGTCATTGCGCACAATGTATTGCAAATTATATTTCACGCCCGGTTCATCTTATATCACACTTTTTGGTGCATAGTTTATACCATACACTATATCTAGTTTTCATTTTCAATCGTGCTCTCAGGACTATGTTCTATATAACACTGTGTTCACCTACCCTTTTCACGGGCATTACATTTTGCGATAGGGGGTGGAGGGTCAGGGGGTGTTTCTGCCAAGTGAGCCCGGAGTCACAGTCACAAACGTCCTCTTCTTCCTGAATAAAAGTGAGATTATGCTGCATACTTGTTCATATTTTAAGTAGTTCGCACAGACACAATGTTTTAAAAACAATAAAGTTCCTAATACCCGCCTTCTCTGAACAGTTAGCTTGCTGCCCCATCCCCTTCCTCCCTATCCTCTGTTGTGTGAATCCATGGACTAGCCTCCTCCCTCCTGCCATGCATGGTCTGATGTGCTGCCACTGCCCTCAATTTAGTATGATGTACCAGTCCAGTCCTCCTGCCCTCCATTGCCCAATTCTATGCCCCATCATTGACCTCCTGCTTAAACTCTGTGCTTAGCTTGCTGCCCCTATTCTCCTTCCCCCTGCCCTCCGATGTCTTTGTGCATGCCCCTGCTCCATCCTTTTTGCCCACCATGTCCCATGGACCTGCCACTCCTATCTACTCTGAGTGTTCTGTTGAGCTGCCACTCCCCTCCCACCTGCCTAGAATTGTCAGATGACTGTAACCTGTCCCTGCCACCTCCACCCTGCCTGTCCATATGCCATGCCCCTATCCTCTTCCTCCTGTCCTACATGGTCCATTGTACTGCCACACCCTTCTGCCCTCCCTGGTCTGTTGTGCTGCAACTGCTCCTCCTGCCTGCCCCGTGTGGTCTGTTGTGAGGTCCCTTCCCCTGAACTTTCTTGTCTGTGCACAGGTCCTGACCCTCCCTTCTATCCTCCATTGTCCTTTGTGCATGCCCCTCCACCCTCCTTCTTGCCCATCATAGCCATTGTGCTGCCACTAACCCTCCCACTTGCCATGCATGGTCTTCTGTGCTGCCATGGCCCCTTCCACCTTCCCTGTGTGGTCAGTTAGCTGCCCCTGACCCCCTCCCACCTTCCCTCCATGGTCTGTGTGTATGCCATCACAGTCTCACTGTTGCTCTACATGGTGTGTCTTGCTTCTAGTGCCCACTGCCTGACCTCCATGGCTATCTTGCTGCTCCTGCCCTGCCCCCTTGCCCCCAGCCCTACTCCCTCCCTCCTGGCTTGTCTGTTCCATTGTAATGCCCCTGATCCGTCCCTCCTGCCCTTTATGGTCTGTTATGCTGCAGCTTTCTCTCCTGTCTGTCCATTATGGTCAGCTAGCTACCATTGCCTCTTGCCCCTCTGTTCTCTGTTGTCCATGTGCATGGTCCTGTCCCCTCCCTCTTGCTTTCTATGGATTGTTGTGCTGCACTCCCGTCCTGCATGCCCTGTGTGGTGTATTGTGCTGCTGCAAACCCTGATGCCTGCCCTGCAGGGTCAGTTTGGTGCACCTCTCCATGTCCCTCCTGTCCTCTGTTATCCAAGTCCATGTCCCTATCCCATTTCCTTCCATGATCCAATGTACCATACTTGCGAACATTTTGAACTTGGTAAGAGGGAGATTTTGAAAAAAAACTGGGGTATTGATTTTCCCCTTTGAGTTACATTGAAAAAGAGGATATTGTAGACAGGAGACAGATCAAATAAAGCCCATTTGAGCTTAAAAACATTGGACGTTTCCTGGCTGAATCGGGTCTGTTGGCATGTATGGTTGTACTACCATTGCCTCTTCCTTCTGCCCACAATGGTCTATTACATTGCCACAGCCTTGAAGGAGGGTAGATTTTGTATCACAGGGGGCCCCTGGCCCGTTCTGTCCACACCTGAAGTATGAGACCCTTGTCCTTGCCCTGCCAGCTGCATTTGTAGGCCGTATTAAATTGACCAGCGGGTCCTGTATTGCTATATAATTATCCTGAGACATCCTTACCACTCAGCCAGCATAAAACCCCTGTGTAGGCCCTTCTGTTCAATATGTAGGCCTCTTTGTTAAATTGACCATAGCTCTGCAATTTTAGTGTATAGCAGTCTGAAGGCAGGTCTGCGAGGCCTTCTGATCCAAACTAGTAGCCCCCACCCTACCCGAGTGCTCCGTGCTCGGTATCAAAGTTCAACATCCCCCTGAAGCTGTCGACATACAGTAGGCTGCATCCTGGACTGGTACTTGCGTCCTGGGCAGGTTTCCCGCTTTTAAGGAAGTGGCAACCGCAGAGCGTCAAGTTAGGAGAACTGAGGAGATTTTATACATGAATATATTGAATTCCCGTACAATACCCATTATTTTCTGCTTGCTCTATGGAACTTACGATAAGCGATTGGCCTGAGAGACTGACCTTTTCACCCAGTCCATTGTCAGCATTAAGTGGGTAAATGACGAAATGTCTGGTAAAATCTGCAGTCGAAGCTTTTGGGTAGCATACGTAGGTAGATGTAGCGTGCAAAGGAGCCCACAAAATGATATAAAAAGGGAGCACCCACAGATATCGACGGACTACCTCGCCGTCTGTATGTAGGTTAACAGGCAGTGCAGGTTTTCCCCAAGAGCTGGGAGCTCTTGTCTTCCTTTGCTTAAAATGTCTTGCTCTGCTTTGCTTGAAGTATCTTATTCTATTTTACCTATATGAAATGTCATGTTATGTTTAACCATTGTTCTCTTTACTTTTGCATTTAAAAGATTTTGTATTGTAATTGCAGGAATGCTTGCTCTAAGAGTAAACGTGAGTGTTCCTAGGTAACATTTTCCTTGGTGTAACTTGTTTCTCATGATGCATTTATAGATGTGTTTTCTCTCTCTCTCTGTCAGTACATTAATTGAGATACAGAGAATATTATGACAGCTGTATGATTATCTGGATTCTGTTTTTTGTACTTTATGTCTCTATTCTGCGGTTTCTTTGAAGTTGCATCTTCTCATTAAACTGCCATTGTATTCTGCCTCCAATTCCATGTCTCATATGTCTGTTTTCTTCATTTTTGGAGCAAGCGTTCCTAGGCACCCCGGCTCAAATTAAGGTGCCCCTTTTGTCCCTGACTCACTCTCCTGCTCAGTTCTGTGGTGGCTCCCGGGGATCTGGGGACCGCCCCTAGCTTCCTTGACCCGTAATAGATCTTCCCTCCAACAGCCTCTCTTGCAAGTCCTGTATTGTTGGTTTGTTGCCCCTGCCTCCCTTTCCACTGCCCTCCATAGTCTGTTGTGCTTCCACGGCCCTTCCTGCCTGCTCAGTGTGGTTAAATTGTTGCCTTTGCACCCTCCTACCTGCCTTCAATTTTCAGAGTCCGTGCCCCTGGCCTCTGCCTCTCAACAGTATCCTAATGAACAACTAGATTGCTAACATTCTATATTTATTACAAAAGTGTGGAACGCCTGACATCATCTTGATGTAATCAAAACTGTAATACCTAGAGCATTTCCTTTAGAAATTACATATATGAGAGGGTCTTATTGGCATCAAAATTATGGTTAGTGCTCTAAAAGACTAAAATAAGGACATATTTTCTGAGTTTTCAAATAGCGACAAAGCACTTTTAAATTATTTGTTATCTTTATGTTTTTTTATCCAGTTGACCACTTGATTAAATGTTGCACTTAGGGGAGAGGATGTGGTGTTACTTCCAGAACTGCAGACTTTGCAACTGGGGAACCAGGTTGAAGTTTCTGCTTCAGCTCGACATTCTGTGATTCTGGTCAAATCACTTAGTCTCCCCATGTCTACAACCAAAATGAATTTGTTCTTGTGTGATGTAACCAATGCTCATGTAAAGCACTCCAATACCTGACAAGTCTGCACTATATAACACTGCAAAAACACAAAATAATAAGTGTTTTGCACACTTCTGTCATTGGGCTATATTTGGGCTACATCTGGTTGATTTTGGGCTACATTTGGGCTCTTTTGTCTCCTGGTGGCCATCTTGGGAGATTTATTTGTTATGAAGTTTCCTAATTTCCTCATGTACTGCAGTCTCCTCAGTAGGAAATGCTTTCAGTTTTTTACTTTGATTCCATCATGAAGGTATTCAGATATGTCACACATTTGCCATAAATTCTGAATGTTAGCACTCTAGTTGCTCATTAGATCACTGTAGTAAAACTACTCCACCATGGAAGTCTGCTCCTGGTATTAAAAGTGCATGTTTCAGTCTGCATGTCAGAATTTTTTAATGAAATAGAAGAGGATTTGAGAAGTCACTCAAAATGTGCCCTCATTTTCTTTCTTCAGTATTAATCATAATTTCTATGGCAAAATGAACCTCCTCATTGTGTTCCTTTTTAAATTACATGTTTTAAGTGTTACCAGTTTATTCCAATCAAGATGGCTTCAGGTGTGCCATACTTTTGTCATAATGAAGACAGTAAGCGCTCTAGTTGTTTTTAAGAACATTCTGGGACATTCTGTCATTGGGCTATACTTGGGCTACATCTGGGTGATATTTGGGCTACATTTGGGCTCTTTTGTCTCTGGTGGCCATCTTGGGAGACTTATTTGTTATGAAGTTTCCTAATTTCCTCATTTACTGCAGTCTCCTCAGTAGGAAATACTTTCAGTTTTTTACTTTGATTCCATCAAAAAGGCATTCAGATGTGTCACACATTTGCCATAAATTCAGAATGTTAGCACTCTTTTTGCTCATTAGATCACTGTAGTAAAGCTACTGCTCACCAGGGAAAACTGCTGCTGGTATTGAAAGTGCATGTTTCAGTCTGCATGTCAGAATTTTTTAATGAAATAGAAGAGGATTTGAGAAGTCACTCAAAATGTGCCCTAATTTTTCTTTCTGCAGCACTAATCATACTTTTTATGGAAAAATGAACCCCCTCATTTTGTTCCTTTTTAAATTAAATGTTTTAAGAGTTACCACTTTAATCCAAGCAAGATGGCTTCAGGTGTGCCATACGTTTATCATAAGTAGGACTGTTAGCGCTCTAGTAGTTCTTTGGAACACTCTGGGAAGCTGCAGTAGAACACAAAGGAATCAACTGACAGTCTCTGCCCTTGTTGGATGTACATGTTTTACTGAGAATATCAGACTTCATTCTCACATGACTGAGAAAGATAATGTGAATTTACAGAAAATAAGCTCTCAGTTTAGCCTATAGATCACCTTCCAAACCTCTGTGGTAAAAGCATGAGAAAATATTTTTCTCTCAATCATGATATCCCAGAAGAAGGCTTTTTCACATGGTGAAATCACCTTAGAACATACCACAATTCCTAAAATGAGTATGGTACCATCAACAAATGAATTATAATGTAACTAAAGTCTTAAAACCTTCTATTAACTGCAATGCTTTTTAATGAGGTGCTATCATGTATATTTGTCCCAAGATGGCTGCCAACACTTCTTGGATGAAGTGCTGACAGCCAATCAGATCTCAGGATGAGATGTGTGGTTAGGCTCCGCCCACATATATATATGCTTTTAAATGCTATTTACTCAGGAAATACTGAACAGATTTACACCAGACCTGCAAAAGGCACTTCCTTGACCTTATGGCTACCTCTCTGCCAAATTTCTAGTAATTCTGTTCAGCCGTTCGGGCTGTAGCTCGTTCTAAAGGTCCTATGGAAAAATGCATGGGAAAAACGCGTTTTGGGACCCCCCTTTTATCTCAGCCCCCGCTTGACGAATCCCCCCGAGACTTTCAGGGTAGGAGCGGAGCGTAGCGCCCCACCTATTTTGAGAAATTCGCGAGGATTCATCGACCGGCGCCAAAGTTATTCAAAATAGAATGTTGCGGATTTCCTATGGAAAAGGGGTCCTAACTATAACTACCTACTGGCGACCGCCAGTAGGTAATATATATATATATATATATATATATATATATAGAGAGAGAGAGAGAGAGAGAGAGAGGGAGAGGGAGAGAGAGTGGAAAAAGGACTATGAGGCCTAACCACCCTCCCCTTGGTAAGTTAAGGTTTATTATTTAAAGGAAGATCTCTGGGCTTTGTCAGCAGACCACATACCTTAGAGCCTAGATGGTAGCTTCACATCATAGAAACAGTATAACTCATCTCCAAGGAAAGGTTTCCCTCCAAGTGTATGTGAACAACATGTGTCCCCGTAATATCAAAGCACAAGCTCTCCAGCAGTGCAGCTGTGTGTAGCATGTTTTGTCTAGGTAATAGGGACTGACCAAAACAGAATAACAAGGGTCATGTTTTTCGACCGTGCACATCGTGTTCAGACTAAACTCCAGGAATAGCAGAGAACGCAGAAAGTAGACAGTTCTCATGTGAAAGGGACAAACAGAATCTTGCAAAATAACGTTATGTAGTAACGTGCGCAAAAGCAACATCATGGCAGCAGAGCTCATGCTAACTTAGCAAAGTCGAGAATGACCCTAATACCCATATAGCAGTTCCCTTATTAATTTCTCCTGCGCACCTGTGGTCGTCCGTTCTTCAGTATGACAGAATTGTCACACTCCGTTCTCTCCACTCCTTTTCTTCTTCACAATGTGACAATGTGTCACGCTCTCTTCTTCCTACTTGCTTTTAGTATGATGTGGCATCCAGCCACATGTTGTCTCTGCACATGCTGCAAAGTGGAGACAAGCTACAACTTGCATGTCTTTTCTGCACATGCTGCCAAGTGGCGACAGACCACGTTTTGTCAGCTCTTCTCATGGAGACTTCCTGCCAAGTCTGATGGACTGCGCATCTTCTCCCGTCACGGACCACTCACCGGTCCGGTCCTGTGTGTAGGACTGGGTGTCTCCTCAGGTGCGTCAGCCATTTCATGGATGGCCTTGGAGGTAGGTGTGCTTGGATGGATCCTTTCTGAAACCCCTTCCATACCTTTCTTCTCCTCTACAAGGTATTCCGGCTGCAACTCAGGATCGCTGTGGGAGGTGAGGGTCTCCTTTCTTTTGCAATGGTGACAGCTTGCCACTAGGGGACGTGCGACTCTCCTCTTGCCTGGTATGGGCCAATTTGTGACACAGTCTTAAGGCACTGTTGGGGGCCCTCCCTGAATAGTCTCTCGCCCACTGCCTGGCAGTGCTAGTGCAAGTAGGGTGAACACGATCTCTCTCCTTCCTGCGTTCGGGCCACACCCTCCTCTGGGATCTCCATCTTGCTACGCTTCTTTGATGGCGGGTAACCTCCCTTCCGCCTTCTGTTGGCTCAAGGGCATTGCGCTTGCTCCTCGAAGCCATGCCGTTGCGGCGCTGGGTCCTGCCTAGGTGTGTGCTTGCTTGGCAGAGTTGATCACTCCGTGGGACATTTTCACTGACAGGCCAAAGGTGGCTATGCAGTGCTGGTTGGCTAGCTGGTGATGCTACTTTCATGCAGCCATACATTGTCTTGATGCCTTCTTGGCATTGTCTCTGCTTAGGCAATGGTGGGGCTAGTAGCTAGTCCTCATGGGTGCCGTCTGCTGGCGCCCTGTGTATTTGCTCTTTCTTGCAGTGGTGGCGTCCTGCCACCAGGGAGCATACATGCTTTTCTCCCCCTTGCAGGAGAAAGTCAGTGATTCTTCTCTTCACTGCCAAGGCAGATTTCTTGGCTGCAGCAGCTTTGGGCTCAGGAATTATTTGTTGAGTTTAGTAGTCTCTCCCCTCTAAACGACAGGTAGCCACTAGGGGCGTGCAGCGCGTGGCGCTACCTTCACAAGCGCCGTGGTGGCAGACAGCGCTTTCTCGGGTCGACCCAAATTTCTCTATTCAGTCAAAGCAAGGCAGTTAAGGCAGCTTATGGCAGCAACAGTTCAGCACCAGGGGGTGTGTCAAACTGAGGTTTGAGGGCTTGCCTCACTTAGTTTCATGCTAGTTTGCCAGTCACTTTCTCTGGTGTGCGCAGTAGCCTCAGTGCTGTGGTGGGGTGAGATGCTGAGGTCCCTGTTGCTGGCATTGGGTGTCCCCGCAAGAGTCAGGGTATATGCTCCACTTGTTGAGAACTGAATTCAGGCAGAGGTTGACCTTCTTGTTGAAAGAGTAGAGCTTGTGTCTATCTATGCTTGTTTGTAAGCTAAGTTTCATTTTAGTTCATTTTTTAGTTTATGCAATGGCTCTCTCTAGTGGCGATCTGGCAGCACTGCAGCTTCTCCATCATGCCTGTTGGAGTTGCGATCAAGGAGCTTGCTGCTCCAATGGGCAGATTTTAAAAGGGAAGCATAAAGAGGATTCTCTACTCACTACGGCCTGATGTGCGGATTGCTTAACAGGGATGCAGTTTGGCAGACACACCAGAAAATTGCAGAAAAAATGCCTGTACACTTGGTTGCCTCTGTTTGGCTGTGCCTCGGCATAGCATTGCTTGTAATCTCCCTCCATTGCAGGGGAACAGCGGCGATGCAGCAAGCAGGTTGGTATTCTTCCCCTCTTGATAGTGATGGCAGACGGCCACCAGGGAGCGCAGTGCTCCTCCTCCTGCTAGCTTCGAGAAGCTATCAACAAGCATTGGCATAGCCAATAGGTCTCGCCTTTGGGAACTTATAAGTGTTTAGCCATGCAACAGTTGATGTTGTTGCACCAAGGATATTGTGCTGGATAACTAAACACTTATAGGGTCTCAAAGGCGCGACCTATTGGTTATGCCAATGCTTGTTGAAACTCAGGAGCAGTAACATTGTCGTGGTGTCACCAGGGCTTTAAGAGGAAGCTTTTTCAATATTATATACCAGCCATAGTTGATGCTTATTTATCTTAGGCAACTAACAACGATTGACAAAGCCAATAGTCCTGGCTTGTAGGTGCCATGTTACTTGTTGTATCATATATATCTGGATGCAATGACAGAAACAGCAAAATACCAGTCAGGCGGCAAACTATGTACAACATGACCCGAGCACACCTATGAATTAAACACTAATGTGTGATTAACAAATGCACAATAGTATCTTGATGTATCATGTCATGTCTTCTCTTTATTTTCATTTTTTCCAGCCAACACGTGTTTAGTCGCCCGGGAGTGCCCGCGACTTCCTCAGGGCTGGAAAATAAATGTGTACAAGATTCTCTTGTATTATATATAAAAAAAAACTCCAAATATTATAATCAGGTGAGAAACTGGTGGAGCCCATAAAATAAAATGAAATAAAATACAATGGGTTGAAGAGCATACAGAACAATAGGTTACGAATTAGGATACAAGATTTAACAGCAAAAACACCCATGTTGCTGAAAAAAAGTGATGTCAGTAAATGTGCATAGCCAAAAGGTGAGAAACCTAGATGGGAATCAAATATTGGTGAGTATAAGACTGGATAGATTGTGAGGAGAAAATTATGCGTCACCAAAAGGACCGAGTATTGAACACTCCCAGATGCCGTGGTAACTAATATAAACATATATCTACCTGATGGCCAGTAAAATCTATCCTGGCCACATGGAGAAGAAAGGAGAAGAAACGATATCACAGAATGCAATATCTGAAAGGAAATATAACGTATAAGTAATATGTTGACTGATGACTCAAAATTCGAGCAATCAATTAAAGGTGATCTATCTGCCTGTATCCTGGCCAAATGAAATTACTAGACAATGGATTAAAGCTAGTAAATCGTATACTGCTGCAATGTATTACTAGTGACGAAACTGTCTCTCGCGATACATAGCACATATTGGTGAGTCAATGACTTATCTGTAATTGGAATATATACATGATGTGCTAAAATCATGGGTATATGGTTGCGCGCATAATATCAAAGCATCCCTGAGCTGGTACGTCGCATCTGAACTGCGGAACGATAGCGTCGTCGTGGAACCGTAATTACAATCACAATTGAGATGGGAATAACTTATACAAACCTAATTTAGTTGATAATGATGGGCAAACAATAAATGAAGATATAATGTAATAAAGTAACTCACATGAACAAATGCTTGGCGACTTGCGTATCAGGTATGCTGCTCTGATGGAAATAAAGATATATATAAATATAACGGTATATGGAGACCTAACTAATAGCACGAAATGAATGGACAACGTCCGTTTGCACAAACGCCTACCTTAATATTTGTGACTTGAACTCTGTATGACTCTCGGTCCTCGGTACTGACGCGGAGTAACATGAACCGGAAGTTCTAACGATTTAAATCCGGTTGAGGAACAAAAAAGAGTAAAGCGCTAGATCTCGTATGACTAATAGCGTAAAGCTAACGTGGCGGCCATGATGCATTTATTCCGATGTATCTGACTCTGACAAGATAAAGCTACCATGTACATTAGCATGGCTTCAACGATATAAGATTTATGAACACTCAATATGTGTCAAATAAATAATAACTCTACAGTGTAAATCGCTAACCCTATTATTAGTCATAGCGTTAAACTAACGCGACAGCCACAATACATATATTTCAATGTATCTAAGTCTAACAAAAGAGGGCTGCCACGTAAATTAACATGGTGTCCATGATGGAAAAGGCACTAAATAAGTGTCTAATGTAATGTGAACTGAACAATTCCTGATATATCTAAGGAAAATGTTATGAATTACAGTTGTATATCTGACTCTGATAAAATAAAGCTACCATGTACATTAGCATGGCTTCAACGATAAAAGATTTATAAATACTCTATATGTGTCAAAAAAATAATAACTCTACGGTGTAAACCGCTAACCCTGGTATTAGTCATAGCGTTAAATTGACGCGACCACCATGATACATATATTTCAATGTATCAGACTCTAACAAAAGGGGGCTACCATGTGAATTAACATGGCGTCCATGATGGAAAAGACACTCAATAAGTGTCCAATGTAATGTGAACAGAACAATTCCTGATATATCTAAGGAAAATGTTATAAATTACAGTTGAATAGAATCATAACGATATAGATAGTGGGTCTAAATTAACATCGAGCAATAGTAAGCAGTTAGTGTGAAACGTATATATCTGTATCATGTCGAAAATCAACCATAAATTAGAAAAGTCAAATGAAGAATCACTCTGTTTCAGCAGTGTGGATATTACACAAATTGAAAATCAATATATACAATAACATGTAAGTTGGAAATAATAACATAGCAGGTGAAAACATAACATATTGAACAGTCTAATGCATACACAATAACGTATATTCGAGAATAATATGCATCATGGTGTGAAGCAATTAAGATGTAAATATATAAACATGAAACGAATTATTAAACATCAGACTGGGTCATATGTCATCTGTTGGATTACATACAATTTGGAACATATTGTCATTTGTACTAAGTAACCAGTTGTCGATATAAGAATGTCTCTTAATAAGTGACCAGCTGACAATGCGTACCATGTAAAATCATATAATACTTACATTATAAGTAGCTTAAAATTTCCTAGTCAGTAGGCTAGTCATGCAGTATTGATGGAGAATTAATCACCCAAAAAATAGTGTAGCTCATGGTCTAAGTTGAGACCCTATTCAACTGCTCTCATTTTCATGATCCAGACTGCTTCTCTGTGTCTCAATTGTAACTCCATGTTGCCACCCCTGGGGTTCCTCTCAATCTTGTCAATCCCACAGAAAGTAAATGATTTGTGTCTATCCTGTGTTAAACATTCATTGATATGTACAGCAGTGGGATATCTTGTATCTTTGTATCTGATTGCACGTAAATGTTCACTGATACGTACTTTCAAAGGTTGAATGGTACTACCTATGTAGAATTTGTTGCATTTACATTGAAGCATATAGACCACGAATTTACTGTTACAATTAATCATCTGTCTGATCCTGAACTTTCTGCCCATATGGTTAGTAAATTCTTTCTTCTTATCCATAGCCAAGTCACAAAATTTACAGCTACCACATTTATGGAAACCCATATGGCCTTGCGATAACCAGTTGCCCACTGGTTTACATTTTGGATAGCTGGGACTGAGTAAAGACCTAATAGTCTGACCCCTCTTGTAAGAGATTAAAGGGACATCTGCTATGTGTTTCTCTAAATGTTTGTCCACTCTTAGTATATGCCAATGACGTTTCATACTGTTTCTGAGTCCCACAGAGAGCTCATTATAGTCTGTAACCATTCTGAGACCTTGTGATTGTTTGATTATATCCGGTCTGTCTTTCAAAGTCTCAGCTCTGTTAATTTTCAAAATCCTGTTTACTGCTTTGTCGACAACGTGTGTATCATATCCCGTCGCAAAGAAACGTTTTCTCATATCACCCACACAACTTTTAAAATCTGTAACATCACTACAATTTCTTCTAGCTCTAACTAGTTCCCCATATGGAATCGAGTCCTTTTCATGTTTAGGATGTGCACTATCTGCGTGTAACAGTGAGTTGCATGAGGTGGGCTTCCGATGTAATCTACTATGAATATGATTATTTTCAATAAATAGGACAACATCTAGAAATTCTATTTCTTTGTGGCTACAATTATATGTGAAACGTATACCCATATCGTTAGAATTCAGAAAATCACAAAAAGATTTGAAAGTGTCTAAGGTCTCTGACCAAATCAGGATACAATGTATAAGCAATGGGGTGACCCTGTGTCCCTCAGAACCTGGGTAAGATTATTACAAGAAAACAATGGTTCTGTCGGGTATGAGTAAAACAATTGCTTTGTTATGCAAGTGAATCAAGAGAAAGGTACGGACTCAATCCAGAGTTGACCACACAATCTAAAAGTACAAATCACGGTGACGCTAGATTTGGAGGGTGTGATGTCATTCTTTATATATAAATTTCATCATTTATATGAAAACACCCATATCACTTGTAACGCAAGGTTACCAACGTAATAAACTGTAAAGTGAGTCAGTGAGTCAGTGACAAGGTGACAAAAGTGACAGAATTGTGCATAGTATATACAGTGATCAAATACAGAAAAAACTTTTTATGTACACAATATACATGAGGAGGGCCAGTATCAAGGAAAATCACAATGACACCGTTTCACGAATAAATCAAAACATATATGGAAAACAGGTCTTGAACTGGTCCTAGCAGTTATCGTCGACGTTTCAACCCAGTGTAAGCGACATTAAATCGTCATGCAGGGTCTTCATCAGGACATTAAAATAAACAATGGCAACCTAGCCAGTGGTCTAGGATGGCCTGGCAATCAACTGTTCGCGTGTAGAAAGACAGAGCGCCTCATCAAATGTGGTCTCTCAACGGGCGTACCGAGTCCGGTGAGTGGAATACGTCAGAACCAATCCGAAATCAAATTTTGAATTAGAAGTCGAAGCTAAGCGATCATGACTCACGCTGCAGCACCTCCTCTCTTGGTCGGAGGAAAGTTTCCTCCGACCAAGAGAGGAGGTGCTGCAGCGTGACTCGGTACGCCCGTTGAGAGACCACATTTGATGAGGCGACCTGTTTTCCATATATGTTTTGATTTATTCGTGAAACGGTGTCATTGTGATTTTCCTTGATACTGGCCCTCCTCATGTATATTGTGTACATAAAAAGTTTTTTCTGTATTTGATCACTGTATATACTATGCACAATTCTGTCACTTTTGTCACCTTGTCACTGACTCACTGACTCACTTTACAGTTTATTACGTTGGTAACCTTGCGTTACAAGTGATATGGGTGTTTTCATATAAATGATGAAATTTATATATAAAGAATGACATCACACCCTCCAAATCTAGCGTCACCGTGATTTGAACTTTTAGATTGTGTGGTCAACTCTGGATTGATTCCGTACCTTTCTCTTGATTCACTTGCATAACAAAGCAATTGTTTTACTCATACCCGACAGAACCATTGTTTTCTTGTACAAATCAGGATACAGTCATCAATATATCTTCCCCAATAAATAATGGAGTTACACCATGATATCCCTTTAGGGCCCCAGATCCACTCCTCCTCAAACCAACCTATGAAGAGATTGGCATACGAAGGAGAGAAACTGGAGCCCATCGCAACTCCTTGAATCTGTCTGTACCATTGTTGATCAAATACAAAAACATTATTATTAAGAATAAGTTTACTCATAGTTAGGAGCATTTGTACATGTTCCCATTGTTTAGCTGGTCTGGTATATAAGAATTTTTCAGTCGCTGTAATTCCCAAGTCTTGTCTAATACACGTGTAGAGGGATGTCACATTTAATGTTGCTAGGATCATGCCTTCCTCCCAGACCACATCCGCCAATATACCTAGTATGTGCTTGGTGTCTCGTATGTATGAAGGTAGATTTTTTACTAAAGGTTGTAAGAATAGGTCCACATAATGTGACAAATTTTCAGTAGGTCCACCTATACTCGAAATAATAGGTCTGCCTGGTGGAAATGTTTGCTTTTTGTGTATTTTAGGTAAGGTATAAATACAGGGGAATTGTTGGACTTGGCCCTTCTGGCAGGTTCACCCCCGAGACTTTTTGCTTTTTATGGGTGACTTGGTGTAATGATTTTTGGTTTAGGCGCACTTTCCCGCTGTGTCCCAGGGTAAAGTGCGTGCGTGTGTTGAGGTTGGCCTGCCCTCCCATAGGAATGCATGGGGGAATGTATGTGTCCTGGTAGTTCCTGATGCGTGGGGTGTGCAGGCCCGAGTTTGGTATGTGCGGACTCGTGGGAGTGAATGCTGCGCGATGATGTGTGCGGCGTGCATGTACCTAGTGTGGAAGTGCCACTTCTAGAAGTGGGCACTTCAGTGTGCAGTATGAAATGTGTGGCTTGTCTGGCGATTGGCTGGTGGAGGTCATGTGACGGACTAGGGAAATCCCCAGGGACAGGAGGAGTCACCCAGTGGTGAATGGTAGTTTAGCATACTGATGGCTGGGGAGGAGTATACCTAGGTCCTGAATAGGACAGGGCTTTCCCCACACACTGCTGGCTCCGGCCCCTGTGGTGCGTCTGATGACCCTGGCCTGCCAGTGAATAGGGAGAGGGGCGGAGCAAAACAAAGTGCTCAGGAACCAGATGTAACTGGTTCGCCCCTTCCCTGCACCTTGCAGACAAAGACTTGTACTGTATAAAAAGGGGCTGTGTCCCCTTACAAATTGTTCTCTTCCAGGATCAACTTGAGGGGGGCCTGCTGCTGCTGGGCACCAGGAGAGACCGCCACTGGGGACTGCCTCCCTGCTGGAGGGCCCTGTGAGCTGGCCCTGGGCCCAGTCTCTGCCCCCCCCTGCACTTTGCCAGAACATTTGATTGCTGGACTTCCCCTTGATGTGCAGCGCCTGGGAGCGCTTTCTGGGCTTCTTGTAGTGCTGGGAGCGCTGTTCTGCTTTATAGCGCTGTGAGCGCTGGGATCCTGATAGCGGGTGCCCACCCCGCGATTCCGCCGGTATCTGCCGAGTTCGGCGGGTGCCCACCCCGCCGTTGTGCTCGTGGGTGAGGGAGCCTACCCCTCTCATTGCCAAGGACTTCACCGCCGCGACAGGGCTTCAGCCGGAAGTCAGGCGGCTGAGGGCGGGCCTCCGGGACACCCGGAACTGATAGAAGGAGGGCGGGAGCCTACCCCGCCTCCTACGGAAGCGTCGCGGCTGGTCCAGACCTCGGCCCGAGAGTGACGATCCAGGCGGGAGCCCACCCCGCACTGGACTGAGGAAAGGAGCGCGGCGGCAGGAGCTGGTGCGGAGGGGGGCGCGAGGCACATTGTCGGTGCCTGCCCCCTCCGCGTAGAGAAGCAGCCCCGGAGTCCGCCGGGACCGAGAAAGAGCAGACGACGCGGGAGTCCCCTGAAGACAGCCTGGTGAGTGGTTAAGAGGGCTGGGGGACTCCGCGCACGTGCTGGGGGTGCGAGGGCAGTAATCTCTCGAGTCCCTGAGAGGGACTCCCCCGTTGAAGGCATTGTGGTTGCTGAGCGCGTGGCGCTCCAACGTGGTGGCAGTATTTTACCGAGTCCGGTGAGACTCCCACGAGTGGCCCAGTATTTGTCTCGAGCCCCGTGAGGCTCCCAGGTGAAAGGGGGCATTCCTGCAATGATTGAGTGGCCCCAGACGGCAGCGGGCCACTCCGACCTTGCCCCACAGAGTGCAGCAGAGCCACGAAGGCTCTAGGGGACATTCTTTTGGCAAGAGCCCAGAGAGGCTCCCCACGAGAGCGACAGATTTGTGTTTGAAAGGGCACAGTGGTGCCCACGCTCCTTCCTACAGCTGCCCAGCACTTAGTGGGCAGCTGCAACGTTTAGGTGGGGATATTTGCGCTTTTTAGTTTGCGCAGCTGGCGCAGCCTGACTGGAACACAGAGCGTCCTAGCCTGGACAAGGCCAGTTGGCCTAGGGACTGCCACAGGTGGTGGCAGATGAGTTCTTGCGCAATTGTTCCTTTCCGTGCACCTCTGAATGTGTTTTGATGCGTCATGTGCCTTGTTTTACACCTCTGAATGTTTTATGCATCATGTGTTTTCCTTCCTTGCACCTCTGAATGTGTTTTTATGCGTCATGTGCCATTGCTTTACACCTCTGAATGTGTTTTTATGCATCATGTGTTTTCCTTCCCTACACCTCTGAATGTGATGCATCATGTGTAACGTTCTATTTCCCCTACAGGTATTGTGATACTTAGGTGGTTGTGTTCCCCTGGTACCGGTGGTACTAAGGAGGTTCTGAGTCCCTGCGTGATAGTCTCCTAAGGTGGTTAGGGTTGCGTAGGTGGTACTTTCCTGATACCAGTAAGTACTGGTTGTGTGCTATACATGTTATTTTTGTGCTACAGTAATTTTATATTTTTGTGCTAAGTTCTAAAAGTGCTAATTCCTGACAGTGGTCCATGTGGCCCTGTCCCCTGTACATATAATCCCTTGTAAATTCTGCCCGTGCCTGTTGGCACATTGTAAAGTGTGTGTTTTTATCTAATGTGTTGTGTATAATACAAAGGCTATTTTTATAGAATACCTTGTGTGGAGTTTCCTTTGTGGTGGGCCTTGGGTGTTGTTGCTGGGTGCGCGCGCAAACGCTTTACACATTGCCTCAGAGATAAGCCTGACTGCTCGTGCCAAGCTACCAAGGGGGTGAGCAGGGGTTATCTTTGGCGTGTAACTTCCTTGCCCTGACTAGAGTGGTGGTTTCTACCTGACTTTGGCGCAAGCCTTAGCCAACCAGAAATCCCATTTCTAACAGGAATCGTCCCTAGTAATACATTGCAGCAGTATACGATTCACTAGCTTTAATCCATTGTCTAGTAATTTCATTTGGCCAGGATACAGGCAGATAGATCACCTTTAATTGATTGCTCGTATTTTGAGTCATCAGTCAACATATTACTTATACGTTATATTTCCTTTCAGATATTGCATTCTGTGATATCGTTTCTTCTCCTTTCTTCTCCATGTGGCCAGGATAGATTTTACTGGCCATCAGGTAGATATATGTTTATATTAGTTACCACGGCATCTGGGAGTGTTCAATACTCGGTCCTTTTGGTGACGCATAATTTTCTCCTCACAATCTATCCAGTCTTATACTCACCAATATTTGATTCCCATCTAGGTTTCTCACCTTTTGGCTATGCACATTTACTGACATCACTTTTTTCAGCAACGTGGGTGTTTTTGCTGTTAAATCTTGTATCCTAATTTGTGACCTATTGTTCTGTATGCTCTTCAACCCATTGTATTTTATTTCATGGGCTCCACCAGTTTCTCACCTGATTATAATATATGGAGTTTTTTTAAAATATATAATACAAGAGAATCTTGTACACATTTATTTTCCAGCCCTGAGGAAGTCGCGGGCACTCCCGGGCGACGAAACACGTGTTGGCTGGACAAATGAAAATAAAGAGAAGACATGACATGATACATCAATATACTATTGTGCATTTGTTAATCACACATTAGTGTTTAATTAATAGGTGTGCTCGGGTCATGTTGTACATTAATGTGTGATCTCTAGGGATTACTAATTGGGAAGGGTGGATGACCCTTCTTCCCTTGAGCACCTTTTACATTCAGATTTATTATAGACTGGAATTGGGTAAGCGCCATCTTCAACCGGGGATCTTTCATCCATTGTTTTTGAGGCGGCAAACTATGCTAAGCACAAACTTTTAGCTTATGTATTTTTAAGCCACGCCCTTAATTACCTTGACCACACCCCTTAGCGAGACTCCCCAGTTTTTTCATCACACTTAAAGCCCTGACTGTAACTGGAAGGTGCAGTAACCCATGTGCCCTGCTGCTGTTATAAAGCGCTCTGATGCCTAAATTATATTGCAAAAATAAAATTAAAATAAATAAAAAGTCTAAAGCACCCCAGTTGCACCTTCTTGCACGTAGATGTTATCTGAACATTAATTTGCAGTACAAGCTATTTCTCTCACCTTCGCAGATGTTCTCCCTCTCTCCTCACTGCCCCTCCCACCCCCTCTGAATCGGGAAGCATGGCCTGTGTGTATTGGGTGTACGCAGGCGTGATGAGGGAGCCCTGTGGAGGGAGGAGGAAGAGGAGGGAGGATGCAAGACAAGCTCATGGGATACCTAACTGTGAGCAGCCCACACCAGCTGCTGCCTTATCTCTGCTGCTACAAAGAGGGTCTGCGCGCACTGCCCTGAGAGACAAGGGGTTCTTCCGGAGCACGCAGCAGGTGCTGACGGCCCCCCGCAAGCAAGGGGTGCACATGGCCGTTCACAGATGCATCCCCGTCTGCTCTGACTGGCCGAACCTGGACTTTTTTACTTAGTTTGCAGGGAGCACGCAGGATGACCGATGCCAAGCAGGGAGGTGAGTCAGGCTCCGAGCAGGATTCCATTGTGGGGGGTGCATCATCTTAATTCAATGACGGAAAAGATAGGGGATACGTATAATTACACAACACCGGCCCCCAGTAGGGGCAGTGTTGTGAGGGGTAGCTTGTTCTGTGTGACATTAGAAAGGTGTGCTGAGCTATCAGCTTTTTATAAGGAAGAGAATACACCTTTCGCCCCCTCATTGAATGAAATGCCTGTTCTGTCTTATGGCTGCTTCTTCATAGGGCAGGGGGCGGCAAGGTAGTGCTACTCCAGACTCCATTCAAATAAAAGAGGACTTGCATGCTGCCCAGGAAAGTGGGACGGACATGCATACAAGTGCGGGCGGTTTTCCTTTCTTTTTCCCTGCCTTAAAGATGAAGAGGGGGTCTTTGCAACATCTCCAGAGGCTGGGGTGCAGCAAACCTGGCACACTCATACCTACCTGCAAACTCTTATTTGTGAATCCAGCCTCGTGCTACGGGTTTTCTGCATGAGCAACAAGCGCGCGCGCCTCGCGCTAAAAGTAAAAAAAAAAGTGTTGGCAAAAGTGAAAGCGTTTTCCTTGCGGGAGCAAGCAGCGCCAGGAGCGATAATTGCTAACACATGGTGCCAAAGCTCGCTCCCGCAAGGGAATCGCCAAACGTGCAAGCGTTGCCATTGAAAGCAATGCAACGCGTGCACGTTTTTAGGGCGAAAAGTGAATCGATTTCAAAAGGTCTTTTTCCTATGCAGCGCATGCGCGCTGCGTAGGCGAGACCTAAAAAGGCAGGAGCCCTTCCTGCCTGGCTAAGACACATTTTATGCTTTTGTTTTGTTTATAGGCCACGCTCTTCTGTGTTAGCAGGACGGAGGCATGAGCTGGGAGCTTCTGGGACGGACCTTCTTTAAATTACGCAGCATGACCTCTTGTGTGTGCACTGTGCAGAGAGGATCGGGGAGCATTTGTTGTGGGTGTTCTTCCAATGCAGGCAGTATAATCAGTGGAGTGGGGTGTTTTCTCTTTTCACCGTACAGTCCCCAGGGCTGGGCGTGATGCAGCGAACTACTGCCTGGTGGCGCTGCGGTCACAGGCTCTTTACGACCTAACACCGGTCGCTATCCTGCCGCCTCTGGGAGTGGCTGGTGGAGCGCACGCAGGATGGGCTGAGTGGCTGATGCTGGCAGCATAAACCTATGGAGGCTGCTCTCACTATCTGGTAGGAACACCTGTGCTAGTCAACTGCCTGAAGATGCTGCAGCAGCTTTGATAATGGCAGTCGGCCTGTATGCAGGCAGAGGCTAATCTGCTGGGTCCACGGCCTTGCTCAGGGGTGGCTGGTCTGCAGGGTGGCTTGCTTGTCATGCTTTCTTCTGCACTTCTCGGGTGGGTGCCTCCACATGCAAGGCGCTCTGTGCTGCAACATCTTCCTAACACTGCAGCCATGTCACTCTTCATGGGGGCTGCAGGAATAGGTGCAAGGGGGGTTTATGTGGTGCACTGCTCACTTCTCATAGCATCTGCCCGCCGGGTTACTCCTGTCCCACCTCACCGGGACTGATGGTGGCAGGCAGGGCTAGCTACCGGGATTATCCCACTTCTCAGTGTGCTGGTACTGTCCAGGATCTCTCACCACGGATTCTCCTCCTTCTGTCGAAACGGATAGCTGCCTGCTTAGGCAGAGTACTGGTGCCTCATTGTAGACTTCCTCCGACAGCGCCACTTAGTCTTCTTCCATGCCATGGGGCAGTAGGCGCATTTTGCTTCTTGCGGTGCAAGTTGGCAGCGTAGAAACACCTTGAAATCGGTGCCGCAGCGATGCCTCCCCCCATTTCACAGCACTCAGTTGCTGTCGCAAAGCAGGTGGGAAAGTGCCTCATGCTCCAGCTACTCCCACCGCCCACGACGAACAGAAGAGTGGCTGCTGTAGTGAGCCACCCGGTCTGTCCACAACTTTGTATCACATTCACCCTCGTGGGCCGGGGGCGGACCAGGAGGTATAAAATAAAGGTGACGTCAGCGCTCGTGGCTGACGGCATGAACCATAGTGCTGGTGTGGTTGTCCCTTTTTTTTAATTTTATTTTTATTGATTTTCAAAATATCTTCTACAATATACAGTGACAAAAAATAAGAGAGGAAAAAATTTACAGAGTGACAAAAGAACACCTTCGTACATGACATCCCCATTCAAATAAACTGTAATCCGAAAAAACAAAATAACCAAACAGCACGTGACTGAAATATACCTGGGAAAGAATACAATATTACATACAGCATGTGACATATATGTTTACATAGAATCAGCTTCAGGTGAGTTGGGTTGATCAGCAGTACGCAGGTATAGCAGCAGGGTCTCCCATTTATCATTCGGCCTGGATGTCGAAGGCGGCTCCTCCGCATATAGGACCAAGTGACAGCTCCTTCAGCCAATGCGCCACTTTGGGGCTCAGTTTGCTATCCCACACCATCACCACCCGACGCTTTGTGACAAGCAGTGCCACTCTTACCAACCTTCCCACCGCACCTTTTAGGAATGGAACAAGACCCAATAAGCATATCTGTGGAGAGCACTGTAATGCAATCCCAATAATCTTTGCTAGAGTAGTGATCACATTATCCCAGTATGCCGACACCTGTCCACACGTCCAAGCTAGGTGCCAGAAATCTGCACACAAAGACACAAATCTCTTACAAGCCTCTCTGTCCATATTTAAAAAGCTTATGTGGAGTGTAATACACTTGGTGCAGGTACTTAAAATGTATGATGTGCAAATTTCCATTAGATGTGAGGGCATTCGTGAGTTGGCAGCATATCTCCCATTCTTTCTGTGTTAGTGGTGGGTCGAGACATTCATTCCAGTCGCCAAGACTCTTGTCACATGGGAGGGGTCTGTCTACCTGAGCAGCGCGATATAGTTTAGTTACTAGTTTGTGGCAAGTGGGGGCCAAAATAAGTGTGTGCAGCACCAGTGCCACCTGTGGTTCCGTGGGAAATGTAGGGTAGTGAATCTGCAGTGCTTTTTTTAGCCTGTGCATATAGAATACGAAAAGAGGTGTCTTATTCTGAATATAATCCTTGTCCTTGGCAGTTAGAAAAGTGCCATTCGGAAACAGATCTTGCAGCTTAGTAATACCCACTTGCGCAAGTGTAGTCAGCGCTCCCTGCTCGTGCGTTACAGATATGTTTGAATGATATGCTATTGGTAAAAGCGAGGAATATAATGGTAGCTTTTTCCACCTCTTGACCCAATGCCTGCCACGCGGTGATCGTAAAGTTAACAGTGTTGAAAGTATTGCGGGGTCTAGGCCTATGGACATGTGTTACTAGGGAGCTCAACGGGACAGGGTGGGCGTCCCAGTGTTCCACAGCCACATGAGGGACAAAGGCATGTGGTGTAAACCAGAAATGTGCATATTGTGCGTGTGCACAGAGATAATACAGATAAAAGTCAGGTACGTGGAAACCTCCGTGTTTGTAGTCCAATGTGAGGGTTTTCCAGCTCACTCTTGCCCGTCGGCCCCCCAAACTAGGCGAAGCAACAGAGTGCGTAGAGTTTAAAAAAAACTGTTGCTTGAGTTGAACCGGTATGTTACTGAAGTAATATAAAAATGTTGACAACACCACCATTTTGACTAATGCAATGCGATCTGCAAGTGAGAGCGGAATTTTTACCCATCTATCTACCTGTTGTTCCAACATCACTATGGCAGTGCCGTCATTCTCGTGGACAACAACCTCTGGATTGCGGTATATCCATATCCCTTAATATTTTACTGAGTCCGCGGCCCAAATGAGGGGAAATTCAAGTTCATGCGGGATAGTGCTCTCGGTCAGCGGCATCACAACTGACTTGGACCAATTAATATGGAGGCCAGAAAATCTGGCGTAACGGATATATTCCCGCAGGACTGGCGCTAAATAAGTGCGGGGCTCACGTATAAACAGCAGCATATCGTCTGCGTAGAGAGATATGATGAGAGGTCTATGGTAAAAGTTAAGAGCTGCGCACTTATGAGATTGTCTAATTAAACGGGCCAGGGGCTCCGGTGTCAGAGCAAATAACAGCGGTGACAGCGGGCACCCCTGCCGTGTACCCCTGGTGATTAGTATTGGATCCGATGTGTAGCCTTCCACCCGCACACGTGCCATTGGCCCAGCATTTAATAGGCGTATCCAGTTAATAAAAAGAGGTGAAAAACCCATACGCTTTAACACATAGAATAGATATCCCCATTCTATAGAATCAAACGCCTTTGCGGAGTCAAGCATGACCGCTGCCGCCGGCAATTCTGGATTAAGAGTGTAGAGTGTAGAAAACAGTGTCCGTAAATTATAGGAGGTAGAGCGCTCTGGAATAAAACCAGATTGGTCCAGTAAAACCAAATTTTGTATGAGCGGCTGTAGGCGATTAGCCAGAATCTTCACCAAGATATTTACGTCTATATTAATGAGGGACAGGGGCCTACAGGAGTCACAGCTAGTGGGAGGTTTATCTTTCTTGAGTAGTGTGATGATGAGTGCCTCACGAAGTGATGCCAGCAGTTTGCATTTGTCATACGCTTCAGCATATACTTCTAATAAATAAGGGGCAATTTCTTCAGCATAAGCCTTGTAAAATTCACAAGGAAAGCCATCAGGGCCCGGCGCTTTTCTATTAGGTAGTGCTTTAATTGCCATGCGAATGTCTTCCTTCGTGATTGGTTGATTGAGGTATTCCCTCTGTCCATCGGATAACCATGCAATGGTGATCTGTGAGAGGTATTCATCAAGTTCAGCAATATCAGTCTCACCTTGTGAGGTGTACAATTTCTCGTAGACTCTACTAAATTGATTTGCTATGTCTGGGACACTGTAATAATCTTGGCCCTCCTCATCTGTGATTTTAGCAATGGTCTCCGTCTCCAGGCGGTGTTTAATCTTAGTGGCTAAATGATGCCCTGGCCTGCCCCCCTCCCCATAGGCACGTGCTCTATGTCGTTTAGATATGTATCTCATTTCTTCCTCCGCTAAGGTGGCATGGGCAAGGACAGCCTCCTTTATGGAAGCTAGAGTCGACTCGCAAGGTACGATTTCATAATCCTTTTCTAGTTTTTTTAGAGTAGTCTCAAGATTAGACAGTTGTGCTCTCAAATCTTTCAATATACCAGATGTCGTGCTGATACAGGTACCCCGAATAGTGGCTTTAAACCCCTCCCAAAGTGTCCCAGCACTATCTACAGACCCCTTGTTGTGCACGAAATATTGAGTTATGGCCTCCTGGATCGTCTCTGTGTAAACCGTGTCCAGCAGCACCTCAGGTCGAAAACGCCACGTGAAAGCCCAAGGGACAGTTTGTTGGATATAGAGAACTAGGCGGATGGGACAGTGATCTGATAACATATACGCGGTAAGCTAACCAACTCCACCACCCAGCCCACAGCTTCCTCGCTCAGTAACCAATAATCGAGTCGGGACCAGCTGCCATACGCGGTGGAAATATGAGTGCCTTGCAACTTGTCAGGGTGTCTATGGCGCCATATGTCTAGCAAACCCAGGTCTGCCATTCCATCTTTAATCGCATGCGCTGCCCCAGGAGAGTGCCCCTCTCTGCCACTAGATTTATCCATAGTTGGATCTAAGTGTGTACCCCACAGTATTATAGCATCCGGAAGTGTACGGAGAACAGCAAGGATTTTCTCATATAATATAGGGTCATCAATATTCGGACCATATGTATTAACAATAGTGACAAGCACGCCCATCAGCTTCCCCTGTAAAATAGCATAGCGCCCTTCTGCGTCAGTATGAGTTTGGAGTGCAATGAATGGGAGACCTTTTTAACAAGGGTAAGGACGCCACAGCTGTAGGATGAATATGAAGATGCAATTCGATATGCAGCCCAACGAAACCCTATCAGCCTATTCGTGCTATCTGTCAAATGCGTTTCCTGTATACGAGCAATGCCAATGCCACACAGTGCACCCCCCCTTTTCCCTGGTTTTCGACCCCCAGTTAGTTAGTGGTTAATCAACGGCTGCACTTACATAGCCTCTGCGACGCCCCTCACAGGGGGTTCAGTCACATTGCACGGCATCCCTGCCGCGAGGCGATCTTGGCGCACTCCAGCAGGGCACACTCAGAGGCTGGACCCGGGCACATATCTGCAGCCCCACTCAGGACAGCGATGAACGGCCTGAAGAGCCGAGAGGCTGCTAGACTGTAAGAACTGTGACTGGGCGCACTTGAAATGTAAATCTATGTGGTAATGGCGATGTCGCATGTGCCTGTGTGTTTCACTATCTATAAATGCCAATAAAGAAAGTTTTTCAAAAAAAAGAGCAATGCCAATGCCGTGGCAATCCAAGTGCGCCAGCACTTGACGAATCTTATTGGGGGAATTTAGCCCTCATACATTCCACGTTATGCAGGATATGGACATTACATTACTATGAGCAAATACAGCAAATTATTTCTGAAGCGCGCATTTTCAAATACATCAAAAACCCCATCCTCACATGAGAGCAAGTACTGTTGCGATTGCTGAAACATAGAAACATGCCATTGTTAGATAAATGAAAATTAAAGTCAGTCACGTGAACATTCCCCACCACTTCCCCCCACCCACTTTAGCGACCCCAACATGCCAAAGCCTTCCCAAAACTCCAGAAACAATTCCCAATTATCATACGAAGGGAGAATCCAGTTGCGGGGATCACCCATAAGGGGGGCGCCTGAGCACAATAACCCTCCCAATGGAAAACGGGAGGTGGCCAAGCCATCATGAGAACATCCGCTCAACAATTAGTGCATCACCTAACAATAAATGACCATCGGCAACTAGCAAATATTTCCACCCAGAATCAATATTCCCATTATAACAATACATTGCAATTCGTAACACACTGCTATTAAAAGACCAGTACAGACATCAGACTTTAACCCTAATCGGTCAATTCGCTACTTCCTCCAGCATCAGGCCCCGCACCAGAAGTCGGGGAGCGACTGCGCCGTGTAAGGTTCTTAGCATAAGTCATCTGCAATTTTGGGCAAGTAAAGATCTTGTGCTTCCCATTTTCTTCTATTCGCAACCTTGCAGGATAAAGCATGGCATACGGTATTTTTGATGCTATGAGAAGTTTCTTTACAGGTTGATATTCTTTCCAAGCCTCTTGAATCGCTACCGTGAAGTCAGGGTAAAAGGCCAGATTGTTCCCTTGATGAGTGATGGAACCCTTCTCGTGCGCCAGCCTGAGCACAGTGTTGCGGTCTCTATACCTCAAAACGCGGGCGATGATTGGCCGTGGGGGCGCTCCTGGAGGTGGGCGGGCAGCTAAAGAGCGGAAGATTCTATACGTATGTCTATAGATGTCCCATGTTCGTGGACTCTGGCAGGCCTGTAATGCGCACATTGTTGCAGCGTGATCTAGCTTCCAAGTCCTCATTACGGCCTGTATGACTGTCAATATCTTCTCCATAGACGTTGCTTTGGCGTTAACCTGTTGAAGCCCATCCTCTGCATCCGATATGCGGGTCTCTGCGTCTCTCAAACGTTGCGCATTCTTATCCAGTTTCGCAGACATGTGGTCAATGCGTAGATTAAGATGATCTATCTTACCATCAATTGACTGGAGACTAGCCTGGACCACTAACAGAGTTTTATCAATATTGGTGAGATGATCAGCAGGAGCATCTGCCTCAGAGTCAGAGGCCGCATGTTGAGAGGCCCGGCTGGTTTTGCGTGGCTCAAACGTGAGTCGCAGCTGGCCGCGTTCAGATTTGCCCATGATGTTGACTCAGTCTAAAAAAAAGTTGTCGGAGCAAGGCCCAGACAGAAAAATAGTGAAAGAAGAAAAACATAAGGAGGTGAGGCTCTCTTCGTTAGGCAGTGCGCCACAAAGATCCAAGGCGATGGTGAGATGGCGGGTATACTGAGCGAATGACAATAAAGCGTGTGTGTCTAAGGGTCTCCAAGTATCACTTTCCAGGTCCGCTCCCAGTGTGAGATACCAGCCCGGAGGGGATCACCATAGAATCCAGGTCAGCCTAAAATCATTTAGGTCCTTTACTTGGTCAGAAGATGGGCTCAGCTGCGCCGTGTAAAAAAATACAGCAGCAAACCAACCAGGCCAAGGTAAAGCAATTATTCCAGGTCAGTGAGTGGCAGGGAGTCAATGGGAGATAAATGAGAAACAGGCGAGGTCGGTATGAATGTCACTTTCTCATGCAACCCAGGTCTCAGTGTTGAGAGGGAAGGAGGGTATCAATGTAGATCCGCGTTGGAGCAGCACCTCGCAAGCCCCCACCACCTGGGTAAGTTGCAGCCACACTGGAACAGCTTAACAGCACCACTGCCTCATAGTGCACAGTATCCTCAAGCCAGCATGGAGAGTATGGGAGTTCAGCACACGCTGCAGTCTCCCTCCAGCAAATGGCGCTGACGTCCGAACACAGGAGCCACACTGGAGTTGACTCAGGCAGCAATCACGGGCACTCCGCGAGAGGCAAGGCCGCAGCGCACCTACGGAACAGCGGCCAATCCGCCCTTCAGCACGGAACCCAGGCAGCCTCGCAGGGACCCGATCCCAGTCTGCGAGTGGAGAATGGTCACACAACTCCCCGCACTCCCGCCCCCAGCGTGTCGCGAGATCAGAGAGCCAAGGGTGGCCTACTCCCGCAGAGCAGTTCTACGCTACACCGGAAGACTGCCTACCCCCAACTCGCATCCCGCAGCACCCAGGGCACAGGTTTAGCGGCGCCGTGCCCCCCACACCGATCCCAGCGCCAAGCGGGTGTCCCTGCGGTCTACCCCAGTTCCTACCGTGCAGGCTGACCGCCGTCCGCCACGTTGTCGCCTCAGGCCTGGAGCCTCTCTTGCCTCCAAACCTCCTTCCGCAATTTCTTGTCAAGGCGTGCTGCACACCATTTCTGTATCTATGCCGCCGATTAAATCGTATAGGAAGGCGGATGATGCAGGATAATTGCAGGATTATGGGCTTGGCCGGCAGAGCTGCTCTACAGAGCGGCCATCTTGCTGTGCGCCCTCTAGCGCCCCCCAACCTCATCCGTGGTTGTCCCTTTTTTACCTGTGCACCCCATAGGCCTCAGGCCAAGAAATAAGGCCCGCATTACCCTGTAACCCCCCACTACACAGGCGACGAGGCGGAAGGACCGCCGAAGCGTGTGCACCGGAGCATACCGTGTGTCCAGTGTGTGGTGCACGCCTGCGAGACACCTGCAATGGCTGGACCGGTGTGAGGTTGGAAGCCAGAGCGCCGGAGAGGCTGACTGCGGCAGCAGTTGACATCGCAAGTGCGTCCGGTGGCGCGAAGACGTAGAGCGCACACGCGCACAGGGGGTGAGTGACCGATCGTACTGGAAGCGCAAGGAGCAGCGGGGGAGTGATCAAGCAGGCCGCATAGCCTGGAAGCAGAGAAGGAAGTATCAGGAGAACAGCGTGGCCTTCCCCCGTGTTCAGACAGGCAGAGGGGGCAGCATTCCAGCAAGAGTGAAAAAAAGAATATCCGCGGGCCTCGCAGTTACAAGAAGTGTGTGGGGGGGTCAGAGGGAAGAGCACATGCCCCGTGGATGGAAGAGCCCAGGAGTTGAGTGATAGACACACGCAGAGAGGTGCCACACAAGGGGAGGGTGCCCCTGGGAGTCTAGAGCACAGAGAGGCCAGCTGAGTGCACGTGCACACACCGACCCAATAAGTCACTGTGTCAGGAAGAGGCTAGTGCAGCACTGCGAGAAGCACGACTGCATGCAGCACAATGTAATTGCAGGCGCAGGGCGGTGAGCAGGTGGCTGCAGAACAAAGCCCACGCACCATGTTGAACATGCCACCGCCATTCAGCCAACTAGCAGCAGTGGCGCCAAGATGGCGCAAGTGGTTAGGACAATTAGAAAACTACTTCATAGCGGTGAAAGAAACTAACAGCGCTGTCAAGAGGTCCACCAAGCTACACATGGGTGGGGATGAACTTTACGAGCTGTTTCAAAACTTGCAAGACACCGGTGACAGGAATGACTATGATAAGGCTGTCAGAGCCTTGGACCGCTACTTCGACCCACAAGTTAATCCTGATTTTGAGCACCTTAAGTTGCTTCAAGCAAAGCAAAGAGAAGAGGAGTCAGTCGATATATTCTTCGCATGGCTGGGCAAGCTAGCCAGTTCCTGCATGGGCATCGACAAGCAGCTAGAGATCAGAGCTCAGTTAATTCAAGGCTGCAAGTCTTCGGAAACTCATTCTGAGTCAACCCGGAATATCCCTAGATGACATCTTAGGGGCTTATTTATGGGCCCTTGCGTCACTTTTGCGTCGCCGGTGCATCACTTTTTGTGACGCACCAGCAGTGTAAAAAATGCAACATGTTGTGCCATATTTACAAAGTGAAGCATCTAGGTAGATGCATCACCTTGTAAACCCCTGTGCCACATTATACTTGCGCCAGGTATAATGTATGCAGGGGGGGGGCGTTCCGATGCAAGAAAGGGTCGTAAAAGTGATGCAGTGAAATCTATGAGATTTCACTGCGCCACTTCTAGGATGCAAATGCGCCAATATCTTACGCCTGCATGGCAGGCATAAAACTGACGCAGGCACATTTAACATGGGACTTGCCCATGTGTAAATGACCCATTGCTGGAGTTGCGTCCCTTTTGTGACACACTCCAGCAATGCGTCATTTTTGCGCCTACAGATACGTCAGAAATACTGACGTATCTGTAACTCCTTGCGACATGATGCGTCATACTGTAACTATGACGCATCATTGGTATCGCAAGGAGTGCGCAATGAAAAGTGACGCATCGCTGTTTTCTTGCAGCGATGCTTCACTTTTCATAAATGAAGGCCTTAGTCCTGGGGAGGTCTCATGAGTTGGCGGACGTATGTGCAAGGGAAATGGAGCCGGCGCTGGCGCAAAGATCTGCAGGAGGAATGCAAGGGTACACAGTCGTGGTCAAGGAAGAGAAGGTGGATGCAATTCAGAAAGGGCCCAGCAGAGGAAGAGGGGGCGCAAGTGGATGCACAGAAATTCGAGGATGGGGAAACTGCGGTCTGGACAGCCACTCGCCCCGGGGATGTCCTGCACAAGGAAAGCCTTGTCTAAGGTGTGGGAAAATTGGACCCTTCGCTAAAGTGTGTATGAGTGCGGCAAGAATGCCTGTTTCAGGGAGCAGAATGAAGAAATTTGGGTCACACAAGCAAGCAGTCCACGTGGTGGATGTCACAGATGAGGTAGAGTGTCGATGCCAAAACATGAGGATAACAGAGGACGACGAAGAAGATGAAGTGTTTGTCATATCCTACACAGGAAGGAAAAACTCCCGAAAGAGACCGCCACCAATGAGTCAAATCTGCATAGGGGATAATAGAGTCATGGCTTTGATAGACCCAGGAGCTCCCGTAAACATTCTAGACGCCGAGCAATATGAACAGCTCACTCCTAAACCGCCCCTTCAGAGCACGAAGGTGAAGATCTTCACATATGGAGGGGACACCCCCATTCCGTTGCAAGGAATGATCAAGGTGAAGGTCACCCATGGAGACAGATCCGCAATGACGAGGTTTCATGTAACAAAGGACAGCGCGGGAACTTTGCTGGGCTGCCACTCAGCGGAGGATCTGGGACTAGTCATGTTTGAAAGGAATATACTTCAGTCACATGCAGACAAGATCATAGATGAGTTTCCAAGTCTCTTTGAAGGATTGGGGTGCCTCAAAGGTGTTAAAGTAAAGTTGCACATCAACAAAACCATCAAGCCTGTGGCACTGCAACACCGAAGAGTGCCGTTTCACCTGCAGCCATTGGTGGAAGCAGAGTTGGAGAAGTTGGAAAAGGCGGGGGTGATTGAGAAGGTGTCGGGACCCACCCATGCGCTTACCAAACAAAGCCATCAAAAGAGAAAGGCACATCACCCCTACAATAGACGAGATAGTGCTGGACATAAACGGAGCACAGTGGTTCTCGAAGGTCGACCTCAATTCAGGATACCGCTAGCTGCTGCTCGTTGAGTCCAGCCGCTAAATCACTACATTTTCCACCCATGTGGGATTGAGAAGGTTTAAGCGGCTCAGCTTCAGAGTGTCGTCAGCGGCGTAGGTCTTTCAAGACGCTATTCGAGGAGCCCAGGCGGGTCTGTTGGGGGTGATAAACGTAAGCGATGATGTGTTGATATTTTCCAAGTCTCTTGAAGAGCACAATGAACGTCTGCAAGCTACACTCCAAAGGCTGGTCGACCAAGGACTAATGCTACACAAAGAAAAGTGAAAATTCTATGCTAACTATGTGGAGTTCTTTGGCTACAGGTTTTCAAAGAACGGATTACAAGTGGACCTGGCGTACATGGAACCAATACGAGCTGCAGCGACCCCCCCAGAACCAAACCGAAATGAGAAGCTGCTTGGGGATGGTGAACTATTGTGGTCGGTTTATTCCACACCTGGCCACAATATCAGAACCGCTGAGGGCACCCACCAAGGAGGAAGTGAAGTGGCAGTGGACGAGTGAGGCCATGAGAATATTTCAGGACGTCAAAGGAGCACTGCTGCTGGGGGCGACCGTGTCATACTTCAAACCAGGTTACCCCAGTGAGCTGCTGGTGAATGCTAGCCCGGTCAGCCTGGGGGCAGTACTCCTTCAGCAAGATGTTGGGGAAGAATGGGTGCCCAATGCATATGCCAGCAGGGCGTTAACAGCCATGGAGACGAGATATGCACAGATCGAAAGAGAGGCATTGGCGATACGGTGGGCCTGTCAGCACTTCAACATATATCTGTGCGGGTACCAGTTCACAGTAGTGACTGACCACAAGGAGTGGGCCACTGCATATTAGGAGGTGGTCTGTACAGATCCACCACTATAACTTTGAGGTGGTATTCCACCCCGGAGCTAACAACCCGACAGACTATCTGTCGCGCCACCCCATGGCCCTAGACCCGAGTCAGCCGAAAGAAGTGGACGAGGGAGTGGAGTTATTTGTTAAGCAGATCACTGGTGCGTTGTGTCCACGAGCACTATCATTAGAAGAAATCCTGGTGGTCACCAATGAGGATGCCTGTCTATTGGCGGTGAAGGAAACACTGCGAAATCACTCATGGAAGAACTTCTTGGATGGTGTGAGCAGATGGACAGAAGAGGAAAGGGAAGCATCCATGGGCATATGGAGGTGCAGAGAAGAACTCAGTGAGAGCAGTGAGGGAGTTGTACTCCGAGGCACGAAGATTGTAATGCCGGCAAAGCTGTGGAAAAGGACAATCGACTTAGCGCACAAAGGGATCGAAAAAACCAAAGCTCGCCTGCGTACCAAGGTGTAGTTTCCGGGAATGGATCGCATGGTTGAAGAAAAGGTGCAAAGTTATCACGAGTGTCAGAGTCCCGGAATTGATGGTTCGGTTCCCCCAGTAATTACCGAGCTGCCGTCAACGAAACCATGGACTACCATAAGCATGGACTTCAGAAGTTTCCTGGATGGGAGATCAACGCTGGTCATGCTGGACAGCTATTCCAAGTTCCCTATCGTGGAAGTAGTGCGATCAACTGCTTTTGAAAACGTCAAGCCGACGACGGAGAAAACATTCGCCTTGTTGGGAACGCCGGAAGAAATACGAACGGACAATGAGCCACCCTTTCATGGGCAGGAATTCAGGGAGTACCTGGAACTCCACAACATCCACCTTCGGAAAATAACTCCGCAATGGCCCCAAGCTAACGGTGAAGTGGAGCGGTTTAAGAGGACAATCAACAAGGCACTAAGAATTGGAGTTGACCAACGTGATGATCTGGAGGGGTGTCTGTACTGCTTTCTGAGAGCCTACCAGCAAACACCACACAGCACCATGGGGTGTTCGCCAAGCGATCTCATCATGAGGAGAGCCGTAAGGGATGTTGTACCGGTGAGCGAAGATTGGGAGCATGGGACAATGGATGGTGCGGCGGCACAAGCCAGGAGAGCGAGCAACAACGACCAGGCCAGTAACAAAAGGAGAGCTCGAACTGTCAATTTCTGTTGTGGAGATAAGGTCATCAGATCGTCAAGGACCGACACCCAGGATGGAAGTTTAGAACGCCCTTCGAAAAAGAGCCCTGGGAAGTGGTTGAGGTGAAAGAAACGTAGATGACTGCGCAAAGAGGGGCGAGGAGGATATCGCAAAATGTGTTGTGGTTTAAAAAGCTAGTGCTGCCCACACTGGAAGACCATCCGGAAATGGGACCAGAAAGTCCTGGGAGTGTTCCGAGTGAAACAGCAGACTGGAAAACTACGTCTACAGAAGATTAGGCAGATGAGAGAGAAAGAGAGATGGAGTTACCAAGACAGGGGGTGGAGAGCCCACTGAGGCCAGTGGAAAGTGATACCCAGCGAGGGTATCCATATTAGCTGCGAAGAAACCCTCGACCGAGCCAAAAGCTGAGAGACTTTCTGTGTTAAGGGATCCTGGTGGCAAAAGAATGTCCAGAGACATGGCTGCCTATTTGTTAATTATTTTAGTTTGTTTTGTTGGTTTGTTGTTTTAGTTTTTGGTTTGGACAGATATGGATAAGGAGGGATGCAGTGAGCCACCCAGCCTGTCCATAACTTTGTATCACATTCACCCTCCTGGGCCGGGCGCGGACCAGGAGGTGTAAAATAAAGGTGGCGTCAGCGCTCGTGGCTGACGGCATGAACCATAGTGCTGGTGTGATTGTCCCTTTATTCCCTGGGCACCCCATAGGCCTCAGACCAAGAGATAAGGCCCACAATACCCTGTAACCCCCCCCCCCCCCCCCCCACTACAGCTGCCAGCAAGCACGCGGGGTCAGACACGCTCGTCGACAATGCAAAGTCGTGGGAATACTTAATGAATGATGACACAGACACACATTAGTTGCTGTACTGAACTGGCCACAAGCATGTGCACTCCGGCCCTTTTATTGGCAGGGTCACCTGATAGGTGACGCCTGTGTTGGATGGGTGTATAAACCAGCCCCTCGTGGTAGAGGCTGCTAAAACACCAGACTGTGTCCAGCAGGACACACCAGACTGCTTGCTAAATACACAAGTTCCTGGAGGCTGCTCTGCTGTCTGAAAAGCAGCTTTGCATACCAGAGTCCTCCTGTAATCTGGGTATCATATACGTTTAATATTTACACTCTGCTATTGCTTTTCTTTCTCTCATGTGTGCAGGCCCTGGCTCCTTGCCTCACAGTCTCTTTGCTACATTAAACAACACGTGTAGCACCTCATGCCTAGTTTGCTGCAGGGAGGCGGCAGGAAACGGGAGACCTGAAAATTAAGTCAGCATTTCGAGGAAAACACACAGATTTCTCTCCCCTTCATTGAACCCTCTAGCGTGCCCTCATGATTATCCCCAAATAATTGCAGGTTTATTTACTCTTTTGTGTTTTGTTTTACAGCTGCGATTGTTTGTTCCTGCTGAAGCGAAGTCAAACCCCTCCTCCCATATATAATTAATAACCCTTCCAGCGCGCTCAGTGTCGAGTTGATGTGCATTTGTTTTTCCCTTTAATTCCTTTTTTGTTCTTGTTATTTTTTTATTGCTTTATTTATTGTGCAGCGTTATATAGCACAAACTCGACCCGAAGTTTTGGAGCGCTTTACTGAACACCAGTTACATTACACAAGCGCACATTTTTTGTGTTTTTTTAGGCATGTGGAGTTTGAGTGATTTGCCCAGAATCACAAGATATTATTTTGGGAAACAAAAGGGTTTTTTATGACATTGTGCCTTTACCATGCATTTTTTACCACGCATGTTTTTAGAACGCATATGCTTTTACAACGTATGCCTTTACCACTCATTTAAGGTAAGTTCAGGGGCGATATATATATACCAAGCAGTAACTGGCGAAACGCGTCGGTAGGAAGCTTTCAATTCCGCAATAAAGAAGAATTAAGCATCCTGCGGTGTCCTGCGTTTTCTCTTTTCAAAACGGAAAGAAATTGGAATTGTATATTGAGGGTTTCCGGTACCCAAGCAGGACCGCCGCAACTTTGAAGACCTTCACTGCCGGACACTTTGTTTTTGTGATATATATATATATCTATATATATATTTCTACTTAACTTTGCCCAGAGATGAAGCCGCACTCCGCATCAGGTAAGTGACACACTTTATTGATTCAAGGCATACAGCTTCTCATCCCGTTTATCGTCTTTGGCCCTACGCGTTTCAAAGCCTCTTCGCTTCTTCGTCAGGGGCCGTGTCAAAGGTCCATTATCACTGCTGCTGCATTTTCCCACGTGTGCCTTTCGAATTGATGGCTTCCGGTGCGCCCTTTGAGAAAGTCTCCATTTTCCGTTGCACCTTGGGAAATCCAGTCCATTGCATGCTCATACCCTCCAGTGGGCTGGAACTCTGGCACATGCTGAAAGACAAATTAACCCTCCATTAGGCTCCCGGATGGGACTCTGCATGCCTAAATTATTGTCCTGTTGCGCCCATATTCAAGTGATAAATTCACTATCAGGGACCCTTTCGCTGATGTGTGAGCGGTGCGTCGCTTCCGCGGCCTGGAGCCGCCGCAATTGTATTTCTACTTAACTTTGCCCAGAGATGAAGCCGCACTCCGCATCAGGTAAGTGACACACTTTATTGATTCAAGGCATACAGCTTCTCATCCCGTTTATCGTCTTTGGCCCTACGCGTTTCAAAGCCTCTTCGCTTCTTCGTCAGGGGCCGTGTCAAAGGTCCATTATCACTGCTGCTGCATTTATTTTCCCACGTGTGCCTTTCGAATTTATGGCTTCCGGTGCGCCCATTGAGAAAGTCTCCATTTTCCGTTGCACCTTGGGAAATGCAGTCCATTGCATGCTCATACCCTCCAGTGGGCTGGAACTCTGGCACATGCTGAAAGACAAATTAACCCTCCATTAGGCTCCCGATGGGACTCTGCATGCCTAAATTATTGTCCTGTTGCGCCCATATTCAAGTGATAAATTCACTATCAGGGACCCTTTCGCTGATGTGTGGGCGGTGCGTCGCTTCCGCGGCCTGGAGCCGCCGCGATTGTATTTCTACTTAACTTTGCCCAGAGATGGGGAGGAGGAGCCTAGCGCGCAACCAAGATGGCCGCGTAGGTGCGAGGCTCCCGAGGACCTCCGTGACCTCCTACATAAATCCTGAAAATATCCTGTCCTAGATGAGGGGACTGTGTTGGTGAGCCCGAGCTGAGGTGTCACCCGTTTTCCGCTTCCAAATTGGACCTCGGACACCGGCGGGAGCACCGATTGAGGTTTGCGGCCTTCTCCACGCCGGCCCCCCGGATTGGAGTTGCGGGGCGATCCGGAGACAAAGTGATCAACAGCGGCGGGCAGGGCTGGGCGACTCGCGTACCCCGCACTTTCACTTTCGCTTTTGCACCCTCCTTGCTGTGTAGGCGAGGTTGGGTTGCGGGGCGGTGTGCGGTGGTGTGGCCTCGTCGGGGTGCCCTGCTGGCCCGCCGGCTGTGATCCGTCCTGCGGACCTGTGGTTGCCCCCCCCCGGAGCCCGTGAACTGGTTTGTTGGCCTTTTCCGAGGTGATTGGCACGATTTGGGGACTGAAACCATGTCCACAAAGCAAGATGGCGACCGGGCAAAGGTGAAATCGACCCGCCGTGGCGCAGCCCATCAGTCCAACAGCATGGACCGCTACACCCTCCAGAAGGGATCTCCCGAGGTGCCGCGTAGGTCCCCTGAGGACCTGACTGATGCTCCTGCACTGCCCGCGGATCTGACCCTGTGAGATGTCATGGGCGCTATCGCCGAGATGAAGGCCTCGGTGGACCAGCGCTTTGACACACTGGCGCAAAAGATTGACTCGGTCCACGTGGATGTTGGCCTGGTGAGGGCTGATTTATCCAAGACGAATGACCGGGTCGATTCTTTGGCCCACACCACCTCGGGCCTTACAGCGGACGTGGCGGCCCTCCAAAAGGAGGTGCGCCGGCTTGGCCAGGCGAGCGCCCTGATGGATCGTCGACTGGAGGATTCCGAGGGTCGGGCCCGGAGGAACAATGTTCGCATTGTCGGGGTGCCGGAGGGACGTGAGGAGGCGGCGGCGGACCTGTTTGTGGAGGACCTGATTCTCACTCATCTCCAGCCCCGGGGGCTGAGTAAATTCTTTGTGGTGGAACGTGCCCATAGGGTTCCCGGAGGACGACCTAAGGCCGGAGCCCCTCCGAGGCCTCTCATTGCCCGGATTTTCAACTTTCGGGACAGAGACGCTATCCTTCAGACTTCTAGGCAACAAGGACCGGTCAGACTTGACAATATGGACGTAAACTTCTATCCTGATTTCACCCCAGCGGTCCAGAAGCAGAGACTGAGCTTTCTCGGAGTCAAACGTCGTCTACGGGACTTGAACCTCAAGTATGCGATGCTTTTTCCAGCTAAGTTGCGGGTGGAGGTGGATGGCCGCACGCACTTTTTTGATCGTCCCGAGGCGGCCGGGGACTGGTTGGACTCCTTGCCCGGGGATCGGGGCCGGGGGGGTGGGGGGGGTGCGGTTGGAGGGGAGGGCTCGCCGGATCAGGACTGAGGGATTCATAGTAGGCCTCGCTCTGGACAACATTGTCGTCATTTTTGACTGTTCGTTAAGTCTCCCTCCTGTGGAGGTGGTACGGGGTCTCTTGGGGGCTCTCCCTCCTCCTCTGGGGGACTAGTTAGTTTAATCATTCATGGGGCGACAGGCACACTGCACTTTGGGGGGGCTGTTTGGGCTCATGCAGGGGTGCAGGGAGGGGGGAGTTCTGTTGGGATGGGTGGGTTGGGGTGGGGTGTTGTTCGTTTTTACCGCAAGGCAAACCCTTTATTGTATTGGTGTTCTTAAGGTGCTCTCGGGGGGACGAATGATGGCTTCTGTATGTGATGGGGGGTAGGGACCTGACTTTATTGTCCTGGAACGTTAACGGACTGGGGGATAGGATTAAGCGAGGTGTGGTCCTGCAGTATTTGAAACGACTTTCGCCAGATGTGGTCTTTCTGCAGGAGACACACCTTATTGGTAATTCCTTTTGTGCCATGAATCGGCGTGGCTATCGCTTGGTGGCCCACTCTGGCTTCACGTCGGGCTCACGGGGGGTGGGTATCATAGTGAAGAACTCGCTCCCGTTGGAAATAGACGAGGTGCGCCATGATGAGAGGGGACGCTACACTGTCTTAGTGGGGAGAATGGAGGGTAAAGTAGTTGTCTTTGTATCAGTGTACGTCCCACCGGGGTTACAGTCTACGACTTTTGCAGACTTAGGGCGCCTCCTCCTTGACCTTCCGGGGGGGCTTCTGGTGGTTGGGGGGGACTTCAATGCGGTGGTTTCTGGGACCGTGGATCGTCACCCCCCTAGGGACCTCCCCCGGGCGCAGGCGTGGATGTCCGGCTTCTTAGATACACTGGGATTGGTGGACTGCTGGCGCTTAAAACATCCCACGCAGCTGCAGTACACTTTCCACTCGGGTGCCCATGGTAGCCTCTCACGGCTTGATTATGTCCTTGTCCCTGCGGCCTATGTTGGGAGGGTAGGAGAGGTGCGCCATTTGGCGCGGGGTATTTCAGATCACTCCCCGCTCCTGTTGCACGTTGATGTCTTCCCGAGGGGGGAGGGCAGGGTAGCTCCAATCAATGCCTGGTACCTGCGCGACCCCACTATTCGCGCTGATTTGATTAAATCCTTGCAGCGGTATTTCGATGAGAATGTGGGGTCCGTCCCTTCGGCTATCTCCCTGTGGGAAGCCTTCAAAACAGTTCTTAGAGGGGAGGCCCTCTCCTTTATTTCCCATGCCCGGAGGCGCGAGCAGGAGGAGGTGACCCGGGTGGAGGCCGACGTCGCGGAATTGGAGGGTGATCTAGAGGGTGGGGTGACGGACGCTGCACTACATGTCCTACAACTTAAGCAGGCGGCCTACAGGGCCCTCGTCACGGAGGCGGCCAGGGGCCTCTATAGAGAGCAACAGGGGCGACTGTATGATGTGGGTGATAAGGCTGGTAAACTGCTTGCATGGTTGGATAAAAAGGAGAGAGCGAGTCGTGTGGTCCCGCTGATTGAGAGGATGGATGGTGTGCGTGTCACCGAGCCAGAAGACATTGTCTCTTGTTTCGCGGATTATTTCCGCGAGGTGTATTCCCCGGTTTCTCACTGCTCGGAGGAGGATTCCCATGCCCTGCTTAGGGATATCGCGCTGCCTTCCCTTTCGGTGGAAGACAGGGTGTCGTTAGATGCCGCTCCTACCTCCGACGAAATTGCCCTTGCCATACGCTCGGTCGCATCCGGCAAAGCCATGGGCCCGAACGGCATCCCTATCGAGTTGTATAAGCTGCGACCGGATGTACTGGCACCCCACCTCCGTGCGATGTTCCTGGCGGCCCACTCGCTGGGCTCCCTCCCGCCGGACCAACGTCTGGCTACAATCGTGGTGATCCACAAGGAAGGGAGACCTCGAGACCGGGTTACATCCTACCGGCCTATCTCGCTTTTGAATGCGGAGCCCAAAATCCTCGCCAAGGTGCTGGCCAACCGGCTGGTCGGCGTGGTGGGCGATCTGGTCCACCAAGACCAGTCCGGCTTTATTCCCCATCGCAACACGGCCCTTAATCTGCGGCGCTTGCACGGGGTGCTCGCGCGTGTCCCGTTTGTGCGGGAGCCGGCCATATTGGCGTCCTTAGACGCCACCATGGCGTTTGACACGCTCGAGTGGCCATACATCTGGGCTATGCTGGCGAAGTTTGGATTTGGCCCGGGGTTCATCAGCTGGGTCAAATTGTTGTATTCGGGCCCATTGGCACAGGTGGTGGTGAATGGAAGAGTATCGGTCCCATTCGAGCTGGGACGGGGCACGCGACAGGGCTGTCCCTTGTCGCCGCTCCTGTTCGCGCTGGCCTTGGAACCCCTGGCGGAGTGGCTGCGGTGGCACCCTTCCATCCGTGGTCTCCGTTGGACCCCCGAGTATGAGGACCGCGTGTCCCTATACGCTGACGATATCCTTTTGTACCTAGCCTCCCCGCGTAAATCACTGATTGTCCTGGTTGATGTTTTGCGATCATTCGGCCGCAACTCAGGCCTTGTCATCAACTGGGCTAAATCATGTGTGTATGTGCTTTCCGGGGAGGCTCCCGTCCTCCCGCGGGGCTGTCCGATCCAGATTGCCTCACAGGGGTTTCGGTACCTGGGGGTTTACATTACTCTGGACCCGGAGGCCCGCTACGAGCGGAATTTGCTTCCCCCCCTCCAGCGCTTGAAGGAGGACGTCGCGCGCTGGCGGCGCCTGCCGCTTTCGCCGCTCGGCCGGGCGGCATTGTTTAAGATGATGTCGTTGCCACGCTTCCTGTACGCTCTCCAGAATACTATGGATTTAGTCCCGGCGCGCTACTTCCGTGAGGTGGAGAGTCTACAGCGCCGCCTGTTCTGGGACGGGAGGCCGCGTATTGCCCTGGCGAAGTTGACGCTCCCATGGTACGACGGGGGGATTGCCCTCCCGGATATTAAACGGTATTACTGGGCCTCCCAGCTAGCTGCAATTAATCATGGCCTTTACGGGCCCGCCTTAAACCCGGCATTTGAAATGGACAAGATGCTCCTGCCTGGTGGCGACTATAATCGAGCGCTCTACTCTGGCGTGCCCGGACCCCGCCTGACGGGACCTACGCGTGTCATGGTACGAGTATGGCACGCGGCTAACGCAGCTATGGGGTGGAAGGACCGTTTGACCCGGGCATCACCGTTGTACGCGTCTGAGAGATTGGGCTCCCTGTGGACCTCGAAGGGCTTCGAGAAGTGGGATACGATCGGCATCAGTAAAGTGGGGGACCTCTGGACGAGGGGGGGATTTAAAACATTCGAGACGCTGCAAACGGAGTTTCAGCTGCAGGGCAGTGAATACTTTCGGTACTTGCAGGTCCGTCACGCGCTGGGCTCAGTCTTCTCAGACGTCGCCTCCATCCCGGAGTCTTCCCCCCTGGAGGATAGAGTGCTGGATGGCCACGTTCCGGACAGCACGATCTCCCTTATTTACAAAAAATTGATTAATGATCGCTCGGGTTTGCTGACTGGCCTCCGCGAGGCTTGGGTTGCCGACGGGCTGGAGTTGGACGACGAAGACTGGATTTCCGCGGTGGCCTCTCCGAAGGAGGTGGCCATACCGGCTCGCCTTCGCTTCGTCCAGCTTAAGATACTCCATCGGGTTTACATGACGGGGCCAAGGCTTCTGCGTATGGGCTATGCTGAGGATGGGTTGTGTAAGCGTGGGTGTGGTGCTTTGGCGACTTTTTTGCATATTTTGTGGGAATGCCCGAAGGTGGAGCGATTCTGGCGTGGTGTGCATGAGGTCCTGCGATTGGTTACGCATGTCGCGCTGCTGCCTGAAGCGAGGAGATGCCTGCTGAATGTGTGGGAACCAACTGACTACTCGGTTCCGCAGACGCGATGGGTGACTCTGGGATATATGATAGCTAAGCGTGACATCGCTCAACTGTGGGGATCCCAGAGGCCCCCGGCGGTGTCGGCCTGGAAAGAACACATGGATTGGTGCATGTTCCGAGAAAAGGTGGTGTATGTGGCGAGGGTTAAGCCTGGGGCATGGGTGAAAGTATGGGGCCCCTGGAACGCCTACCGCGGGGGTATCTGCGCGCCGCCACTGCTGCCTGCGGCCTCACCAGCCCCGTCCCCTTAGTTGACTCCTTTCCCTAGCCCCGAGCACGGAGTTCCCCCAGTCCTCGATCTGTTCCCCTTCCCCTCTTTAGACTCCTGTGGATGGCTGGGGTCCCCCATTCGGGGAGCACGTGCTGTTACTTTCGATCGCGGGTTGCCTTGCGGGGGTGGTTTTTGTGTTGTTTGTATAAAATGAAACCGTATTGTGGGGTCAGAGTGCTGTGGCCCACGACGCTGATACCTCCTGATTTTGCTTCTCTGCAACGCCAAGTGTTTTTGTACATATGTCATATGCTCCTGTCATTCTAGCGGCCGGCCGGAAGGTTGTAGGCCCATACTTGTATATTCTTGAGATTGCAATAAACGGTTTAAAAAAAAAAACAAAAAACTTTGCCCAGAGATGAAGCCGCACTCCGCATCAGGTAAGTGACACACTTTATTGATTCAAGGCATACAGCTTCTCATCCCGTTTATCGTCTTTGGCCCTACGCGTTTCAAAGCCTCTTCGCTTCTTCGTCAGGGGCCGTGTCAAAGGTCCATTATCACTGCTGCGCAATTTTCCCACGTGTGCCTTTCGAAATTTATGGCTTCCGGTGCACCCTTTGAGAAAGTCTCCATTTTCTGTTGCACCTTGGGAAATGCAGTCCATTGCATGCTCATACCCTCCAGTGGGCTGGAACTCTGGCACATGCTGAAAGACAAATTAACCCTCCATTAGGCTCCCGGATGGGACTCTGCATGCCTAAATTATTGTCCTGTTGTGCCCATATTCAAGTGATGAATTCACTATCAGGGACCCTTTCGCTGATGTGTGGGCGGTGCGTCGCTTCCGCGGCCTGGAGCCGCCGCGATTGTATTTCTACTTAACTTTGCCCAGAGATGAAGCCGCACTCCGCATCAGGTAAGTGACACACTTTATTGATTCAAGGCATACAGCTTCTCATCCCGTTTATCGTCTTTGGCCCTACGCGTTTCAAAGCCTCTTCGCTTCTTCGTCAGGGGCCGTGTCAAAGGTCCATTATCACTGCTGCGCAATTTTCCCACGTGTGCCTTTCGAAATTTATGGCTTCCGGTGCACCCTTTGAGAAAGTCTCCATTTTCTGTTGCACCTTGGGAAATGCAGTCCATTGCATGCTCATACCCTCCAGTGGGCTGGAACTCTGGCACATGCTGAAAGACAAATTAACCCTCCATTAGGCTCCCGGATGGGACTCTGCATGCCTAAATTATTGTCCTGTTGTGCCCATATTCAAGTGATGAATTCACTATCAGGGACCCTTTCGCTGATGTGTGGGCGGTGCGTCGCTTCCGCGGCCTGGAGCCGCCGCGATTGTATTTCTACTTAACTTTGCCCAGAGATGAAGCCGCACTCCGCATCAGGTAAGTGACACACTTTATTGATTCAAGGCATACAGCTTCTCATCCCGTTTATCGTCTTTGGCCCTACGCGTTTCAAAGCCTCTTCGCTTCTTCGTCAGGGGCCGTGTCAAAGGTCCATTATCACTGCTGCTGCATTTTCCCACGTGTGCCTTTCGAATTTATGGCTTCCGGTGCGCCCTTTGAGAAAGTCTCCATTTTCCGTTGCACCTTGGGAAATGCAGTCCATTGCATGCTCATACCCTCCAGTGGGCTGGAACTCTGGCACATGCTGAAAGACAAATTAACCCTCCATTAGGCTCCCGGATGGGACTCTGCATGCCTAAATTATTGTCCTGTTGCGCCCATATTCAAGTGATAAATTCACTATCAGGGACCCTTTCGCTGATGTGTGGGCGGTGCGTCGCTTCCGCGGCCTGGAGCCGCAGCGATTGTATTTCTACTTAACTTTGCCCAGAGATGAAGCCGCACTCCGCATCAGGTAAGTGACACACTTTATTGATTCAAGGCATACAGCTTCTCATCCCGTTTATCGTCTTTGGCCCTACGCGTTTCAAAGCCTCTTCGCTTCTTCGTCAGGGGCCGTGTCAAAGGTCCATTATCACTGCTGCTGCATTTTCCCACGTGTGCCTTTCGAATTTATGGCTTCCGGTGCGCCCTTTGAGAAAGTCTCCATTTTCCGTTGCACCTTGGGAAATGCAGTCCATTGCATGCTCATACCCTCCAGTGGGCTGGAACTCTGGCACATGCTGAAAGACAAATTAACCCTCCATTAGGCTCCCGGATGGGACTCTGCATGCCTAAATTATTGTCCTGTTGCGCCCATATTCAAGTGATAAATTCACTATCAGGGACCCTTTCGCTGATGTGTGGGCGGTGCGTCGCTTCCGCGGCCTGGAGCCGCAGCGATTGTATTTCTACTTAACTTTGCCCAGAGATGAAGCCGCACTCCGCATCAGGTAAGTGACACACTTTATTGATTCAAGGCATACAGCTTCTCATCCCGTTTATCGTCTTTGGCCCTACGCGTTTCAAAGCCTCTTCGCTTCTTCGTCAGGGGCCGTGTCAAAGGTCCATTATCACTGCTGCTGCATTTTCCCACGTGTGCCTTTCGAATTTATGGCTTCCGGTGCGCCCTTTGAGAAAGTCTCCATTTTCCGTTGCACCTTGGGAAATGCAGTCCATTGCATGCTCATACCCTCCAGTGGGCTGGAACTCTGGCACATGCTGAAAGACAAATTAACCCTCCATTAGGCTCCCGGATGGGACTCTGCATGCCTAAATTATTGTCCTGTTGCGCCCATATTCAAGTGATAAATTTACTATCGCTGGCATCGCTTGCGCTTCAGTGCGTGCTGGTGTGGAAGGAGTTCTAACTGCTTCTGATGCTGGGAAGCCGTATAACTGTCGAAGCGAAGCTGAGACCGGGTCAATGCTGGAAATGGCCACCATCTGCCTTGCGGCTGCTGCGTAGTTCAAACGGCCGAGGCACTGTGGTGAGATTCGCGGTGGGAGACTATCTGCAGGGAGCCACGGGCGGTCCCGACCCCTGGTGCTCAGAGCTGCCTGCCAAGAACTAGTCGTGACGCCCGGAGGCCGGGGATTAGGCGGCGGGCCGGGCCTGGACCTTGGGGCCTACCTGGGACCTGCTCGTGATCATGCTGCTGCTCACGAGGGGAGAAGCGAGTGAGAGCCTGTGGCGATCCCTGCTGCGAGAACCTGCTTTAAGGCCGTTCTTTGGTGCGGCCTGCTCAAGAGGTGCCAAGACTCCTGGGGACTGCGACATCTGTGTGTGGGGAAAGCTACTGGTGCCTGGAGCCGTTCCGATTTGCCTGGCGGCCCCGCTGGGCGGAGACGAGACAGCAGACTGCCGCGCTCCTAAGGTAGGTGGGGAGCCCTACGTCCTCTGCTGGGTTGAGTACCGGGCCTGAGCTGCTGGACCTCCCCCCTGGCTAGCATTGTTTGCCTTTTGGGTGGCGTGGCTGCAGTGCAGACCGGCGGTCACTGGTGTGGCCTGGGGTCTCTGCTGGCCACATATGTGAGGCGGTAAACGGGTGGAACTGCAGTGGGGGGTGTGGTGGGGGAGACATCGGGCCATAAATGGTACCGGTCCTCCTGTGGTTTTGGCATCTGGGAGGGGTTGAGTGCTGCACGGCTTGGCGGGGGCTCTCCATGCCTCGCTCTGCGGCCTTGCTGAACGGCTGTTAATTTCTTGGAAGCTGCTTGTGGAGCAGGGGCCCTGGACGACTCGGCCGATCCTGAAGGGATTGTGCTGGGATCACTACACCGGCTAAGGCATTACCCCGTTGTGTCTGGGAGGGGGCTACGATGTCGTGGCCCGTTTGGCGGGGAGCTGCCTGTCATAGCTGAGGGGTACTGTGGTCTGCCTGACCTGTGCCCTGCTACCCGGGGCCCAGGTGGTGGCTGTGCGCCTCACTTAGTCACCCTCTGCTTCAGTCACTGCCAGTAGCTCATTTCTGACTCCTGTGGGCTGGGCGGTTGTGGGTTGGGCCCTGGGCGTGGAGGGCTCCTGGGTGCAACTGGCTGCTTCCTTGGCACCCCCCACCCCCTGGACACATTCCATGTTCACGTGGGGATCTTGGCCTGCTCAACCTCACTTACCGCTTGCACGCCAATATGAGCAAGACGGATCCCAAACAACCGAAGATCCCCTTTGAAACTAAGCGCCAGATGTGCGCTGTCAATCCTCCGCCGGAGCACGAGGTGGCCTACGACCTGAAAGATGGTGCAGATTCCTCGGCGGAAGACTTACGTTCAATATTGCTTGAAGTGAGATCAAGCTTAAAACTATAGATGGGAAAATTGACTCTCTGACAGACAGCCTGGATGCCGTCAAAAAATAGGTAGACACTCACGAAACCCGCCTAGACCTCCTTGAAAACAAGCTCTCGGACACACAGGACTGACACTCTGAGTCCAAATCTCAGATCTTAAATATGGAGAGAGTCCTGGAAGTCATCAGAGCCAAGAACGAGGACTTGGAAGCTCGTTCTCGTCGAAACAACCTAAGAATCCTTGGCCTGCAAGAGTCGACGGCCATATCGAAAATGGAACCTTATTTAACTACTCTCCTGAAAGAACTGTTTGGCTCGGTCCTCTCACCCATTATGACTGTCGAGTGTGCTCATCATTCGCTGGGACCAAGACCGGTGCCTGGTGCTCCGCCACGACCCATAATAGCGCGCTTAATCAACTATGCGGACAGAGATGCGATCCTACGGGAGGCTAGAGCGAAGAGTCCAATTACCTACCAGGGCAATACCTTATCATTTTTCCCAGACTACACCCTCACTGTGCAGGCCGCACGCAGAAAATTTCTTCTGACGAAACGTATCCTGCAGTCCTCCTCAATCCCATATGCAATGCTGTATCCAGCTAAATTGAAGATCACGCACGAGCACACTACTTCACAGATGCTAAATCAGCACTTAAGTTCGCCAAACACATCTGTTCACGTAAATCTCAGCATAACTCTCTTCGGAACAAGGACACATCACCATCTCTAAGTGATAATGATTACATTTGCATGTTCCCACCATGCGGCACTCACTGTCATGAATACCATCTATGTGCGGCTGTACTATGGCTAATCTAGCTTTGTTTATCATCTCTACTTATATGCATTAGCAATCAATTGAAGTGATGGGCTTAGCACTCTGTTCATGGTCTCAATACTAATAAAGCTATCTTTCTTCCTACACCTGCGCCGAGTAGGTTCGGTCTTCTGGTTTTATGTTACTCTTAGCCTGGCCACCCTGCCAGATGGCGAGGGTATGCCGTTGTTCCCAGTCCCCACAGGGAGATCTCCTATGAGTTTGCATTTAAAATGGTGTTTTGAGAGGTTTGAAGGGCGGGGGGAGGGCACATATTCTCTACCTGATTGAGAGGTTGTAGTGGGTGGGGGTTAGGGATCAAGGGTTCACAAACTAAGGGACGTCAAGCATTGGTAATGTTATTCTTGCAGGATGGGAAGGGCACTTGGAGTCGGCACAGTAACACTATTTGCAAGAGACGCAATATGTTGCTCCTAGTATGTTATCTATTGTATATTCCTTCATTATCCATATATACCACTCCCTATTTCGGTTACTAAATTCATAACTTGGAACATACGTGGGCTCAACGACTTCAAAAAGGTGCGACTAGTACACTCATACTTACGTAGGCACCAAATAGATATTTGTTTTTTACAAGAAACGCACTTGCGCTGCAGTAGCGACCCCAAACTGCACCACAAAATCTGGGGGGAAATCTACTCTGCTACTTTTTCCAACTATGCAAGGGGGGTATCTATCTTAATCCGCCCCGCCGAGGACTGGGCTGGACCACCTTCTACACCACTATTGATACAGAGGGACAGTATGTCCTGATTACTGGCAGTCTATTATCCACTCTGATTACCAAATATAGTCCAAACACGGACGACCCGCAGTTCTTCCTAGACATTTTGGCAAAAATTGTGACCATGGGATGTGATACGGTTATCTGGGGGGGGGGACTACAATGCGGTACTTGATAACACCCGGGATAAAGAGGGTGTCGCCCGCAACCCACACCTCAAGGCCACTCAACTACTGAACACCATCATTCTGGAACATGGGCTGCTAGATGCTTGGCGCACACTTAATCCACTCTTGAGGGAGGGTAGTTGCATTACCTCGCACCACCATGCTTGGTCTCGTTTAGATTATTGGTTACTCACAGCTAACGTGATGTCATGGACGCTGGAGGTCAGACATATGCCACGCACTCTTTCTGGTCATGCGCCTGTAATGCTACAATGGCGCATTCCCAGTACACTGCCTCGTGCCTTCAACTGGCAACTTCCCCCACAAGCTCTCTTGGACTCTGCGTTTAAGGAAGAAATTGACCAAGAATTTCACCACTACTTCAGTACTAACAAAGGCTCTGTAGACTCTGCCTCAACCTTATGGGACGCCTTTAAGGTCGTTATACGTGGCACATGCATATCCAAGGGAGCAGGCGTCCTTGGCTCCATATGCACCACGTTGACGAAACTTGAGCAAAATATCAAGGACCTAGAAACCCAATACTATTTCACTAATGACATCACAACTTTAGCTTCAATTCGCAGCGCCATTTCCGAATTTGAGGTAGAGGCCGGGAGAAAAACTAGATTTTTGGGCAAGGAGGCGAAAACCAGGGAGTATGGGGAGGGTGATAGGCCAGGCAGAACACTTACAAATCTATTGAAACAACGCACTGCACCTACGTATATTTCCGAATTAGCGGATGCAGATGCCCCGCCTATCCGCAGTCAAACCGATACACACGCTCACCTCACTACATTTTACGCAGCCCTATACACAGCTACGCAGAGATCAGTCCCTCTCGATCTAATTGAATATCTGGACTCCCTGGAGCTACTATGATTAAGTCCTGTTCACAGGGAATATCTCGTTATTCCCTTCACCTTAGAGGATATAAAGCAAGTTATTCAAAGTCTCCCTTCCAGCAAAGCTCCGAGGCTAGACGGACTAAGCATGCTTTTCTACAAAACCTATGCGGAGGCACTTGCCCCCGCCTCCTTGATGTCTACCAGGAATCATTGGAGGCAGAGGTTCTCCCCCCATTGATGCGAGAGGCCGTTATTATAACCTTATTGAAGCCAGACAAATCACCTACGTGCTGTGATTCGTACAGACCCCTGTCACTCATAAATGTGGACACTAAAATACTGGCAAAACTCATCGCCAATAGGCTACAACCCCTAATGTCACTTATCGCCAGACCGGACCAATGTGGATTTATTCCAGGACGGTCAACTGCACATAATCTGAGAACATTCTTCTCCGTCCTCCATCAAATTGACCCCAAACTCCCAACTGTTGCTGTTTTTTTTAGACGCCACTAAGGTATTTTATTCCTTAGAATGGCCATACCTTTTTACCATACTGCCTAGACTAGGTTTTAGCCCTAATTTTATTAAACTAATCAAGTTGCTTAACACGAGGCCCACGGCTCGCCTACTCGTGAACGGGCTCATATCAGACGCTTTCCCAATCTCCCGTGGTACACGGCAGGGCTGCCCCCTCTCTACCCTCCTATTTGCTATTGTAATGGAGCCACTGGCAGCCCGGATTCATCAGCATCATCAGGTGCGTGGTTTGGTCTTCACTGACCGTAATCTCACCATATCTATGTATGCTGATGACATCACCTTATACGTCAGACGTCCTGACGAAAAAATCAATCCGCTGTGGAGAGAGATGGTCCGCTTCGGAGGGCTATCTGGAATTACCATCAACTGGAGGAAATCTTCCATTTTGCCATTAATGGACGCCCCAGTAGATCGTGCCCTAGAAGTCCCATTGATGTGGGTGGAAGACTCAGTGAAGTATTTGGGTATATGGCTAAGTAGAGATATGCAGCTCATCTGGTCCCTCAATTTCAGGAAACTGCACAATTGGTTCTTAGATCGAATCAGGTTCTGGTCTGCCTTGCCCCTGTCACTAGCAGGCAGAATAGCCATCCTAAAGATGATTGTCCTCCCTACATTTTTATATTTATTTGTGAATATTCCGCTGCCCCTTACACAGCCCTTCTTCTCACAGCTGCGTTCTGCGGCGATCTCTATGGTCTGGGCCGGCGGCCAACCCAGGGTAAGCTGGGACCTACTGACGTGCCCACTGAACAAGGGTGGGTTGGGTGCCCCAGATTTTGAATTGTACGCCCTAAGCACACAGGCCCAATTCCTACACCACTGGATACACCCTGTTCCTTTTCAACCCCATGTTGCGACTGAGAGAGACATCGCTCATCGGATTCCATTACATATGGCCTTATATCACCCCTATCTCAGGACTCTTAGAGAAATCAACACTGTTGAAACAGTGAGATGGGCCTGGGAGGGCTTGAGAAGACAGGCCCGAGTGCCTCTGCTCTATGCACCCACCATTCCGATTGCACAGCACCCACATTTTCCTTTTCTGCAGGATAAGGGCGCCATAACTAGGGCACGGGATATGGGACTCAAAACCATGGGAGACATTTATCCAAACAACACTTTCTTTGATAGGACAACTGAACACACGGAGGGGTCTGCACCATTATTGGAGTGGTTGTTATTACATCAGCTCAAAGCTGCTTTCAAGTCACTGCATCCCACTTTTCCAGCCCCCCCTACTTTGTACTCATTAGAGAATCTGCTTACTTCACCATCTTCGAAGAAACTGGTCACTAGACTTTATACTTACACGCAATCATACACGCAGTGGGCAGATCCGGGGGCACTCAGACAGTGGCGATTGGGCCTCCCAGATCAGCTATGGGACGGTCAGTGGGCTTTCTGCTGTGCGCAAATGAGACATCTTTCCCCAAATTATAAATTGAGGCTCATCCACTTCAAGTTTCTCCACCGGCACTACCGTACTCCCCTACAACTATTTAAATTGAAACTTAGAGCCACCTCAAGTTGCTGGGAATGCCCTGTTATCTCCAAGTATTGGGGGGAGGTGTCAGATACAATCCAGGCTGTTACGGGCCAGCCACTCGAATGCTCTCCAGTGGTTATGTTATTGGGCTATGTGGCGCAGACTAAGCCAGAATACCGCCGCTTAACCGCAATGTTACTAGTACTTGCCCGGCGCCGTCTGACTACCCACTGGGGGTCCCCGATGGGTCCACGAGTGAAAACTTGGAGACAGGACGTGGCATATTGTCAGGAGCAGTTTGCCAACTACTGGCACCTTATGCTCACTGCATCCTGCCCCAAAGGACATCTGGGCACCCTTTACTAATTGGCTTCGCCGCAGAGACAGCTCCATTGGTGGAGACGATCCCATCCATACAGCGGTCAGCCCCCCTGCTTCTACTTAACAGGGATACTGTAATGCATGCACTGCACCGACACGGACCTATGATACGTATATCGGCACTAGACCACACTACCGCCTTATCCCAATTATGTTGCTGTACACTGTTTGCGCATACGCTTCGGTTACCATCGTCCTTGGATACCCAATGTTGCCGAAATGTATGTTTTGATTGTAATACTGTATTGTAATCTACATGTGTCCTGCTCTCTGACATACCGGCCTAATATAGATGGCTTTTCTGATTGTCCTAACTATGTTATATTGACTGTCTCTTACAATTTATAAATAAAGTTAAAAAACAAAAAAGTTAACACGAAGCACAGCAGCCCAACTGAAACTCGGTGCTTTTTAATAAGGCATTACATGCCTGAGGAGGCACTTGGAGAAAACCTTTCAAATATAGAAGAGCTGGGCTGATCCTGGGATGTAATTCATTGCATCTAACCTAGTAGGTATGGGGTCTCGCTGACAAAGACCAGATGGTTTCTTTAATTATTCTAAACTAGCTCATGAGCAGGGGAGGGTGGTAAAAGGCGCTACAATCCTGTCTCCACTGTCATTATAATATGATTTCACCTTTTGTGCTTTATGGAATTGTAGCAATGCTGATGATATTGTTCTTGTGCATTAAGCTGCTCGTACTGGCTAGAGAAAAGCACCTTAGAGCATGTTAGTTAAAAATAAACATTTTAAACTATACATTGTCTCTGATTACTCACGTTGTGGACAAGTATGAGTGTGAACGAAAGAGTGTTTTTGCTTCCCAATATTCCTGAGAGTTTTCTAAGTCGCATGTTCTAGGTTGTCTAATTATTGGTAGCTTCGCTGTAGTACGGAGAACGAATGAGACACTATTGCTAGTGGGATTGGGGTTCTGGGCACTGAGGTGGCTTTTTTGGTACACAACAATACACCGAGGTCCTGGTTTCCTGAACATAGTTCTGTGCATGCGCAGAATCCCTGCAACAATCCCACTCCACGACACTCTACTTCACTCTGTCACTCCACTCTATGCCACTCTACTATACTCAATGCCGCTCTACTGTACTCCATACAACTCCGCTCTACAACACTGTGCCAATCCACTGTACTCCATACAACTCCACTCTACAACACTCTGTGCCACTTCACTGTACTTCATACAACTTCACTCTACAACACTCTGCTCCACTCTGCGCCACTCTACACAACTTCACTTTACACCACTCAACTTAGCTCCACTCCAGTGTATGCCACCCTGCTCCACTATACGACACTCCACAACACTTTACTCCACTTCACTCCACTGTACGCCACTCTACTCCACTCAACTCTGCTCTACTCCACACCACACCACTCTATGCGACTCCACTCTAATACACTCTACACCACTCCACTCTACGATTTACCAAGACACTGTACACCACTCCACTCTGCGCCTCTCTACTCCAGTCTACGCCACTCCACAACAATCCACTCCATGCCACTCTATGCCTTTCTACACCACTCTCCTATATGCCACTAACGTTTAGTCATGCTGTACAGCAGCCATGCTGGTGTAGAACATGTCTAAAATACATTGGCAAAGCCAGTAGCTCTCGCATAGGTGCAACCTATTAGCTTTGCCAATGCATGTTTAAGGTGGTGGCAATGTGGTCCAGCCATGGCAGTTTGTGAATCCTCTAGTTCCAAGAATGTCCTTAAGTGTTGCTCTGTAATTAGTCGCATCTGTGTTAGTCTACAACCCAGCCCAGTACAGTATAGGGTGGGCTTGATGGAAATATAGGGTTATATTCCTGAGGATCCCAGTTCGGTCTTAAGAGCCACTGTTGGTGTACCGGGGCCTAAATATAACAGCTGCTCCAAGAATTTCTTTTCCATCACTTTTAACTTTCTGGAGGATTTATGCCCCCATAGTTCTGCCCTGTAGGAGGCGTCCAACATCGGTTTAGCATTGTAGGCACTGATGGCTGACTCAAGGGATCTTCCTTCAAATTTGCTGAAAAAACAAGTGATTGTGTCAGTGCTTTGACTCATTAGAGTCTCACTCTTAGAAACCTGGACCAGCAGGGAGAAGTTTCTCTCGAACTATATGCCCAGGTAGTCAAAGTGTTTGACTCTTCCTAGTGTCACTCTGTGGATTTTAAGAGTTGATTTTTACTTCTTTGTGATTTTAGTACCATAAAGTTTGTTTTAGTGATGTTTACTGTTAATCTTTTATTGACTCCGTACCTCTCAAAGCCCAGTAGTAATTAATGCATTGATAGTTCACTTTGGGATAGGATGCATCATCAGTGAATGATAACATGGGCAATTTGACATCTCCAAGTATAGGGACATCGAGCTCCAGGTCGATGAGTGTTTTGCCCATATCAATAATGAAAAGACTGAAGAGCAGGGAAGCAAGCCAACAACCTTGTCACACTCCTTGCGCATTGCCTATTTGGGGAGTACACTCACATTTCATGCCATAATGTAACACTGCTGTATTCCCTTGATATAAGTTGTATATGGCAGATGTTAATTTCTCTTGCATGCCCTATGCTCTTAAAGTGGCCCTTAGAAGGGCACCGTCAACTGAGTTAAACACTGATTTGAGGTTGATGAAAACCATAAATTGAAGGGACTTCTTGATCAGTATGTACTTCATGTGTATTAGGTAAAGTCTCATAGCCTGATATACTGTCCCCACACCCTGACGTAAACAAGCTTGGAGATCAGACAGGATTCCGTTGTCTTCAACACAGTCCTACAGACAAATTAAAATAAGTTTCCCATAGATTCTGCCTGCAGTGTCTAGCAGGGCGTTTAGCCTGTAGTTGGCAGGATCACTGTGCAGATCTTTTTTGTAAATTAGGATGGGCTTTTTCCTTGATGTAGGTATTTTCTGATGACTCCAGATAGCATTAAATCATGTTGTTTGCGCTGGGCCCATGTGGACAGGTTGTTCCTAAATACATCCAAGGACCGGACGTTTTTAGGTCTCAGCTAGCGTAGCTGCGCACATGCGCAGCTCGCTCTGCGAGATTTAATGTTTTGAAGGAGTTTCTATAAAGGGTGTTAAGCCCTGCCCCTCTTTTCTATTGGCTGGCGTCACCGTTTATAATAAACGGTGGCCAGCCATTGGAAAAGAGCTGTGTGTGTTACCTCCCTTTGGCTTTTTCTGCCGTCCCACTTGGACGGGCTCGCTTGCTTTCCGTTCGTTGCAAACGATTTCTTATCTTTATGGGGCCGTGTGTTTAAACACATGGCCCCATAAAGACAAGCTTTCCTGTCCCGTTACTTTCAAGAGCAGAGTTTGTCCAGTCTGCCCGTGTTGCACCAGTGTGCAGCCTTAGTGAGCCATGGCAAAGGGAGTGCGCCAAGCAAGTTCACGTCTTGGCTTACACCATTAGATGACCAACCCTAGAGGCCTGCCTGCCTGTGATGTTGGACTGACTACTGGGCCTCTACTGAAGACTGTGCTCGAGCTTTCAGAGCCAGGACTGATACGAAATAACCCAGGTCTTATTGGAAAAATCATCTCTTTACACGTGGTGTTTACAGTTCTTTGAAGCAGAGAACCTGTGGCAGGAAGTGCTACAATCATTATTGTACTGCGAGGCCCGGGGCACACGATGGACGTTGGACAGATGTTCAGGGCTGCTCACCGGAGAACTTTATTGACACTGGGTCCCGGGGGCAGACAGTAGGGTGCATTCCTGATGAACCAAACGTTTTTATTCATCTCAGTGGGTTCTGGGCTGTCGAGGGTGGACAGCGGGGGCTTGTAGGGAAACTTCCGTTATGAGATGACGGTACAAGGTGGGCACCGCGGAGAGCGTGCACACCAGAGCGGTCCTGTCGGGTAGAGAGGTCTTCGTACAACTGCCCGTGCGATGCTTCCTTGATGAGGCCGAGGGCTGGAGGCGGTGCCCAGACACGGGCAGCGTGCTCACCACCTGGGTGACCCACATCTTCGTCATCGATGGATAGCGGGTTATTATGTGGGGTAATGTTTTTTTTCTTCTTTTAATCTTTGTTTATTGGCATTTATCAAAAACAATACACACAGTACATCAGGAGTTTTTTAAAAGGACATTTGACCAGCCTCTGGTCTCATGTCACCATAACAAAACATACCATCAACTCCCCCCCACAACTGTCCCACTCCCTCCCTCATACCACGACAGACGACAGCATTACAAAGTAAAACTTGTTGCACCCAGATTTCCTAGCCATTCCACTTCAAATTATTCCCTCCACTCAGTTAAGGATGCCCATTTACTCTACTTAGAGATGCAGATTCCCATGACAACACTGACCAGCGGCCCAGCCACCCCATCCAACCTGTCTAAATAATGGGGACCCCCAGGGACCTACCTCTGGAGATTGTCGCCCCTTAATCACAGTCCTCTATATTCTGCCAACGGTTCCAGAGCCTTCAAACTTGCGGGGACATCCTCTAGTGCGATATACCTGCTTCTCTGCTCAAATGCACCACCTGAGATTCGATTCCCACTTCCCCAGCGTTGGTTGGACCGGGCTTCCCCAGCGCCAGGTTATGTCTCTCCTGGCCACCGCCAGGGCCACACTCCAAAAGAGCAGAGTTTACTCCTCCAAGGTCTGCTCCCCCCATATACTTAATGCCACCAACTGGGGTGCAAGCTGAATACAGATCTCTACCACCCTGTTAGACGCGACTCTACTCGCTTCCAATATTTATGTATAAGCAGGCATTCCCACAGTGTATTGAGTAGTGTACCTCTCGGACCACACCCTCTCAGGCAGAGGTCAGAGTTGCATCTCCCCATTCTTTGTAGGAGTTCCCCTATGAAATACACTCTTTGGAAGAGTATCAAGTGGACCAGGCGGAACCCGGCCCTTAACGCCACCTCTCGTGGGTAGTTACAGGCCTCACCCCAGGCATCATCCTCCAATATTCCTAGGTCTGGTTCCCAGCGGACCCTAAGAGGGGTCAAGTCAGGGAGACTATGAGCTAGCAGAATGGTATACACTAATGAAAAGGCATGTCTGTGTAGGGAGGACAAAAGTACCCTATATTCTAGCAGGAATTGCTCTGGCAGGTCTTCCAGCAGGGGACCGTAGCCTTTAAAAATGTGTTGCATCTGTAAGTATCCACGGTATTGGCTACCCAACATCTCCTATTTGGCTTGGAATTCCTGAAAGGTAATCAGCCTGCCCTCCCTGCAGACATCTCCCACTACTGAGATACCCTGCACATCCCACTTCTTGTGAGCTTCAATATTCCTGAGCCCCTTCAGGCCTCTGCCTCCCATAGTGGGGTCGCCAATGTGATCCACCCCCTCCAACCTATGAGTCTTTAGGGCCTCTGCCATATCTAGAGTACCTGTGCTGCCTGTGTGGGGAATCTTCACAACTTGTTCCCCCCAAACAAGTAGCATAGGTATCCCACTGGGTCCATCACTTTCCTGTCTGCCAAGAGAGAGCTCAATCTAATCTGAGAAAACCCAGTCATCCTCCTTTGCCAGGTGTGCCGATCAGTAAAACGGCCTTAGATTGGGTAAGGCAATGCCACCAACCCAAGCCTTCCTGGTCAGCATTGTTAGAGCTATTCGGGGGGGGCATTCCAAAGTAGCATTCTCGTGACTTCATCTACCTGCCTCGAGAACCTGTCTGGCACTGCATAGGGTGTCTTCTGGATGACGTATAGGAACTTCACGAGGTTAATCATTTTAAACAACGTTGCCCTGCCTAGAAAGAACAGTGGGAGGTTGTGCCAGTGACCCACATCCTGCTTGAACGCCTCCAGGATCCTACCCAGAATGGTATACAAGAATCGCTCACAGTCGGATCTAACATAGATACCCAAGTACTCGAAACCCTCCGGTTCACACCGGATCAGAAGGTTCTGCATCTGAGGATATGCCACCGATCTAACCCAGTTGATATGTAACCCAGTATACTCCCCGTAGATCCGTAGTGTTTCCAGTATTCGCTGCAACAACCGTAAGGCTCTGCCAGAAACAATAAAATTTTATTTGGGTAGACAGAGATATCATGTACTCCCAGAGCGGTTCCCAGTGCAAGGCCCTAATCTGGGCATCCTTCCAGATCCAGCTCACCAGCGGCTCAAGAGCAATCATGAACAATAACAGGGATAATGGACACCCCTGCCTTGGGCCTCTCATGATCTTTATATCCCCAGACATCACTCCATTTAGCCTCACTGGTGCCACAGTGTCTTGCTAGAGCAATATTATACATCCGAAATGGACAATATTGTCCCGGGCTCCGGAATCAGCCCACTATGCACCAAGCTACCAATTACCCCATGGACATTGTGGCGAGTCGCCCTGTACGGCATAAACTTTGACTGGCCGGTCTTCACCAGGGTTTCCACTATCCACAGCATTTGGTTAGGTAGCACCCATGCCAATATTTTAGCTTTTACATTGATCACGAATATGGCGCGATATGATGCTCACTCTTCCCTTGGTTTCCCTTCCTTATGAATGGGGACAATCAATGCGCGACGCAGGCCCGTCGGTAATGTTCCCTTTCATCTGGCACATCTATAGAGTTCCTGCAAGTCTGCTCGAATACACTTGAAGAACTTTGAACTCTACTGGGGAGTTGTTCAGGTCCGACCCTTTTTCGGGTGGGTGACGGCCTCTGCATTCTCACAATCTTAAATCTCTGCTTCTAGGGCTTCACAGTCCCAAACAGCGAGCATGGGCATCAGGAGATCCTGCAAAAAAGGCTGACAGACCTTCCTCATCTTTGGGAACATGGGAGCTATACACTACTCTCATGTGGGTTTCCAGCACCCAAGCAATGGTCTCCGGCATCTCCACCAGAGCCCCGTCCTCGTCTTTTAGAACCCTTATTTATCAATGCCCTTCATCATGCCTCGCTAGCCAGGTCAATAACTTTTCAGCCTTATCACGGAACTCATATATTTGCCCCTGTTTTGGCCAGAAACTGGTTCTGACTTCCTGGTGTGCCAACACCCGGTAGCCCTCATTGGTATTCTCAACCTCTGCTGCCAGTTCTGGTGCTGGGTCAGCAAAGAACACAGCCTCTAATTCAACTAACTTATTGTCTAGGATCACACAGTCTCTCTCCTTCTGCTTACCAATGGGATGGGAAATCAGGTGGCCCGTTACCACCAACTTGTAGGCCTCAAATACCACCATACCGTGGGACACTGTGCCCTTATTTTATCAAAATACCTTGTGATCTCTGTGGCCAACTGTTACCTGGTGCCCAAGTCCATGAGCTTCCAAGAATCTAATCTCCATCCCCCTAGCTGTGTCCCAGCTGATCCTCGGCATGTCACAATCCATGGGGAGTGATTGGAGATCCTCCGCTGCAGATATTGCACTTCTCCCCACCAACTAATTTGATGCCTAGGGACTAACAGGTAGTCTAGTCTGGAAAAGGACTTCTGAGCATTGGCCACATAACAAAACTGTCTGTGGTCTGGGTGTTGCTCGCGCCACAGGTCCACTAAACCGATATGCCCTATAAATGTCACTAAGCTTGTGTCCACCCTGGTTGATATCTGGGACTGTGTCACTCTGTCCATCTCCCCACTCACGGTCAAGTTTAGGTCAAGGATCGTGAGAGCATCTGGTGCAGCTGCCTAGCCAGTCCCCTTATGCGTCAAGCCATCGGACTGCAGGCCTGGCGCGAGGTACCAGGAGACCACTGTAAGGGTGAGTCCATTCCAAGTTCAAGAAGCTACTGCCCTGTACCCATCCTGGGAGGCCTCCATATTCACAATACACTATGAGACCTCTGATCTAACAAACAAAGAGAGAAAAGAACAAAATGGGAGCTGATTCAAAAGGAGGCGTCCTTTTAAAGGACGGTTTCCCTCACCCACCAGTGGTGTCATGCTTCATCATTGGGAATCCTCCTCGCACCTTGAAATCTAGTCATGGTGCGGGCTACAACCCCCTCGCTGCAAGGGAGGAGCTCAGGGATGGTTTTATATAAGGGAGGGGTTATTATTAAAACCCAATGTGAGCTGGCGGGTTGTCGTCAGGGGTGCAGTGCAAGTGAAGAAGAGGATTATAACTAGCTACAGGGTTTAGCACATATACTTTATTCTGGCTACCTTGTGCTAGGATTAAAAACGAAGAATATGACGGAAATCATTAGATCCAGTCGTACTGGACACAGATCGACATGTTTCAGCCTGTGACATAGAAAGTGTTGTGGCTTTCTTCAGGATCTATTGTTAGCTACTGCTGTGAGAGTGAAAAAGGTGTGCAAAAAGTAACAGAACTTAGCATTAAGTCGGTTTATTCATTTTGATACAAAACCAGTGATCCATGGAACTCAAGTTGATGTATTCACCGGTGGTACCTGTGAGGGAAGAAAAACAACATACAGAGCAATTTATAAATTTATAACAATGTGAGATATAGCAGCCCATATTTGTCAGTTCAGGACTCGCACAGTTTATGGAGACACAATTATTATTATTTTTTTAAACTTTATTCGGATAAAAGTACATATCCATAAAAGTACAAAAACATAAAATCAATTACGACATCCATTAGAACTAAAATTCGGCCTCCAGTAATACAGTGCACAGTCTCATAATGAGACAATCAATAAAAGCACATAACAGTTCAAATTTAAAAACATAAAATAAAGTGCTATAGTTCAGCTGGGGCGCATAGAATTATGGGTGCGCACCGCCGCCTTAAAAAAAGAACCAACCCGAAAGGTTAGTTCATCATCATTTAGAGCAATGACCATCCCATAAGCTGCCTTATAATCAATCACAGGGAAAAGTTTAAAATAAGGGATCAAAAACCTTTTGGTGAGAATTAGATAATAAGAACAAAAGAATAAAAAGTGCAGCATTGATTGTTTGTGTTGATTATTGCAAGGGCAGGGTAGAAGGTCAAGGTAAGTAATAAAGCCCACAGGGAATGATAACATATATTTCATGGCATCAGTCCTCAGCCAAAAGAGTAAGCCCCTTTCCCAGCGGCCAATTGGTTTTAACAAATAGCTAGAAACCGCGGAGTGACGTTCTCAATATGCATGTATCTGGCCACTGACGTTTTTTTGCATTCTGTAACCAATCTAGCACTTTTATACGATGCATAGAGAGTCCTTTGAAGGGATTTACTACTGATAGTGCCAAGGTCTGAGGGGTTTGAAAATACACATTCTAGGTTCACACTAACTAGACTTTTGTGAACCGCAGCCAACCAATACTATATCCATCCCCCTGTCACATTTCAAACAATCTGAGATTATCTCTCTAGTTAATTGAGCCGCAGGATTTTTCCAAATTCTCAACCAAAATAAGGTTGGGCGAACCATAACGTAGTCTTCAATATATGGAAGGTTGAGTTCACAATGACTTGCGTATATGGATGATGAGATGGGTGCACCCAGGATTTTGCGGCAGAATCTATTTTCTTCACCCTGGATGCTAACACTGTTAGTGTGCCCCCAAACTTCAGCACCATAAGTTGCAACTGGTATGCATTGGAGTCTGTAAATCTTGACAGTTTGGCTCACCACCTCTACATTCCTCGGCTTGGGAAGCCCAAGTATATGTCATGGTCCGACTGACCTGTGCCTGTGCACGTCAAGGGAGCGCGAGCGAGACGCGACTCACCCACTTCCGGTGCCTGACTTGCATGAGCAGTCCAGTCTCTCACCGGAGGTAGATTGACGTCATCAACACTTCCGGTGCAAACCGCTTATCAGCTGCTGCCTTCCCCTGGTGCGGCGCTTCGGATTAACGTTCCAACGCCTGTTCTGATGGTCTACCTGAAGCCCGATTCTAGTACCCGACACCAAGCGCTGAAAACGTTGCAGCGCAAAACAGACACCGCCTCTGCCGCAGGAGAGCTTATCGCGGTATGTGGAGGGAGTACCGAAGGAGTGCGAGACAGGGAGCCTTGCTGCCGTGTTGGTGCACCTAGCACTGCCATGTCACAGCAAGGCACAGTAGAACACTAGCTGCATGTACCGTGAGTACCTGTCAACCACGCGCTGGAGCGCTTACTGCTTACCCGTAAGGTACCTGTTGTTTAGTCCAGTGCTGGAACCCTTACTGAATTACCCTCAGTTATTCCTTTCCGCGCAAGAGCGCTTGCTGATTTTGTCTATGGTTATTCCTTTCCGCGCAGGAGCGCTTGCTGATTTTGTCTATGGGTATTCCATTCCGCGCAAGAGCGCTTGCTGATTTTGTCTGTGGTGATTTATTTCCGCGCAGGAGCGCTTGCTGATTTCATCTTCAGTTATTCCTTCCCGCGCAGGAGCGCTTGCTGATTTTGTCTATGGTTATTCCTTTCCGCGCAGGAGCCCTTGCTGAATTTGTCTATGATTATTTATTTCCGCGCTAGAGCGCTTGCTGATTTTGTCTTCAGTTCTTTATTTCCGCGCAGGAGCGCTTGGTGATTTGTCCATAGTTAATGTACGCCGCGCTGGAGCGCTTGTTCACTGAAGTATAGTGAAAGGTGCAAGAGGGTGAACTCCTGGCAAGACTACAGTCCCTTTTCCTTTGATGGTAGCAGACCTTCAGGAATTTACTCTGAGGTACTCTTGTCTCACGTATGTGTGTTTGCATGTGTGCGATTACAGTTGGCCAGTATTGATGGTAACGGATGTCCTTTTGTCTTCCGATCCAGTTGGCGTCTCCCGATCCTTGTCATCAGAGGGACTTCCGCTACTCCACCCGACATAACCCAGATCACTAGCTACCATCCCTGCCCCCCCCTTCTATCCTAGTTTGTTGACCAATCAACTGGGAATGAGGTGGGTGTGGGGACGATAGCCCATGTCGCCTCTGCGAGATCTCTCCGCAAGACACAGGTACCTCTGTGGGGGAGTCTGACAGTATAGTGTTAATAGAATTTGTAAACTTCCTCCTACAGGAGGCCATGTGGTCAGTCCACAGCCCATTAGATGCAAATACCAAACCAAGATATGGGAAAGTGCGAGTGCTCAATAAACATTTGGAATTTAAAACTATTGATGAATTAAAATACTTCTTAGACCCACACGCCATTAAAAAAGATTTTTTTTAATTGGTGCATAGATCCAGGGCTGCCATAAACTCTACAAAGCCATGGACCAAAATGCGGAGAGCTTTTGGGGTGCGCCCAATCAGCACCGCGTCATCAGCATATAACAATGCATGAATTTTGTTGCCGTTGATGAGTGGGACATCCTGAGTTAATGTTGCCAAAGACTTATTTAAATCATTGATGTATAAAATAAATAGGAGGAGGGCCAGGACACAACCCTGCCTGACCCCCCCCACCGACATCAATGGCTTTGGAGGCCTCACCATCCATGCTGATGCGCACCCGGGCGTGTAGATCTTTGTGCAAATAAGCTAAAAAAGAAACAAGGGACTCCTCCAATACATAGTTTAAAAGGGTTGTCAACAGCCGAGATCTGTTAACAAAGTCAAACGCCGACGTGAGGTCCATGAATGCCAGATATACAGGTGTTTTCTTAGCTATGTTATATTTGCTGATGATCAAGTTGAGGTTAAGGCATTGTTCCACAGTGCCGATGTTACTCCTGAACCCCAGCTGACATGGATGTAAAATCTGACGTTCTTCGGCCCATGACCTAATCTTGTTATACAGTACCCTCCCTAAGATTTTCAATGTATTATCGATCAGGGAGCTCGGCCTGTAGCAACTCGGGTTTGAGCGGTCCCCCTTCTTAAAAATCGGCACTCTAATACTGGAGGACCAAGTGTGAGGTATAGGGGAATTGATTAAATTGTTAAAAACATTTAACAGTAGTGGCGCCCAAAAATCTGGGTAACTTTTAATAAGGTCAAATAGGCAGGCCGTCAGGGACGGGGGCTTTACATCCCATGCTCTGTTCGATGTCCTCCTCTACCTCCGATAAATCAATCAGGATCCTAGTAATTGGAGTGTTCTCCTTAATAGCAGAGGGAGGATCCGGGGCAGCATAGATCTTACTAAAGTGGGCCTCCCAAGACTCACTGGAGATATTACAACTATTTGACGACATAGAATTTCCCAGAGACCTCACACCTTTAACAGCCTGCCAAAAGTCCTTTCCATTTTTTAAAGTGTTTGCCGAACGAGGTTATCCCAATGGTCTTTTATAATCTCCTCCTTTCTGATTGCGATAACTCTCTTGTAACTCAGCCTAAGTGATTTAACCAGAGAACTATCTCTAGGTTTATTAGCAAGCGCCCTTCGAAGGGCTCTATTAGCTGAGGAACAGTCGGCATTAAACCAACCTGCGTCTAAGTTAGTTTTCTTATTGGGCTTAGACAACAAGGATTTGATGCCGGTACAGAGCTCTGAGAAAGCACCGATTACTTCCAGGTTACATTCTCTAAGCGTCAGACAGGTGTTAATCAAATCAGGGTAAGATCTTACCATCCTTTCAAATACCACTTTATTATCTATACCACGCCAAACCAGTCTAAGGTTGTCAGTAGTAGGTGTCAAATCAATTATACATCATACGTTATGAAAAAGAAGGGCATAACATCCCAGGACACCCCGAAGAGTGCTCTTCATAGAGGGTGTTGTGCAATTATAAGAGATTAATGTGACACCGTGATAGGTTATCTCGGATAAGAAAACACTCACTCACCTGCAGGAGTCAGACAAAGTGCCCCATCTGTCCATTGGCAAGATTACCTAAGATGCAAATGCTGCTCCAACCTGTCTAATAAAGGTTGTGGCGTTATAAACCATTCTAGGATCGTGGTGAAAGCAACAAGCAACTACGGACGGGGTAGACAGACCAGAGCTGCCTGCAGACAGCACGGTGCAGTCTCACCCGGGTACCAGCCACACCCTCCCACGGGCTGCAGCCAGCACCTTAGCCGCATCCCCTTGGGTTGCAACAAAGGAGGGGGGGTGCACACCAGCTCCCAGTAAGGCACACTAGTCTCCGCTGCTAGGCACGAGCACCCCGGCACACTCCCTCCCCGTCAAGAATGTCAGCCTCCAGCTGCCAACTCCAATGCACTCTGGCGAGCCCCCTCTCATTACCGCTGCTGGGCGTCAGCTCCACTGCCCACCGTTGCACCCTGGTTCGAGCTGGAACATCCGGACCCAGGCCTTCTATGCCCCGAGACAGGGTCTGTTTACGCCAATCAGTGGCACCGACAACCACTCCATCTCATGGCGCCAGATCCGAGCTGCACCAGGTGTCGCAGCCTAGCTCCCCTCGATTGCTGTCAGGGCTCCAGCCACCTCTTTTCCCCCGCTGGCGCACATGTCTTCACTTCCCAGGTATGGGGGGGGGTTGCACTAGGGGCCCCAGGTACTATAGCTCAAGACTGGGGAATAGTGCTGGGCGTGGGCCGCACTTTACATTGGCCCAGAATACACATCCTGGGGCAACTTGTACAGTCACCCTGGATGGCCTCCACTCACTGGGCTTCTCTTGCCGCACACAGCTGCTGCTACACTGCAAGGTAGCAACCTCTGCAGCAGCAGCTGAGAATCGACTTGCAGCCGCTCACTGCCATCTTGTTTCTGGCACGCACACAGCTGTCACTGCTCCCTTCGCCCACAGAGGGCCTCCTGGCCAAGCCGACTGTCAAACTAGCTGCTCCTCGAGCTCGTAGGCACCTCAGGGGAAGTTGATGTCCCGCAGCAGACCCCCCCTAGCTTAGGAAATGCTATTGCAGGCCGCAGTGCAAGGAGGTCTACAGAAACCAGTGCTGCTCCATGTGACTCCTGGCCACGCCCTCTAAGTGGGGTAATGTTCAAGTCGCCATAAATCAATATTATCTTTAGTTTGTTGTTTGATGCGCCTCCCTGATCAAGTTTAACATCCTGCCTTGCTGTTGTCAAGGTTATTCAAGGGCACAAATCTATTAAAGACTGCTACATTCCTCCTGAAATGCTGTAATAGTGTTTCTTACTAAGCATGACCAGGGTATCGTATTGGTTGATGGAGCTGCCCCTGTGGCAGTGTTGAGGGGATTTGATTGGGATTTTCTGTGGGTAAAGGCAAAATGTTATTGCTGGTTGCCTACTGTAGGGCCCCAACTCGAGTTTGTGTCGGAGTCAAATTATACGTGCACAACCACCATACACTGGGGCACATGCATCAACCAAACCAAAAGCGATTCCTTAATAGCGAGAAATAAGGAATCGTTATTAAGGAATCGCTTTTGTGCATGCATCAACAGATTCGGTAAATTTTAGCGATTCCTTAAAAATCGCTATATTTACCGAATAATCAATAGCGGGGCATGCAAACTCCGATTAGCTAATAGCGAGTTCGGTAATACCGAATTAGCTATTAGCGAATTCGGTATTAGCGAAATCGCAATTGACCGCGTCGCTCCGGGAACGTGCAGATGACATCACCAACCAGGAAATACTGCAGCCCCACCCTCATTGCCTCGACAGAGGAGCAAACAGGAGCTGTGAGTGAAGACTGCCTGTGCAGAGTGAAGCCACACCGACTGTGCAATTCGCAAAACCTATTTATCATGGAGAAGGAAGTACCATCCAGCGCTGAGTCAGCACGCAAGCGCAAGCGCAAGTTCTCTGACAGGGAGCTGGAGTACCTGATAGAGGGAGTCAGCAGCAAGCACGATCGCCTTTTCGGTAAGCTGTCCCTCAAGGTGCCTGAGCAAGAGAAGCGGCGCATATGGCTGCGCATCCGGGAGAGGGTGAATGCAGTTGGCGTAACGCCCCGCAGCATCGACGACCTCAAGAAAAGGTGGTACGACCTGCGGAAGCGTGCCAAGGAGAGGATTGCGGAGAGGCTCCGGGAGGCGAGCAGGACCGGAGGCGGCCCTTCAACGGTACAAGCCAACACTGCCCTGGAGGACCTGGTGGAAGGGACGATCGAGCGGGAAGCCGTCGTGGGAGTGACCCAGATGGACACGTCCGGCGCAGCCACAAGTGCCCAAGGTAAGATGCATGCCTGTGCCCATACCCAGCATAGCGTAAATCCATTCCCATGCCCCCAGCAGGACCTGAGTGTGTATGCAGCTTTGGGCCACACAGTTTTACTCTTAACACTAGTGCATCATGGGAGTTGCTGTCTAGTCAGCCCAGTGTGCATGTACAGGTGTAAATACAATTACGGATCACCACATCAGTTGAACATGGATATAGACTGTTTATTTAGTGGATCACAGAGGGACATGTATGTGTACAACACTACGGAGGTGTAACTATCCCACTAACCATGCACTGTTTCACACACAGATGCATCTCCTGGGGAATCGGACGACAGCGGCCAGCTGATCATATCCGAGACACCGGTGGATTCCGACATGGAGACAGCGCAGGATGCGCATCCATCACCTCCACCTGCCACCCCACCAGCACCAGCACCAGCACCAGCACCAGCACCACCAGCACCAGCACCATCCACACCAGCTGCAGCAACAACAGCCACTAAAGCGCCGAGGCGCAGGTCCCAAGTAGGGCCCTTGCAGGTGATGGAAACACCCTCCACACAATTGGGACAAAGTCTGCGCACCATCACAGCGCCTGCTGCACCACCTGCGGCGCAGGGCTCTGCCAAGTTCTGTCTCCTCAGGCGACCTTGATCTCCCACACACTTCTGCCATCGAGGAGAGGATGCTGCGTGTACAGCGCCTGCAGGGACGACACATGGCAACAATTAGCTCTAATATCGTGCGCCTTGCTCGGGAAATGCGTGCCATGACTGCGGCGGTTAGGGACATGACCACTGTGGTGGCAGAGGGCAATGGGCACCTCAGGGAGGACATCCATGAGCTCACCCGTGCCATGAGGGAGGGCCATGAGTGCGAGAGGAGGAGGCACCGTCCGCAATTGTTGCGGTCCGCGGCCTCTACAAAGGCTATCACACGTCTCAGCAACAGCACCGCAGTGTTGGCACGCCGCTCTGTGTCCTTGCAGGTGGACCTTGGGCACTTTTGCGGGGATGTAGCAAAGGCACTAGGGCAGATGACCGCTGCTGTCGAACACCTACAGAGCGGCACATTCAGTGCTGGTGCATTGGGAGGGGAAGATGGCAGTGAGGCTGCCTCGAGTGTCAGCAGTGTGTCAGTGGCAGAGGCCAGCACCAGGCGCCGCAGTTCGCGGGCCTCCACGGGGACAGGCCGTGGTGAGGCGTCGGAGACACCTGAGCGGAGGCTTGGTGTACGTGGCAAGCGCCACTAGACAGAATTACAGGCCTACCTGACCGTGGTGGGGCAACCATGGTCCTCCCCTTCCTGAGTCTGCACAGCCGTGACTTTAACGCACATTTGTTTTAACTTTTTACATGTGGAGCATTATTTCCATTGCTTGTTTTGTTGCACATACCGCAGTGCTACTGTGCATTACACAGTTGCACCCCCTACAAATTAGTTATGTATCATTCTCACCTGATTCAGAAATGATGTTGCATGATGTATGTCCGCCTCCTATGGCCCTCTGCTGTGTTAGGGACGTGTGCCTGTCGGTGTTGGGCGGGTGGTTGGTCATCCCGGTGGTCCTCATTCCTGTCCACCTCTATGGGTATCCCCCTTCTGGTCGCAATGTTGTGCAGCATTGCACATACAGCAATAATCCGGCAGCAGGTTTCAGGTTTGTATAGCATGGCGCCGCCAGTCTTATGTAGGATTCGAAAGCGACTCTTCAGAATCCCAAATGTCCTCTCTATTACATTCCTAGTGCTTATGTGTGCTGCGTTGTAGCGTTGTTCCTGTGGGGTTGCTGGATTGATGTATGGGGTGAGTATAAATTCACGCAGGGCTTAAGCACTGTCACCTAGAAGATAGAAGCAAAGACTTAGCAATGGTGAAGTTCATACATGTGTGGTGTTCATGTTGGGAAGCGGAATTTGTACGTACCAAGCAGGAGTCCCTCTCCAAATTCTCCGTTGAGTAGACGCCTGTGGATTCCACTGTTGCGTAATATGTAGGAGTTGTGTGTGCTCCCTGGGAATTGTGCCACTAGGTCCGTTATGATGTGGTTGGCATCGCACACAACCTGCACGTTGATTGAGTGGTATGACTTGCGGTTACGGAATATGTACTCATTTGCTGCCGGTGGACATATGGCGATATGCGTACAGTCGATGCATCCAATTACATGGGGGAATTGTGCCACCTGGTAGAATGCCTGTTTGTTGCGGTCCAACTGCTGTGGGGTTGTGGGGAAGCTGATGTGGGTGTGTAGCATTGTCAGCATGGCATCTAGGAATTTCTTGAAGAAGCGTGAGAGTGCGCTTTGCGATACGCCTCCGGCTACCGCAATTACCCCCTGGAAACTTCCTGAGGCCAGTAGGTGCAGGCTGCATAGGACCTGGACGTGCGCAGGGATTGCATTGGTCCGGTGTGTCTGGTGCTGCTGTAATGGTTCTAGGTCTGCAATGAGGCGCATGATCATGGCACGATTGAGTCGATACTTCTCGTACACCTCGTCCTCATTCTGGCCGAGCAAGGTGATGCACAGTCTGAAAACTCTCTCCTGGACCCTTCTCCTGCGCTGTCCTGCCGCATTGATACGCATCCTCCTTGCAAGCACGTAGAGGGCTGCCATTTTGTGGTAGCCAACAGGGTCTCCTTGGCCACATTTAAGGGTTTGGTGATTACCACAATCAGTTGCACCTGTAGACACATTTTTTTTTATTCACATTTTTTTTTTTTAACTTTACCTCCAGGTTCTGATTCCCCTTATTTAGCTCATGCAAAATAGCGATTTTGGGGATTTTCGGTATTTGCGACTGTTGTTGCATTGGGTAGCGATTCGTTATTAGCCATTGGCACTTGCCGGGAGCTATTAGTGATTTCGGTGATTGCTAATTCGGTATTTAGCGATTCGGTATTATTGCATGTTGGTTAATTGCGATTCGGTATTTTACCGGATTTCATTTGGCGAATCGTTATTTGCTCACAGTTTGGGTTGATGCATTGGGATTCGTTTTTTTTTACTCGCTAACGCTAAATCTGGGGCAGGGCTAAGGACCTTGTACTTCTTTGCTGGAGTATTGGTAGCTTCTTCGATTTTGACTGTTTGGTTAATCAAGTCTTGTGTGGCCATATTACGTAGGGGTTGGTAAGTATAGATGGTCCATTGCACTCCCTATGTGGTGCAATGGTGAGGGTACACCTCCGGTTGGACCTCACATGTCACAGATATGAGATTACATCCTGAAGTGGTTGTCAGTGTATTGTTCGATTGTTCGATTTAGGAGGATTTAGGGCCCTAGGTGCGGTGACAAGAGGTTTGCCTTGATAGTGCAATAATATTAGCACTGGCGGGCATTTGGTTGTTTCCTTCTTGTCTGTTGGAAATCTTTGTACGTGGGTATGGATTGTGCAGTTCTTATCACAAAGCAATGGTCTAGGAGCAGAATTGAAGGGACAGGGAGCAGTTTCCTGGGATGGATCACCTCCAGGTTCACTCCTACCTGGAGATCTATTGTCAGTCAACAGTTTTTTCATGCACGGGATCATCTTCGTCGGTTTCTCTAGTATTCTCGCAGAAGGGTGCTGTAATTGATGACATTTAAGGACATCTATAGAGCTTTATTGGGGTTAACTTTTGCTTTTGCTTTCTGTGCAAAGTTCTTGCTGCTTTTGTCTTTGAAGCTGGCTCTAGATTTGGGGAAACAGGTTCCAGAAGAGCGAGTACGCTGTGATGATCAAGGGCTCTGAGCCAATCGCACGTTTCCTTACTATTATTCTTTTTGGAACATTAGCTGCTGAATTTGTGGATGACAAGAACCTTTTGAAGTCTTTTAAACTGAAAAGGATGACAGATGGTAACTCTCCCAGTTTCTCCAATTTGAGGGTCAATGGCAGGTGCTAGCTGGAGGAGCAGGCTTATGTTTTGGAGGAAGGGATAGTAGTTAAATGGCCTCCATTCGTTTTCCAATTATTGCTGCTATTGACGCTATTTCCTGTACTGCCATTGTTTGTATATCTAGTTTAGATGTCTGCAGAGTGACATCTCCTGCTATGATGTCCAGTGTCCTGCACATTGTACCCATAATTACTAAAATTGGCTTGGCGGGGTGGCGTCTGGTGTTTCGTGTCGCACTGGCTTGTTACGGCTCGGACTCTCCTCCGTCGGACTTTTATTCAAGCCCTCATTGATGGTGCTGCTTAAAGAGCTGATACATATGGGCGTCCTACAATAATGTGTGAGACACATTTCCATTAGGGCTAAGTCCTCTTCCCCTAAGTTGAAGGAATCTCCAAAGATTAAAATCCGATTGGCCGCACTCTGCTAGTCCTATCAGCGTGTTGCCCCAAAGAATTGTGGTCCATGAAGTAGCGTCGGCGGGTACGCCTATGCCAAAAGTTTAAAATGAAAGTGAGTGTCGCGTTAGCCATCCCTGGACACGTGTTTCGAGGTAGTTGCCTCTCGTCAGCAGGGAGTAGGTATGTGTGTGGGGTTGCTGCGTAGGCTGCCAAAAAATATTCTCAGGTAAAGTACCACTCAAGGCGCGCAGGTGCGTAGCCATGGGCTCGTCAGCCCCACCGGCTCAAGGGAGCCTGAATATAAACAAAAATCCGATTGGCCGCACTCTGCTAGTCCTATCAGCGTGTTGCCCCAAAGAATTGTGGTCCATGAAGTAGCGTCGGCGGGTACGCCTATGCCAAAAGTTTAAAATGAAAGTGAGTGTCGCGTTAGCCATCCCTGGACACGTGTTTCGAGGTAGTTGCCTCTCGTCAGCAGGGAGTAGGTATGTGTGTGGGGTTGCTGCGTAGGCTGCCAAAAAATATTCTCAGGTAAAGTACCACTCAAGGCGCGCAGGTGCGTAGCCATGGGCTCGTCAGCCCCACCGGCTCAAGGGAGCCTGAATAAAAACACCCACTGGGGTGAACCACTCAAGAACTCCATCAGAGATCATCAGTTCAACAAGTACTTACTTGCACCCACTGGGGTGAACCACTCAAGAACTTCATGTACCAGCTTCCCTTGGGGCGACCCGGAGGAGGAGCTAGCGGAGTGCGGTCCATTGCGGTTGTTTATAAAGAATCTCCAAAGATTGTTAAATTGGGTGGAATTTCCAGATGACTGCGAATTGGGATGCCAATTACTCGGTCGTGGACCCTTCATCTGTAAAGACATGGAAAAGGTGACTAAAAGCAAGGCTTGCGGCATGCCATCCTCTGCCTGGATGGCATGAATCTGCCCTCTTATCAAGTTCACATGAGCGTTTGTGGAAGGATTAGTGATATCAGAGTTTCCTTCTGTATCTAGAGCGCCCCAAGTTGGCTGGACCATGTGATGAGTATCATTAATAGTAGTTGCAAAATCTGTGGTACTTCCATGTTTTGTATTGTGCGGTTGGTGGATCTGACGGCCAGTATGAGCACGTATCTCAGAAACCTTACATGGTCCAGGGATCAAAAGCACAGAATTGTTTTAGTTAAAATTATGTTTCATAAAAAAAAGTAAGTAATTTTACTTGTCAAGAGAGGCTCCTTTGTGTTACTGGTCAAGGAAATGTTATTGTACCTTTAGCTTTTCTGTGTGTCAAAGGGCAGTACTGACGCTGATGATGGTCGTGATCGCCACCCACCCTGGATCTGGGGCGAGGTGTTGAGCAGGTCCTCTTTGCTGCTGCTGCAGAGTGGGGGGCCTTGGTTGATCCATCATGGATGGACACAGTGTTATGCATAGGCAATTGAGACACTAAGAGGTTTCTTGCCATGTGATTGCTTGTTATTGTTTCTGTTGCCACTTGCCTATAACGAGTGTAAGGCAGTAATGAGCGTTGTTCTAGCGTAGTCATTTACGCTTAGAAGCAGCCCCTTGTTGCTGCAACAGAGAACCGCCTTAAGGATTCTTCGTGGCTTTGTGCAGCCGCAGTGTTGCATACCCTATGATCAACACCGTCCCTATTTCTAGCTGAGGCACTGTCCTGTGTTTGTCTGTCTCAGTAGTTAGCTTGCAGTTAGTGCACCTTCCTTCATGTAGCTGATTCTTGTGGCTGGTTGCATCACCCAGCACTTCGTGTAGGTGTCGAGACTTCCACTGCAAGATCTTCGCTCATCACTTTTGGTGGACCACGCTGGGGTCGCCAACCGACCGCTCCTTACAGAAGCTCACAAACCCCGCTTCTTCCAGCATCATCTCACCTACTGCCCAGACTGCTGATCCGCCAAAACCATGGCCTCCCGCCTGCACGAGACTCACCAGTGACTTTCAGTGCTAGTCGGCCCGGCTGAGAACAAGCCAGCCAGGGCACCAGTCAGGGGTACACGTGGGTGGACGGCATTCACCCACTATTTTCACAGGGTCAAGGCCGTCCACCCTGCCAAGAATTTGGGCCCCACTGAATAATGTGCTGAACTCGTCCTGGTGAAATTTTCAAACACCGGGCCACTTTCAGCAGTGCCTTCACGTTATCTGCATTCCATCCCTAACAAACCAGCAGCAAGGTGCATGCGGGACGGGGCTTTCTTATTGCAGACACCTGCTGGGCCCATAACAAAGGCCGAATTTGAGGGTTCATTAGGCCTCCTTTTGTTCGATTCTCTTGGCTGGAAGCAGTCAGGAGCCTCACACCTGACGCAAATGAAGCATAGGCGTAACAAATGCTCAAACCTTGTTAGCACTTCACACATACTTTAAAGAGGCAGCTTTTCACCTTTTTCAGCAGTCCCCGATTAGGAGATATAAATGCACTGTAAGAATGTCAGATGTGTTGGTCTTTTCCAGTATTTACACAAAACAAAGTGCATTTATATAGAGCATACTTCTCCTGAGGAGGCATAGAAATAATTTAAGTACCACTATTTTTTCTTGTATAGCCCTACTCATCCCAAAGCAGGGTGTCAGAGCGCTTTACATCAGACGTACATATTACATATACAATAAATTATATAAGTTTGTGACTGAATGTACAGAATGTGTTACATAAAACTGGGGTTTTACAAGGTGTAGAAGTCACATATCATCTTCTTAGAGATAGTCATGTTTTGAAAAACTGCAAGCAGTGCTTAAACATGTATTTTGTACTTATAGTCTTTGCTTACAAGAAGCAAGGCTGGCAGTAAAAGAGGCAGTTACTGCCAGCCTTGCTTCTCTCAAGCAAGGACTATCTCTAAGCCTGACAAGTTGGGGGGAGCAGGAAGTGGAAGGCTCTCTTCTTGCCACTGAGGCATCTACTGGTGACATTATATCCACACTTGAAGAAAAGGCACTCGACTCCCCAATCAACTGGAATCAGAGGCAACAACGATAAATGTGGAATACGCTAGAGACAGTGGCACAAATCCACTGGACTGAAATCCACGAAATGGAAGGCCAGAACACCCAGCCTCTTATATCACCTCTTCCATCAGCCTCAAATGCTGTCTCAACTATAGCCAATTTACCTTTAGTGTCTCCAGTGGCCAGGGACTTCACTGCCTCTTTCCTCCAGAAACTGGGGCAAAAGATTGAAAGAACTGTGGAGCTAACACCAAAATTGTTGGGGCAATTAGAGCTCCTACAGGAGCATCCACTGGATGCCAAGGGGGACCTTAATCAATGAAACGAGAACGTTAATGAAGACCCACAAACAGCGCTCTCAAATGAAACTAACAGCTTTATGAGCAGAGCACTACTGTGGCAATCATAAAACATGGAGGTCCAAATAGACCTCCTGCAATCAATAGCAGTCCGCCTGGTTAATGTATCCACTAGGGTGGAAGACCTGGAAAACAGAATTGCTCAGTACTTCGACACCAAGCCCGGTGTATGCTCCTGCCCACCACTCATTGACAAGTGGGCCTCTCTCCCGGAGGTGCTAGTGGACATAGTTGAGACTGTTAAGAGGAAGTAGGGGCACATCGACGACCAGCATAACAGATGGACGGGTTAAACAAACATCATCCTACCCTAAGTAAGAAGGAGGCAGCTCCATTAAGGCTGAAGTTAATCCTAAGTAAGAAGGAGGCAGCTCCATCAAGGCTGAAGTTAACTGATGGAGACAAACAGAATCAAGCTTGAGGACCAGGGAGCCCTGTTAAAGGGCTTGATGCAACTCCAGGCAAACATAGGAACAATGGCAGGGAATGCGATTTTCCATCAATAATCACCCAAGATAATGGCGCCTCAAACTCAACAGCCACGCCAAATGCCTCCTATCAAGGAGAGCAAAAAAAAAGCAGAGGAAACAACTCAAAAAGACCAAAATAAAATGGAGACAATCGCAGCCACTGAATGTAAACCATCCCCCTTCACAAAGCGAAAATACAAAAATACAGTTTTAGCCAATATTCACAGGCAAGCTGGGTGGCAAGTCGGACGCCTCATCTGGCCTAACACATGGAGACCACCAAGACCAGACAATACCTCAAAGACAATCTACTGCAAGAATCCCCATGACTCCTGCCAGACCAAGCTCTCCTTCAGAGCACGAAACTGCTGCTGGAGCAGGTCCTATACCATTGGACAAAATCACCTAGGCAATGACAGCTATTTCACAACCATTCACGGATGTCTCACTGCATCCTCAGTCAAGCACTGAGATGCAGATAAGTGCACGGAGCACACATGAATGGAAAACCAGCAACCACGCCGGCAATATCCTGAAACACCCAGCAAGTACAAGCCCAGTGCTAAGATTTGAAGGCTGTCCCCCAGGAACAGAAAATGCTTCAATTATAGACTCCACAACAAACGTCCATGAGGTGGCTCTTACCCTGAGATATCATATTACGGGACAGCACATATCTTGAACAGGAGTAACATTCTACGCCTCTTCAAACATCTAGTCACCCTGGAACAAATCTGATTGAAAGATGTGGATTGGGTCAGATTTATGAGACTCCAGGGGGATACTCATGGGGAATCCACGATGGTGGGTCTGAAGCAAAAGAGACTCCAACAAGCAGTTCTGGACGAATTGTGACACCCTGCTGAGTGGGGCATAGATATCCAACTCCAGCCACAACCAAAATATCCACATGTCCTAGCAGAGAACAATGGGGTTTAGGACACATGGTATGCCTTGCGTGGGACCAACAGCCAGGGAGCCCACTGTAGCAGTCGGACTGGCTTCAAGGCTCCAACGGGCATTAGGATCTCAAACAGTAACAACCATCGGGCCGTCCACTCATGTCACCTTGCTCCAGATCAAACAGGAACATCAAGAATGTGGCCATACAATTCCTAACAGCTGTGGAACTTGGCACGGCCGAGCTGAGCCAAGGGGAGCAAATCCAGCTAAGCAGCAACTGACTATAATCGCCTGGAACATCGCAGGGATCAGTAAAATCACAAAAGGGGATCAAATTAAGGAGTTTCTAGAGAAGGGCGACATATTATGGTTCCACGAGACATGGGCTCTGTCTAGCACCTCATTGGTAGGGTACTACGAATATCACGAAGCAGCAACCAAAAGGAACATCTTTGGTCGTCCATTGGACAGATTGTCAGTCGTTATAAAACATGCCTGTAGTTTTGTGGTCATAGAAATTCAATCTACCACTCCACGGATACAAGTCCTATTAATTGGAGGCCTGAACTTAAATTCACATCTGCTCCGCCTCCTGCTAATAAATTGCTACATCAATCCAGCTCAGACCACCTTGAAAGACTATAGGGATACGCTGACACTGACGCTTGAAGATTTACTAACCAAATATATAACGCATCAGGCAATCACAGCGGGGGACTTCAATCTGAGGGACTTAGACAAAGTGAACCGCCCTCCCTGGTGTAAGGGCTGGGCAGAACCCCTCTACGATCTCTTCAGTGATCATAAATATAACTCACATATTAAAGGAAGCATGTCTGACAGCTTGGCACCCGAAACCAACTTTTCAGGACAATTGACTACATTTTAGTGAGTGAGACAATCACAGCCTGACTAATAGACTTCGAAGTAGAGGATGGGGCTGAAAGTGATCATAGGCCCCTGAGAGTTGTGAATCAGCAAGAAGTACCAACAGCCACCATCGTTCAACCAATAGGGGAGTCAAGAGGGGAAGAAAAGTATGAAGTCCTCCGTAGGATAAAATGGTCCGAATATATAGGAGAGAAGATGCAAGCTTTGCTGGATTCGAAGTAGGAAGGCACCTCACCGCCTCAAGCAAGGAATGGGAGAATATCGTTGAAGACCTCCAATTAAAACTGGGAAACCCTCAACATCAACTCCCATATATCAAGGAACTATCAATAGCAGTAAGCAAACGTCCTCCGAAAGACATACTCGAAGGCAAGCGTGCACTCCACAAGGCCCTAGAAGCAAGGAAGAGAGGGGGCAGACCAGCCGCGGGTCTGTCGGTTATAGCGCTAAGGGCAGCCTTAAGAAAGAAACAGTGGGAGCATAAAAAGGAATATATTGAGAAGAAATGGCTCAAAGTGTTCTCCCTGTTGAAGGACAAGAAACACTCTGGATTGTGGAGGCACATCAACCCGTTGAGTAGTCGAGAGCTCTAAGAGAAAATGGGGTGGCGGAGCATGACTAGATAAAGCATGTAACACAACTATACGCACCCGCCTCCTCCGAAAAAGGCAGCCCCGAAGAGAGGTGCTGGGGATTGGAGCAGAGGTGGGTAAACAGTACAAATCTCCAAGATCGGAGTATCACCAACGATAATGTTCCCACAGATCAGACCACTTGGGAAGAGGAGCACTGCAAGTTACCAGGTTTAACTAACACCAACATGGTGATCACGACCTTCAAGCAAAGACACCAGATTCTTGGAGGGGCTCTATACTCGTCCCCATCTTAAAAAAAGGCGACCGCCTGAAGGCATCACATTTTAGGCTAATTGCCCTTCTCGACCTTGAAGCAAAGACCTATGCCAGACTACTCCTGAAGGATCTGGAGTCCTGGGTACAAGAAAAAGGCATCATCCCCTTCTATCAATCCGGCTTCAGGTCACAGTCGTCAACGTTGGACAACATCATAGCACTAGCTCACTTGTCAGCCCAGGCGGTGAAGAAGAAGAGCTTACCACTGTTCTGCTGTTTCATCGACTACATCACAGCTTTTGACAAAGTGGACCGCACAAGGCTATTGTGGAAACTAGACAACTGGGGAATACCATCCAAATTATTGAATGCAATAAGATCACTATACAAGGATACCTCGGTGCAGGTCAAAACAAGCTCCCACACAGTGACCACCAAAATTGCCACAAAAGACGAGCTCAAACAGGGTTGTGTGTTTTCGCCCATCCTCTTCAACTTGTACACCGCCGATCTGGGGTCTGCTTTGCAAGGTGCCAACTTAGTAGCTCCCATGCTGGGAAGTGTGAGGCTGCCAATACTACAATATGCTGATGACACAGCATTAATGGACGACACTAAAGTGGGCCTCCAAAGAGCCCTGCATGCGTTGGATTGATACAACAAGGTAAACTCTATGATGGTCAACCAGGGGAAAACTAAGGTATTTGTCTTTGGGAGACATTGTTTCTAAAGGCAAGCACTATGGCTCATGGGGGATTTACAAATCGGCACAGTGGCTTTCTATAACTATCTTGGGGTTTGTTTTTCAGAGCGGGCCACTGCAAATATTCATTTAAACCATATGAACTCCATAGCGGCCCCAATACTGACAGCATTAAAAGCAAAACTGCTTTCAGCCATCAGCTACGGCCATCTGGCCTTTCCAGGATCACTAGATGCCTTTTTGAATCAAGCCCAAGCTAAAGCATATAAATCAGTGCTGCTTGTTCCACGGGTTGCCAGGAAATCAAGGCTGAGATTGGAGCTCGGCCTGGAGAGGCCAGACCTGATGAGCCAGAGGGACCGTATAAAGTTATACTTAAGGAATCCTGAGAGCCCCTGCTGACTCGCTAAGATACCAACTGAGATCCGCCTTTGAGGAGGTAGGGACAGTTTGGAATGTCAATCTGGGCCTCGGCATCAATACATTGAAGATAGAGGCAGCTAGTCTGCGACTCTTGGAAATCCCGCTAACGGCCTGAAAGAGAGCAGTAAACAAGCAAGTTCGAGAAACATCTTTTGCTCAACACATCAAAGCCCTCCGCTCAAGCTCCAACTTAGAGCCATTGAACAAATCATAAATGCCAGGGAAAGCCCAACTCTATCTTACTGAGGCCCTGACACCGCAAGCCCGCAGTAAAATACTTTTTATGAGACTATTAATGCTAGGTATCACAGAATTCAATCCAGCATGGGCACGCAAGGAGGAAAATATAGATTGCAGGCTGTGCTCCTTTCGGAAGGAATCCTGGTCACATCTCCTGTGCTGCTGTCTCAAACTAAACAATGACTGCAGGTGCCTTCTTCGCCCGATTTGTATTGCCAATGGGGTAAAGATTTGCAGAGAGGCCTCGGCCATATGCTTTTCCAAATCAACGACAGTGAATCTAGCGAGAATGGGGAAATTTAGTCATCTGATTAGGATCGCCCTAAAGGAGTCACAGGAACGCAACCTTGTTCCTGTAACGGATATGCTAAATGATGCCGAAGCAATCAGGGTGGCCACCGACAGGCCCTTAGGGGTCCCACCCAGCTACCCAGAACTATCAAGTCGGAGCATTTTAATGTTCCGTATTAATGGTTTTAAGCACAAATGAAATATGAGTAACACCAGGGATTGCACTAGGCACCCAAAACGCTATTGTTTTTACTGTAATGATTTTAATTAATCGATCAGTTAATAAAATTCAGTCACTAATCATAAAGGGCCCAGTACGGTTAGAGTAGTAAAGGAGAGTAATTGCAATTGACCAATCTCCTGCTGCAATGAAACTATTAAGGAGATTCAAATGACTGTATTACAGGTACTCTACAGTAGGCATTCAAGCTCAGGTGTGGATGTAATATTCTGTCCAGCATCCTGGATAAAAGATTTAGCTTGAGTGTAAGTGTCATCTAGCACTGCACCATTTTGATGATGGCTTTAGGAAGCATTGCCCTCGGATCTGGACTTTGGGAATCTAGACGCGAAGGCATGGCATCTTTTTCCAGTCTCAAACAAGTTGGTTTGTAGAGTGGCTCATTTGTGGATGGTGTTTCTCTAAACCACCAGGTACATATTCCTCGGACTCAGCCCAGGTATTGTGCATTGACTGGAGTGCCTGGGTGACACCCCATCTCAACGGCGCTGTGATAAGCTGCCAGCAGCGGTCCAATCAAATATTATGGCCACTAACCGAAACTGAGTCCCTAGCTATGTGTACCTGGGATCGAGGAGCCTGAGTTGGGAGAAGATGGGCCCGAAGGAAAGAGGTTGCAGGAAAGCCATGGTTACATCTGCCGATGGCAGACAGAAGAGCAGACAAAGAGTGACTGGAGGAGATATACTGCTACAGCAGAACATAGAGAGACGGACAGTGAGAAAGCAACATCCAGCTTCAGTCCTTGGTCTGAGAGCAGTGAGGCCCCCCAGGAAAATAAAGCGCCGACGAAGGACCCACCGTGGAGCCCTCACTGACTTTAATGGTTGTACAGGAGGGATGTGGATGAGAGCACAGCCATGGTCAAGTGAAGGATCCCCCTGGCTGCATGTGCTGCCACTCTTTAGACCGATAAGGTAAGTGGCCGGGGGTGACTGACTGGAGTTCCTCCCCTCACTAGTCTGTTGGATCTCTTGTGGTTTCCCGCGCCCTCCCCCCCTGCAGAATATGTGTTTTCAACGGCATTGGCCGTGAGGTCCAGAGGGGTGCAAAACAAAAAGCAGCTTGACTGCATTGCATAAGCAGAGCCTTCGGCTGCTCATGTCACCTTGCGCTGGCCCCAGAAGCAAACGGACCGAAGAGTACCTGAACTCCACTCTCCAGGAGCTCTGGGGATCAGACCTTCCTACCGGCCTTTGGGTCTGCTGCGGAGGCCTCCGATAGGCTGGACAGCTTGGACGTTTCAGGGGGGGGGTCGTGAGGAGACCTAGATGGAGTGTCTAAACTGGGGTTGGGTGTGGCCACAGTACATCGAAGATACAACAATGAAAACAGGCACAAATAGACCCCGTTCCGGTATTCACTTGCACCAACTGGGCACTCAACTCACAATGGGGAAAAGACTAAGGCCCCCACGTGCAAACTGCCAAAAATAGGCAAGTAGACCTTCTCTTCCTCCTCAGAGCCTTTGGTGCCTCCTGCCGTGTCTACCCCAAATCAGGGTAATTTGGAAGTAACGGAAGTGGCAAGGATTTTGCAAGTGATCCATATATCCTAGGAAGCAACAGAAACTAAGATTGGGGAGGTGGGGGTAGATGTCACATTTCTTCGCCAGAATCTGTAAAATGTGGTGGTAGGAGTCATGGAGGCAGAGGGGAGGGTCTCCGCTCTATTGGCCGAAGTGGCAGATCTCAAAGTGAAGGTGACCAACTGGTCTCTGCCACCCATACCTTGGAGGTCAGGGCTGAAGATGCAAAGAACCAGTCCTGTAGTACCAACTTTCACTTTGTAGGGTTCCCAGTGGGAGTGGAGGCCATAGTCCCAGACACGCTCTTGGAGACGTGGCTTGGATACTGGATCCCAGATGAAGCCCTATCCTAGAGGTTTGTGGTTCAATCAATCAATCAATAGGTCATTTGTACAGCGCACGGCTACTTCCAACGGAGGTGCCCTGGCTCTAACAGCGGATACAGTAGAGGAAGGAGAGGAATGGGCTACGAGCAGGCAAACAACCAGGTCTTCAATGCTTTCCAAAATATTTGTTCAGTCTCTGCCTTAACGAAGGTGGTCAGGCATGGAGTTCCACAAAGACGCAGTTCTCCCTGAGAAAGCTCGACCACCGATCCTGGCTTTAGGGGATCCGAAGAAGTTGCTGGAAATTGGATCGCAAGGCCCTAGTCTGGTGATATTTCCAGAGTCTCTGTCTCAGGTACGCAGGGCCCTTGTCCCTGGAAGCTCTATAGGCGACGGTAAGCACCTTAACTCTATCCTCTTTTGGACAGGCAGCCAATGGAGGCTCCGCAGATGGGGAGAAATGCAGTGACGAAATGGCACATTTCTAATGAGTCTGGCCGTAGAATTCGGAATAACGTGCAGTCTGTGGGTCAGATAAGCAGGAAGACCCAAGTATAGGCTTTTTGCGTAATCTAACTTTGATGTAACCATAGCGTGGACCACAGTCTTCCTACAGTCCATAGGTAGGAGATGCAGGAATCTCCACAAGGCTTTTAGTTTCCAGAAACAGGCCGAGGAGACTTGGCAGATCTGGGCTTTGCAAGAGAGGTGCGTGTCAAAATTAAACCCGAGATCCCTAGCAGAATCCACTGGGATGAGTGGGGGGTTTAGCTCCGACGGCCACCAGAGATTGGAGGTCGGAGGAGAGGGTTGATTAAAAACCAATACCTTAGTTTTGTCGGTATATCATTTCAGGCAACAATCCATCATCCAGGTGGAGATGCTGATCAGACAGTTCGTAAAGTTGTCAAAAGCTGCCTCAGAGTGCTCTTTAAAAGAGAACACCAGCTGAGTATCATCAGCACAGCTTTCATTCCCCATTGCTTGCCTAGAGAAGCAAGTGGGGTCAGATAAACATTAAATAACGTGGGGCTCAAAGCTGAACCCTGGGGCACCCCACACATAAGGGGTTTGGGTGAGGAGATGTGGGGACAGAGCAGTACTTGCTGCGACAGGCCCTCTAAAAACGAGCGGAACCAGGCCAGCGTGTTACCCGTCACCCCCAGGAGCTCAAGTCTATCCAGTAGGATACGGTGAGACACCATGTCAAACGCTGCGGAAAAATCCAGCAGCACAAGCATTACGGAGCTACCCTGGTCTAAGGCTTCCCGTACAGATGGCGCTACTTCCAAAAGGGCTGTCTCTGTACTATACCCAGATCTAAAGCTGGATTGGGAGTCGTGAAGACAGTTGTTAGACTCAAGGAAATTAGACAATTGCTTCTGGACTTCCTACTCAAGGATTTTGGTCGGGAAAGGCAGAAGGGAGATAGGCCTAAAATTCTTGAGCTCCGCAGGATCGGCGTCTGCTTTTTTGGGAATCGGCAAGACATAGGCCGCTTTCCAGGTGGTAGGGTAGATGCCCGTCATCAGGGAGGAGTTCCAAATAGGGTTGAGTTGCTGATTGAACCAATCGGCCATGAATTTAAAATACTTAGCTGGGCAAGCATCACCGGGCGAACCTGATTTACATTTACTCAATTCTAGCAGTGACGATTCTGATCCAAATACACTGAACTCGGACCAGATTCTAGGCGGGTCTGGAGTAGATTTAGGCGTGGTAAGAGACCCAGCCGGGGAGAAAGAAGAATAAATAGATTGAACTTTCTCCTGATAAAAAAGAAGATAAGTCCTCACCAAAGAGAAACCGAGGGAACAATGGTGCTATCCAAAGCCAACGGTTTAATAAAGTCTTGGACAATCTTGAAGACTTCTTTAACTGAATTATCAGAGGACTTTATTTGGTTGGCAATGTAGTCTCTGATGGTATTTCGTTTTAACCCATGGAATTATTTTAAAGCTGTTCTGTAGGTGCACTTAGCCCCTGTATTGTAGGCTTCGCGCCAAGCACGCTCCAGCTTCTTACATAAGCTTTTCTCCACACGGAGATCCGCAGTGAACCAGGGGGCAGAGGGTTTCTTCCTGGCCGATTTCATATTTTTAAGCGGGGCTACTCTGTCCAGGGAAGATGTGACCCAGCAGTTAAAGGTACATACATCCCTACATACGCCAAGATGCTTCGGCATTCGTGCGCTATACAAGTCCTTATCCTATCATATCCTATCCTATCCTATCCTATCCTATCCTATTCTATCCTATCCTACTAGGGTCACCCGACAGCTCAAGTGGGGCCGACTGTAGCGCGGGACCCAGAGACACAGGGGAGACCTTTCTCCAGTCTCTCCTTTTTTCATACTTTGGGCTGGCATTATTGTGCCATGGAGTGCCAGTCCAGCTGAAAGGAACTAAGCAGTGGTCCGACCAGGTTAGAGGTAGCGGAGCCTCCATATTCCAGGTGGGATCGTTCGTAAAAATGCGATCCAACATGTGGCCAGCCTTATGGGTGGGTGCACACACCTTTTGAACCAGATTCACGCCCTTGAGAGTGTCTGCCAGCTGAGTGGTCAGGGAGCAGTTACTATTGTCCATGTGGACATTAAGGTCTCCGAGAACTGTAAAGTTAGCGTGCTTCAACAATAGGTTTGCAAAGGTACCACATAGCTCAAGCAGATGGCTGGCGAGAGTATTGGGAGGTCTATAGACCAGCAATCCTGCGATGGAAGATGCAGGGGAGGTTTTAATACACAAAGACAGTGCCTCAATCATCCCAGTGCTATCAATTCTCTTGCATGAGATTTCCCAGTGATCTCTTAGAATTACCGCAAGCCCGCCCCCCACTTTGTTGCCAGCTCAATTGGCAGTGAGAATCCAAAAACCCACAGGTATTGCCAGCAAAATATCAGGGTTGGTACTTTCTTTTAACCACGTTTCGGTTAAAAACATAAGGTCCCACGCATTGGACTCCAATGCAAGCCAGACATCGTCTGCGTGTTTTGATAGCGATCTACAGTTAATCAGGCAAGCCTTAAGTTTGGAGCTAGTGGCCGTACTGTAGGTGGTACGGGCGTTTTTCCACCCTCTTCCTTCCTCAGAGAGAAAGTGCAGAGATTTCAGTCTGGCTCCTGACCGAGCCAATCCTGGCAATTCTCGCTGTTGTCAAGGTGGATGCAAGGGAGCCCACGACAGGCCGATTTGTTCATACCTAGTAGTTGCTCCCTGATCCAAACTACTCTGGCTAAGGGGAAAAAGGTGCAGCGTGACTGGCGCTGGCCGCGGTCCGGCCGCGGATGGGCACGGACGGGCTTGCCTTAGGCACGCCTTCGGTGCGCCAGCGGCGCGTGTCCACCACGCGGGTGCCATTTAATAGAGAATCTTGAGGTCGAGCGGAAAAACAACTAGACCGCTGACCTGAGATAACGCTTGTCAGTGTCCCACTCGGGAGACTGAGAATGGCCGTAATGCCAGATGTGAGATTCTGCCGGGGTAACGCGGAGTAGGGGCAGGAAAGAACCCGTCACCCAGCGAGTCCCAGGTAAGAGGGGGAGAGGACAGAGAATGGCCCAGTGCACCCTGCGACACGCAGCAGTTCAAACAGACTAAATAATACGATACAGCAGCAAAGACTAGCAGAGAGGAGTTAGCAGCAATCGGGAAAACAGTGTCACCACAGTCATAAATTAGAACCTACTGCACCCTGCAACATGTAGTGCAGCAGAGAAATAAAATGACAATTAAAACTTTAAAAACAAAATACTAAGTAAAGCAGTAGTAGATAGAGCACAAGCGGTAGAGGCACACCAGTATCTACAGGAGTCTGGTTGAGTGGGCCCATAGGATCCTAGTCCAGCGACACTTGCCACAGGCACCTCCTCGTACCATGATTACCAGAATCTTAAACTATAAGGACCGTGACAATATCCTGCGCAAAGTGCGTAAGCAGGGGACTCTAAACTTCCAGTCCCCTCGCTTCAAGATCTTTCCTGATTACACCAAGGTGAACCAGAAATAATGCAAATCAAATCAAAACTGAAAAATGTTCCTGCTGTACATGTTAATTTTTCTGGCAAAGCGGAAGGTGGTCTTTAATTCCCGCTCTCACTTTTTCGAGGCTCCAGAGAAGGCCTGGAACTAGGCTACTGAAAAACAGGAGCTCAGCTGCAATCAGGCCCCAGGCCTTGGAACCAGCGATTGTCCACCTCAGACGCCTGGCCGACCTCAATTGCCTAAATCATATTGGAGACCTAAATCTTTGTGGTGTTGTGCTTGAAGTAAAAGATTCTTAAATATTCTGACAGGGCCGCAGCAGCACCCGAGGAAGAGGCCTTCCAACAGCATCACCCAGCACAAGGCGTAAACCATAGTGACTCTGACTCGGCCAGCTTGGAGGTGGAGGGCTCCCCTACATAGAGAACATCCGATCTGAAGCAATGCTTAGAGACAACATCTAGTCGGAGACTCTAACCAATGGTTATAACTAGATAAGTGCTTATTGGCTTTGGCGAATCCCATAATGGGGACTGCTGATGAAGGTTGACGTAGGATCTCATGTAGGAGGAGGTACACTTCTAATACTTTGTAACATGTTATGTACTATTTAAAATGTTTACAGGGTTTGGGCGATGGATGCTTCTGGGCTAGAAGTGTGGGGAAGTTTGGGGGAGACATACAGTTCATAGTTTTTGTTTCACTTCATTTTTTCCAACAGTTTCTACAGGCAGCCACAACTACACCACACACCCCTCTGCCACACAGATGGTCACTCCCAATGAACGTCCGCACCACAGTAACATATACTCTTTATGGATGACTTCCAAGTAATATCTTGGAATGTCAGTGGCCTTTTAGATCACATAAACCGTTGTTGGAAATAGCCCTTTTTGCAGGGTTATCCCCAAACTTTTTGCTTCTTCCTCCTTTGTTTTTCCTGACCTTTGGTTGTTGGCTATAGGGCTCTGGGCACTTTACCACTGCTGATCAGTGCCAAAGTGCAAATGCTCTCCGTGTAAATTGTTATTGTGGTTGGTTATCCATGATTGGTATATTTGTTTTACCAGTAGGTCCCTAGTAAAGTGCATTGAGTGTGCCAGGGCTGGTAACTCAAATGCTACTAGTGGGCTTGCAGCACTGATTGTGCCACCCACATGAGTAGCCCTGAAATGATGTCTCAGGCCTGCCACTGCAGTGCCTGTGCGCAGTTTGTTAACTGCCATGTTGACCTGGCCAGTGTACCCACTTGCCAGGCCTGACCCCTCTCTTTTCTTACACATTGGACACCCCTGTGGTAGGCCCAAGGTACCCCCCAGGGCAGGGTGCAGTGTATGTGAAAGGTAGGACATGTACTAGTGTGGGTAACATGTCATGATAGTGAAATACTGCCAATTTCGTTTTTCACTATTAAAAGGCTACCTTGCCCATAGGACAGAATGGGGAATGCTGTGTAACATGTTTACCTGCATATCTTCCCATAGGAGCAAGATAGAAAATTGGAGTCTGGTATCCCTGAACTCAGAATTTAATAACACATCTTTTAAGAAGGATGGTTTTTAAATTCGGTGCTTGAAAATAGCACTTTTAGAAAGTGGCTATTTTCTTGTTCAACCTTTCTGTGTGCCTCTGCCTGTTTGTGGATTGACTGTCTGGGTTGGGAGTGACAGGGGCTGGGGTGGCACCAGGAGTCTGAGTGAGTCAGCACTAGGCTGAATAGACCTATCTGCATTTGGAGTGGTGGGAGGAGTAGCACCTGGGCCTGAATAGGGCTGTGACTGCCTTCCACAATGCTGGCTCCATCTCCTGCGGTGTGTCTGATGGCCCTGGCCCACACTCACAAAGGAAGAAGATGTGCACTGTCAGAGTACCCCCAGAACTGGTTTGAACTGGGTCCAGGACCCCTCACACATAGAGAACAAAGACTTTTGGGGTATAAATACTAGAGCTATAACCCCTGAAAGTTAGACTACTTTGGAATCAAGGAGGAACCTTTGTTGAGGAGAAAAGCTCAAGAGCTGAAGGAGAAGTACTGCCCAAGTGTGTCTAGGGTTGGCCTGCAGTTGCTTTGTCTGCCAAAGGAAAGAGTAGGACTTTGCTGTGTGCTGTGTCCCCCCTGCTTGAAGAAAGGACTTTGCTGTGTGCTGTATCCTGAAAAGAAAGTCTCTAAGGGCCTGAGAAGAGGATCTCCTGTTGTGGAAACACAGGGATATAAAGGTTTCCAAGACTACTTCCTGATCAAGAGGAGTCCCTGCCAACGAAGATCAGCTGAAGGGACTGCGGAAAAATACTGCCCAAATGTGTCTAGGGCTGGCCTGCAGTTTGCTGTTTCTACTGAGGAGAGGACCAATGGACTTTGCTGTGTGCTGTGTCCTGAAGGAACAAGTCTCCAAGGGCCTGAGAAGAGCTGGCCTCCTTTTGTGGAAACTCAGGAACATCAAAGTTTCCATCTCCGTCTCAGCGATGCTGTGTGTGTGAGCTTTTGCAGCCTGAGACTGCCATGGGGTCTGTGGTGCTTATCTTTGAGGTGCACCGTGACCGCATTTCCCCCGCAGCGTGAATCATCATCTAAGCTGCTATCTTCCTCGCCCGGTCCAGGCCACCATCAGTAACGAGGCTGTGAGTATCTGTCACCGCCGCCGGCCCGAGCCGCAATGTACAAAAGGATTTCTACGAGCCCGTAAGCCGCACGAGCTGAGAGTGAGCGTGATCACTGCTGGTCCGAGAAATCTGCCCGAGATCGTCAAAGAAAGAGAGGCAGCGCCGTAACCCAACCGGCTACAATGTCGCCTAGCAACAGAGTGCTTCAGCCGCCGAGCCGTGGCTGACATCGGAGCCGCCCAGCAGGACGTCCGACGTGTGGAGAGAGACGAGTGGAGCAACCCCCAGGTAAGGCTTGGACTTTGGTCCCGAGCCGCTGTGTGCGTCACCTGGGGGCGAGCTGGAAGAGGAAGGAGCAGCTCCGATCTCTCCTGCTGCATCGCGTCTCTGCACTGAGACCCTCGAGCTGCCCGTACTTACAGAATAGTACCGGGGTCGCCCTTGTGCCATCTAACTATTCTTTCTAATCCAATTGGGGCTATCTTTGTACGCGCTGACCGCGTAGGTCAGCGGGAAGCTAATACGCATATTTTAACCACGGCCGCACCGCAAATTGAACTGCATTACAACAATTGAATTGCTCATAAGTACTGAGAAGAACCTACAGGTAATTTTTGCGTAACTTCCTGAAAAGTCAATTATAAGTATACGTGTATGTTGGATTTTTGTCGCTTTTGGTCTTGCCTAATTTAGATAAAGATATCTATATTTTTATAACAACCTGTGTGGTGTCAATTTGTGGTGTTTCACAGTGTTACTGTGGGTGTTGGTGCAAATACTTCAAATTGCCTTTGGGATAAGCCTGTCTGCTCGTACCAAGCTACCAAGGGGGTGAGCAGGGGTTATCTAAAGTGTGTATCCCCCTTACCCTGACTAGAAGCAAGGGTCCCTATTTGGTCAAAGGTACCTACCTCTGCCAACTAGAGACCCCCATTTCTAACAACCATACTGCAGTCCTCCACTTTGCCAAGAGGCTCATGCCAATAGTACTATTACTACAAGAAACCCACTTACTGGGCACTAACTGTCCTTTCCTCCAAAGATTAGGTTATGACAGAGTCTTCCACATAGAATTCATTAGAGGGTCCAGAAGAGTGGACATACTCCTCCACAAACACTCTTTACTGGCTGTGACAGAAATCCCCCACGACCCACAAGGTCAGGACATGGGCACTGAGAAGCTACTAGAGTGAAAGCAATACACTACCCTTAGCATTCATATACCTCTCCAAGTACCTGCAGGAACCCTAGATGAATTAACTGGCATAGTGGCAGGACTCCCCTTTGGGAATCACAATCCTGGGGGGAACATTTAACGCCATGTCTAACCCCAAGGCAGCTACAACAGGCACCCCCACAAGACATCAAATAGAGAGAGCTAAAATACTCAGGGCATGGATGGATTCCCTAGGACTTTGCGATTCATGGAGGATCTGGTACACACGTGTGACAGTATACACACACACTTCAGCCTCTGTCAAAGCCCTCCCTAGATTGCCCTTTTGCTCCTTCCTGCCACTGACATTGTCCATACAACGGCGGCAAGCATTCTTCCCAGAGGAATATCAGATCAATCACCAGTCATGCTTAATGTAGGAGTTTCTGTGCATCATAAGAGACCAATTTGGTGCCTTAACGCTTTGTTCATAGTAGTCGACCAGTTCACTGAAAATATCTCCTCAGAACTTCAAACCTATTTTGACCTGAATGAAGGCTAGGTAAAGACGGCAGGTATGTTGTGGGTGGCCAGTAATTCCACCATGAGGGTTGTAGCCAAGGCTTACCTCAAACACATTGAGAAGTTTAGACCAACAAGCAGTGTCAGGTAAATAAACTTGAATACCCATCCTGGAGCTGGAGGACAAATGTGTTTTTGATACTTCAGAAATACTCTGACGGCAACTTGAACTTGATAGAGTCCTATTCCGCAAACCGCAATAGATGAAGCTCACCAATGCTGGAGGGAATCACAAGGTGGATTTACGAATATGGGGACAAAAGTGAGAAGCTCCTCTACTGGCTGTCCACAGGGTAGAAGGGGGCCAAAATAATTCTGAGCATCACTGCCCAGTCCGGAAGTCGGCTACATAGGTTCTTGGAAATTGCAGCCACCTTTGTGGATTACTGTCAATCATTATACGCTCACTGCTGCAGACTGGACCACGAACAGGACATGCCTTTCCTTACCAAGATATCTCTTACAAGACTTGCTGTCTCTCTAACAGATGCCTAGATGCCCCCTCATGAAGGAAGCAATAAGTCACCCAATTCAAGAAATGAACACAGGCAAGACTCCAAGTCCTGACAGTTTACCTTCTGAATACTACTGTAAAGTAAGAGACGTTGTTGTCCCGCACCTACTAAATCTGTATATGCAAGCTGTGCAGAGAGATCCTGAAGGTATATGAGGACGCCTCGGGTCTCTGCCCCAATTGGACCAAGTTTCTCAATAAAGGGCGATAACAAGATACACAGCTGGAAATCAAATATAGTGGCTTGCCGGCTAAGTTTAAACAACTGGGGGACATACATATCTGTAGTGCCAGAATTCACTCAACACCTTAATTTCACCCCCCTTCTAAGCAAAACCAAGACAGATCTCCATAAGTGGAACAAATTCCAATGAACATTATGGAGAGAGTGGCGCTCCTCAAGATTACGGCACTGCTGTGCTTCCTGTATGTACAGCCAAATTTCCCACTTTTCATCCCCAATACTTGGTTTACAGGTGTAACAGATTAGATACGGTCTTTCTTGTGAATGGGCCAACCCCGACCCCGCATTGCCCTAGACCAATACAGGCAATCGGTCTATGATGTTGGGTTATGAGCAGCTCATATCAAGTTTTACTACTGGAACTCCCAGCACTTAGTTAACAAGGTGATGCCCATCCTGAACCAAACCCTGGAACCTACAAAAAGGTACTACTAATCTAGCGGGCCGCAAATAGATTCACAGGATGGGATACAAAGTTGACACAACAGACACTCTGGGTGATATATGGAGTGAATCATACGTAATATAATTCCAAGATTTGCAAACCCAATTCAAATTTTCACACACCCAAATTTACAAATACTTACAACTCCAACATGCGTTATCCGGATATCACCAAGAGCTTACTAAATTACCAGAATGTAGCCCAATGGAGGCCAAGTTATTGCAAAGTTGCATGGGGGGCCATAGTGGGATATCCCAGATATATCGCTTACTGATTTGTAATGCATCTAATACATTTCAGTCTTAGGCAGAGGTGGGAAGAGTGGGTGGGCACTCTAGAAGAGGTGGAATAGAGCGGATCATGCATGACCCCTCAGGAGATCGCCATTTCCTCCCTCCTTAAGCTGATCCAACTATACTACTTACACATGACACATCTTATGCCACAGCGTCTCGGCCACACAGGTATACTATCTAGTCCAGGATGTGAGCATCCAGAGGCAGATTTCTTTCATATAGTGTGGCATTGCTAAGTACTGGAGAATGATTGCAAAATTTCTTACCAGGGTGTTAGAGAGACCAATAGCCCTGTCACCTAGATGGCTTTGCTGATACTGTTGGAGAAATTGGGAGGCACCGTACACTGCCTGGTATTGCAAGAGTAGTAGCCAAAAGGGACATTGCATGCAATTGGAAATCCCCCAGCCCACCTACGCTTTCAGTATGAAGATCTGCAATGGATTGGTGTGCTCAACAGACAGCGCAAGAGGATGTCACAAGAAACCATTTAAGATATAGGGTTGGTGGTGGGATTTCTATGGATTGATACATATGTCAGAAGATTCACTATGCTCTGAGAGAAATTCTTAAGAGGGGGCAGGAGGAGAGAGGTGTGGGGTGGCTGTGCCATTCTTATGTTTTTTATGCTGCAATGATGTTCATGCTTACAGTAAAATAAATAAAATGTGATTATAAAAAAAGAAGAATCTGTACATTAAATATGCTTTAATGGGAAAACCAAATTTAAAGTCACTGGTAGGAAAGTGCAACTTTAGAAGTTGCTGCTTAAGTTGCCCAAAGTTTCCAGTGCACATTTACTGGTGACAGCTTTCTGGCCTCATGGAAAAACATGCTACCGATTTCCAGCACAGAAGACAATAGGGGCCTGCCTAGGAAAAAGGTGTTACCTCTCTCCTGCAGGAAACTACGTGGGTGTTAGCCCCAAAAAAAGGCTTTATAGGAGAAAGCGTCTTTGAAGAGAAAATGGCCAACACTTCAGCGAGAGACAGCCCCATTGTGTAGGCAAATTAGCTGACACCCAGGAAGGAGAAGGGAAAACTGTTGACAAATCGGTTTTTGATGAGTGTGTAGCCCCCTTGTGAGCCACATCACTGGGTTGGGCTAGGGAGCTCTGGACACCGAAAGATTGTTGCTGCCTTGTTGGGAGTGGGCAGAACGGTGCACCTTGGGATAGCTAGATGCCACAATTCCCAGGAAGTGGTCATCAGGAGGAAGGGAATCCTGTACCCATTTGCCTACTAACCACGTCTACCCTGAGGGCACTTTATGATCATACATTGGGCACCCCTGGCACTCAGATCTTGACTGAACTAGAAAAAGGACCGAAGGAGGACTGTCCCGCCGCACCATAGAAATGGCAAAGAGAGGCGCACACTCCGGGGCCCCGGAGAATTCCCCTCCGCTCCGGCAGTGCCCTCAGATCTCGACACTGCTACCCAGGTACTGGTGTCGCGGCTCACCCATCGGGTCCGCTCCGGTGTCCATAGGGCGACCTCCTCATGAACACGTCGCTCGTCAGTTTCACGCTTCCCAGGGTGCACCTCCATGATAATCAGCTGTGATCTATTACAGGCGGGCCCAGCCAAACGCCGGTCGTTATCACAGGGACCGCCCCTCTCGCCTCGATGTGTGGCCGCTTCCCTTGGATTCAGGCCGTTTAACACCGCTCCCGGCTCACGGCTCTGCCAGGCATACAAACTTGGTCCACTTACTTTCCACCGAGCCGCAAAGTAGTAGGCGGGAGTAGGGCATCGAAAAGCAGGCCCAGGTGTCAAATTTGTCAGGAGATGTGTTCGGCTGATGTGGAGCTCTTCGCTCAGGCGTCCGCCATGCTCCTCAGTCAAGCCACGCCCCCCTTGCTTTTGCACTTCTGATGTGTTTATTGTACATGCTCCTCCTAGTTCTCTGGAGCATAAGGTGTTTAAGGGATGGAGAGCCTCTCCAGGATCATTCGGCTAGTCTCAGATTGTGTCTATCTGTATTCTAACTATCAAAGAACCAAGGTTTGAAGTCTTTGGTGGACCTTCTTTTTAGTTGTAAGGGGCAATTGCATCTAGAATGTTCAATATGGAATTGTTGTAATGCTTAGTGAGGTCATGTACCACAGACATGTCAATATGGAGGCAAGGTTTTATTGCTAAGGGACATCATTTCATTCAGGTTTGCATTTCGGATGGATCGTTTCCAAATGCCTGGGTTTCTTTAGTTGAGATCTTTTCTTAGTCCAAGGTTCAATGATGTGGAAGGAGATGTAGTGATTATCAGTCCAGTCACGAGGGACAATCGATTCCAGTTGAATGGAATTGGGTTTAGCGATGATTAGGTCCAGGATCGAACCCAAGATGTGAGTGGGGCTGTTGCAGATTTGAATCAGGGTATGGTCAGCTAGGAAGGTTTTGAGGCTATTCACTGCAGGATCATTTGTGTCATTCTAGTGAAGATTGAAGTCTCCAGGGAAGATCTGGGGACAGTGTTGTCCCCTATTGGAAAAGATGGTTTCCATAATTTGTTACACGAAAGACAAGTTATCTCCAGGCGGATAGTAAAACGTGTGCAATTTGCATAGAGGCCTGTGGTTGCTTGTGATGTCTATGCACATGTATTCGCAGGACGGGAGAATAGCAGTGGGTGACTGTTTCACTTAAAGGCTATTCTGGTATATACATGGTGTTGCCTCCACCACGATTGTTAGATCTGCAAAGTCTAATGATGTTATGGCTGGGAGGGACTAGGATGTCCAGGACGGAATCAGAAGAATCCTTTAGCCAGGTTTCTGTAAGTATTAGGTTAAGATCATGCGCAAGTATGAGGTCAGCGATGTCTGTGGCATGTTTCACTGCGGACCTACGATTGATAAGCATGCAATTCAAGTGAGGAATGGAGTTGGTGGAAGTAGACTGTGTGATGAGAACTTGTTTGAGGTGTTTATAAGATTAGGGTTGTGTCTGGGTCTTCTATGAGGGCTCGGGGGAATTGATTGAATATGGTCCTGGTTATCTAGCTTGCCTAAGTGAGTGGAATTGTATGCATGCAAGAGGGAGGAAACGTCACTATCTGTTAAGGAATTCTTAAATCTAAAGGGTCTATAGGCAGCGTTTGGGCAGGTGTGGTTCTGCAACTCAGGAGGAGGGACACAGATTTCACAGATAATCCCTTAACTGAAGGGGGAGATGACAGCTTAGTGTAATAGTTAGCAGCTGGTACTTGATTGTGTCAGTTCTTCCCTGACAACCTTTTAGCTCATCAGTCGTTAGCCAATTCTGAGGTAATGTTTATAAGGCTTTGTAGGTCAGCCTTAAGTTGTTAAAGATCCTGAGAGATCTCATCTAGGCTGGATGAAGGCGAGGGGTTGTCAGTGGCGGCTGGTGACAATTGAAAGTGGTAAGGCGTAAAAGTTGGGGATGAGTGTCGCGAGCCAGAGGGATGGGAGGGTAGTGTTCACCACAGAGAAAATGTTTAAAAAATGTGAAAAAAGTGTGTGTAAGTGGTGCATTTTAAAGCAAACTTGAGAAGGCAAGAAGGTCAATAAAGCAATTGCATATTTATTTTAGGATTGTAACAGTACGCAGAACTTCTATGGGCAGAAAAGATAAAAACTGTGTGGAGGTAGTAAGCCCTCAATAAAACAAAGCAGGATAGAAACATACTCCCTCCTTAAACAACATAAATAGGCTGTCTGGTTTTAGGTTTAAACCTATAATAACGGATAAAACCCCACCGGAAGGAAAATAGCCCCCACTAGTGTAAACATATAAACACTGAAAAAACCCCTGTACAACCACAATCTAAATGCCATTCAAAGAAAGGAAAAGGAGAGTGAAAGAGTCATTTTTATTTCTTCCTGAAGGGGCCAATACAATGTAATTTTGTTGGGCTAACATTATTCTGCTTGAGTTTTGTTGTTTAGGGATGTCATTAAGATATTGTTTCTTCTTCCTTTTTTCAGTTTTGTGGTCTTCGGTCTAAAGATGCAGGGGTTAGAATCATGTTTTAGATGTTTATTTTATAAACTGTAGAGAATCAGGAAATATCAAAATCATATTTGATTTTTTGGCTTCGTTTGAGTCTTTCACTGATAGGAAAAATGTAGGTTTCATAAGAATCGTTACCAATATGTACCTTAACTTTTACCCACAGAGAATGGATAAAAACCCTTGATACATCAGCCCCCTTTTCTAGTGAGTCAGTATTGATAGTAGGTGAATTGCCAAACACCCCAGGCTTTAAACATTCAATGCAAGGTATAGTGACAGGTATATGTGAAAAGAGTGTAGTCACAAAGCATCTGGGATACTGGTGAAAACATAACACCAAACTTTTGGAAAACATGGATTGCAGTGTCACTTGGAAAGCTGCTGCAAAAAGTTCTTACCAAGTTCAACAAAGATTGGAGTGATTTTGTTTGTATTTGCAGTGATTCAGCTACGTATATGAAAAAGTTGTGTGATGACCAGTCACAATCTACACCTCAGCTGAAGTGCTTCCCTGTAAGAGATCCTTGCCACTTGTTAGATGGTATGCTGAAAGCATCTTTATAATCTTCAGAGTTAATGAAGAATGCTATTGACTTTTTAGTCCATTCTGGTGCACTGTTTTGTTATGCATGGAAGCTAAAACGCAAATATTTCTCATTTTGTGCTTTGTGTGGCATCAAAGAAAGAGTCATCCCAACTGTGTCACTTAGCTGGTGGTTCTCAGTCTTAGAGGGTAAGAATGCTATATTATCCATGTGGCAACTGTTTACAGAACTTTTGCTAAGTGGTGATGCCAAAGGCAAGAAATGTGAGGAACTTTGATCACGTGATTTGAAAAAAGTACACTCTACTGCATTCTTAGATTTATACAGGAAAGCCTGACTGCTATAGTGGACATAATTAAAAAAACTAGAGTCTGAAAACACCCTTGTCTACCAAGTGTTCAGCATAATTTGCGTAGATGTGAAATATCTCCTGGAGAGTAGGCTAGGCGACACTTTTAGTGACTTTGGCACTGCAATATATTCCATGTTAGAGTTCTTGCCACTTGGTAAGCAAAGAAAATTTGAGGAGCAATTCAGGAACTTTTATTTTACAATGTATGAGACATAGCCTTTCACCAACCATGGCATTTGAAATCAATGAAACCTCACTGTGGTACTCTGCACAAGTTATAGATACCTTCTGTTGGACCCGGCCTCGTGGCGTGGTCCTTAACCCCGTGGATTGTGCCCGTTCCCCGCCCCGGCCTTCACGGGCCACCCTTCTGAACTGCACCGAGGCCCTTCATCCTGAGCTGCACGAGGTCGCATACCCCTCGTGGCTCCGCCATCTTGTTGGCATCCACGTGACTCTGTGCACCAGCCAGCGCGACCCCGCTCAACCCGGCCTCGACCCCAGCGAAGCCCCGACATCGAGGCACCACGAACTGGCCAGGGGGTGCCGCAGGAACCATTCATCGCCCCCGGCGGAGGACAGTATCGATGGGACCCCCAACTGTCCTCCCCTCTCGAGGTGTGATCGCCCTGCAACTCCCTTGGGCCTGGCGCCTCTCCTGCTGGGCGTCTGGCCACCTCCACCCGGCCTCTCCGCCCCCCCCGGGCGCCTGGGTCCGGACATCAAAGGGCTCCAGACCTATATCTGGGGCGACCCCGCCACAGATCGGCAGTTGTATCCCGGAGTCGAGAGCCCTGCTGATTGAATCGCGGCTGACCCTACGGAGAAGAACTCTTGTCGGAACCATCACGAGCCCTGCTGACTGCGTCGCGGCTCCTTCTTGTGAACACTTTGAAGCCACCTGGAACATCGGAGCCCTGCTGACGCTGTCGCGGCCCAACCTCGCTGAAACCTCCCTCGGAGCCCTGCTGACAACGTCGCGGCTGGAGCTGAGCAGAAACCATCTTGAGAGCCCTGCTGATTGGATCGCGGCTCTCCACGAACTGTACGCCGGAGCCCTGCTGACGCCGTCGCGGCTCGACCCCTCCGAGATCCGGAGGTCCTCCAGCTTGAGGATAAGAACTGGGCCCCAGGTACCCTCGTACCGCACTCCTGCCAAAGACTGTCCCGCTACCCCTACCCTTCCAAAGAGACACTGAGACTTTTGGTGGATCCCTCGATCCCTTCGTGTAAATATTGACCTCGTAACCTTTTTATTGCTGATAAAGAATTGCTTGTCTTGAGACAACCTCCTTGAGTCCTGTGTGGTGGTGTTACTGGGCTAGTACGTGATAGGAGAAGGATCTCTCAGGAGACTTCTCGGCAGCGCTCGGCTACTTCGTACAGTGTGAGGGCCCCCCCTTGGTGGTCTCGCCGACTCCTCGGGGTCCGCCTTCCAACATTTGGTGGCCAGCGACGGGATCCGAGCCGAACGCAGTACGTACCAGCCAGTACCCACCAGCTACCCATCCGAACGAACAATAATCATGAGCAGCCAGGAAAACAACGCGACAATGGAGTTCCAGCCCGAACGGCTGGAAGAATATACGCACAAAGAGTTGAAACAGTTCTGCAAAGACAAAGGCATTGCAACCACCGGCCTAGGTACCAAAGAGGAGATGCAGAAAGCTCTGAGGTCATGGCTGGAGGCCGGGGCAGGCCCCTCCCAGGAAGAAGGTCCCTTGCCCCTGACTGAGACCACATCAACCGCACTGACTCCGGCAACCGGAGGAAGAAAGAGCCTAGAAACCGGCCTCTCCGAAGAAGAAATACGAGAGCGGGAGAAGGTCCGGAACCACGAGCTAGAACTCGCACGACTGCGGCTGGACGGCGAACTCCAGCTGGCGGAAAAGAAACTGGCCCTAGAGCAGCTACGGCTCCAAGAAGAGATAGAGGAGAAGAGACGACACCGGGAGTTGGAGGAAAAGAAACTGACCCTTGAGCACGAGCGCAGTCTCAAGGAGCTCGAAATCAAGGCCAAGAACGGAGGGACCGACGCCCCTAGTACTAGAGACACTCTACCGCCTTCCGAGACCAAGGTACATATCCCGAAAGAGGTCGTCAAGGAGTACTACAAGAATGACGACATCCAACAATGGTTCAAGGCCTACGAGGTGGCCATGACCTCTCATCGGGTGCCCCGAAAAGACTGGGGCGTGGGCCTGTGGGGGCGGTTCCTGAGTGAGGGTCGAGACACACTGCTCCAGCTGCCGGAGGAGGTGATGACCTCCTACGATCACATGAAGGAGGCCCTGCTCACCCGCTACGGGCTAACCGCGGAAATGTACCGCCAGCGGTTCAGAGACTGCAAGAAAATCCCGGGTACCACCTGGGTGGAATATGTGGACTTTTTCAGTCGGGCCCTAGAAGGGTGGATCAAAGGTAGCAAAGTAACCACCTACGGGCAGCTGGTCGACCTCATCGTGTGGGAACATCTCTCCAACAATTGCTTCGTGGAACTGAGACAGCACCTCCTCGACAGCAAAATGACTGACCCGCGAAAGCTCGCCGTCGAGGCCGATCGATGGGTCAACTCCCGGGTCCCCCGGAACTCAATGGGGGAGTACCAGAGGAACCCCACCGGACCTCCACGCCAACGCGGTGGAGGGGGAGGGCCGAACAGGAACCGAGACCCTCCCGCCGTGGCCCCCCAGGAGCCCCCCTCGAGGGCCACCGCAGCAACAACTCTCCCCGAGCCTAGCCCGAAGGGGGGCGCCCCCGGCCAGACCCGGACCACGGCCACCAGTAACGTGCTACGGCTGTCAACAAACCGGACACTATGCCAGCGATCCGGTCTGCCCCCTGAACCGAAGAAACGGGGCCAGCGGGCCCCCGCCCCGACAGCTGGCGGCCGCCGCCCTGGGAGAAGGAGAAGAGGAAGAGGAGACCCTCGACCGAGGGACCACTGAATGGGAGCCGGCAGCCATGTCCCTGGTCTGCCTGGGTAGCCGAGAAATGGTACCCTGCACCCCAATCCCAAGCAACACCCAGAAGTAGCGGCAGCAGGTCACGGTCAATGGACAACGGGCCGAAGCCCTTCGTGACACCGGCGCCAGTGTCACCGCTGTCCGCTGCCACCTGGTGACCCCTGAACAGATTCTACCGAATGTTCTGTGCCCCGTCCGGACGTCCGACAACAGCGAGAGCCTGTGCCAGATGGCCCTGGTCCCCTTCGAGTGGGGAGGGGTGACGGGCCTGCTGAAGGTGACGGTACGCGACGACGCCCCTGTCGACTGCCCCCTGGGCTCAAGTAGAGCGACGAGAGCACCTCCGAATGCTGGGACTATCTGACTGGGCCTGCGCCATCACCCGGTCCATGACCGCCCGGGCCCCCCGCTCATCCTCGGCCTCCGGGGCCGCCCAGCCCGAGGGGCTCGCACCCCCTCCCGCCAGCAGCGAGGGGGAGGCGGACACCGACCCTGGACCTAGTGAATCCTCCCCCGAAGAGATGGTTCCCCCATGCGCCCTACCAGAGCTGACACAATGGCGACACGAAGGGGGCCCCACCCGGGAGCAGTTCCAACAAGAGCAGCAGTCCTGCCCCACTCTCGAAGGGGTCCGCCAACAAGCGTCCGCCCAAACCAAAGGGGACCAGACCGGCACCCACTGGGTCTACTGGGCCGAGGGCCTGCTATACAGTGAGCAGAAAGTGGCAGAACTCGTGGCCAGCCGAGTGTTGGTGGTCCCCCTCCGCTTCCGGGAGTTCCTGCTCAACCTGGCACATGATGTGCCCCTCGCCGGACACTTGGGGCAAGACAAAACGTACAGCCGTCTGGTGACCCACTTCTACTGGCCCCGGATGCGGAGAGGTGTGGACAACCACTGCCGGTCCTGCCAGACCTGCCAGGCCAGCGGGAAGACGGGGGGTCGGGTCAAGGCCCCCCTCCAACCCTTTCCAGCCGTCAGCACCCCGTTCGAACGGGTCGGAATCAATATCGTGGGGCCCCTGGACCCCCAGACCGCCCTGGGCCACCGCTTCATCCTGGTCCTCGTGGACCACGCCACCAGGTACCCGGAGGCGGTCCCGCTAAGAACTATAACGGCCCCCGTGGTAGGCCGGGCCTTAATGGGGATCTTCTCCCGAGTGGGATTTCCCCGCGAAGTGGTGAGCGACAGAGGCACGAACTTTATTTCAAGATACATGCGGTCCCTGTGGCAGCAGTGCGGGGTCACATACAAGTTCACGACCCCCTATCACCCTCAGGGGAACGGACTGGTTGAGCGGTTCAACAGAACATTAAAGGGAATGATCCAGGGCCTGGAAGAGCCCCTCAGGCGGAGATGGGATGTCCTGCTGCCGTGCCTCCTGTTTGCCTATCGAGAGGTCCCGCAGAAGTCCCTGGGGTTCAGCCCGTTTGAACTATTGTACGGACACCCGGTCCGCGGACCGCTCAGCCTGGTCAAGGAGGGCTGGGAGATGAAGCCCCAAGGCGCCCCTCCTGACGTCTACCGATACCTCCTGACCCTCCGAAACCAGACCCGCAAGTTCCGGGCCATGGCTGAAGCCAACCTCGAGGCCAGCCAGGAGGACATGAAGCGGTGGTACGATCGGAACTCCTCTACCATAGAATTCGAGCCAGGCCAGAAAGTATGGGTCATGGCCCCGGTTGAACCCGGCGCCCTCCAGGACAAGTGGACCGGGCCCTTCAAGGTAGTGGAGAAGAAAAGTCCCGTCACCTACCTGGTCGACCTAGAGTCCCCCCGGAACCCCCTCCGGGTCCTACATGCTAACAGGCTAAAACCCCACTTTGCCCGGACCGAACTGAGCCTGCTACTGGCGACCGACGAGGGGGGCGAGGACGACTCTGAGCCCCTGCCCGACCTCTTGCAGTCCAACGTCCATGATGGATCGATCGAAGGTGTCCAACTCGCCTCTTCCCTGACTCCGGAACAGCGCAACGACTGCCAGCAACTGCTGCAGGACTACGCAGCCCTCTTCTCCCTCTGGTGCGTCCACGACGTCGACACCGGGGAGAGCCCCCCCGTGCGACACAGAGCCTACCGGGTACCCGACCGAGTGCGGGCATGCATCCAGGCCAAAGTAACGAAGATGCTGGCCCTGGGGGTCATCGAACCCTCCGACAGCCCGTGGGCCAGTCCTGTCGTCCTGGTGCCGAAGGCCGCAGCTCCCGGCCACCCCCCAGAGTTACGATTCTGCGTGGACTACCGAGCCCTGAATGCAGTGACCAAGACGGACGCCCACCCTATACCCCGGGCCGACGAACTCATCGACCGCCTAGGGGCCGCTCGCTACTTGAGCACGCTGGACCTCACCGCCGGGTACTGGCAAATCCAGCTCACCCCCGGCGCCCAAGAAAGATCCGCCTTTTCGACCCCGGATGGGCATTACCACTTTCGGGTGATGCCCTTCGGAATGAAGAACGCCCGGCCACTTTCCAAAGACTGGTGAACAAGGTTTTGGCCGGGCTTGAGGCCTTCAGCGCGGCCTACCTAGATGACATTGCCGTGTACAGCAACCACTGGGCAGAGCACCTCCTTCACCTTAAAGCCGTCCTGGCCGCCCTCCAGCGGGCCGGGCTCACAATCAAGGCCAGCAAATGCCAGATCGGCCACGGATCCGTGACCTACCTGGGCCATCAAGTGGGGAGCGGGCAGGTGGCCCCTCTCCAACCGAAAGTAGATGCCATCCAGGTCTGGGAACGCCCCACTACCCAGACCGCTGTCCGGGCCTTCCTGGGCCTCACCGGATACTACCGGCGGTTTATCCGGGACTATGGGAGCATTGTTGGCCCCCTCACAGAGCTAACGTCCAAAAAACAGCCCAAGAAGGTGCACTGGACACCCCGCTGCCAAGCAGCCTTCGACACCCTGAAGACAGCAATGTGTACTGCCCCGGTGCTGCAGGCCCCTGACTACAATAAGGAGTTCGTGGTGCAGACGGACGCCTCCGAGTATGGGATCGGGGCCGTCCTGTCCCAAGCCGATGAAAAGGGGCTCGACCGACCAGTGGCCTTCATCAGCCGACGGCTACTGCCCCGGGAGCAACGATGGAGCACCATCGAGCGTGAGGACTTCGCTGTAGTGTGGGCCCTCAAGAAGCTCCGGCCCTACCTCTTCGGTACCCACTTCCGGGTCCAGACCGACCACAGGCCCCTGCGGTGGTTGATGCAAATGCGGGGCGAGAACCCCAAGCTACTGCTGTGGTCCATCTCGCTACAAGGGATGGACTTTGACGTTGAACACCGGCCCGGCAATGACCACGCCAACGCCGACGGCCTGTCCCGCTTCTTCCGCCTTGATGAGGAGAATCCCCAAGGAGATGGGTGACTCTCCATGCCTTCGGCTGGGGGGGACGCCTGTTGGACCCGGCCTCGTGGCGTGGTCCTTAACCCCGTGGATTGTGCCCGTTCCCCGCCCCGGCCTTCACGGGCCACCCTTCTGAACTGCACCGAGGCCCTTCATCCTGAGCTGCACGAGGTCGCATACCCCTCGTGGCTCCGCCATCTTGTTGGCATCCACGTGACTCTGTGCACCAGCCAGCGCGACCCCGCTCAACCCGGCCTCGACCCCAGCGAAGCCCCGACATCGAGGCACCACGAACGGGCCAGGGGGTGCCGCAGGAACCACTCATCGCCCCCGGCGGAAGACAGTATCGATGGGACAACCAACTGTCCTCCCCTCTCGAGGTGTGATCGCCCTGCAACTCCCTTGGGCCTGGCGCCTCTCCTGCTGGGCGTCTGGCCACCTCCACCCGGCCTCTCCGCCCCCCCGGGTGCCTGGGTCCGGACATCAAAGGGCTCCAGACCTATATCTGGGGCGACCCTGCCACAGATCGGCAGTTGTATCCCGGAGTCGAGAGCCCTGCTGATTGAATCGCGGCTGACCCTACGGAGAAGAACTCTTGTCGGAACCATCACGAGCCCTGCTGACTGCGTCGCGGCTCCTTCTTGTGAACACTTTGAAGCCACCTGGAACATCGGAGCCCTGCTGACGCTGTCGCGGCCCAACCTCGCTGAAACCTCCCTCGGAGCCCTGCTGACGACGTCGCGGCTCGAGCTGAGCAGAAACCATCTTGAGAGCCCTGCTGATTGGATCGCGGCTCTCCACGAACTGTACGCCGGAGCCCTGCTGACGCCGTCGCGGCTCGACCCCTCCGAGATCCGGAGGTCCTCCAGCTTGAGGATAAGAACTGGGCCCCAGGTACCCTCGTACCGCACTCCTGCCAAAGACTGTCCCGCTACCCCTACCCTTCCAAAGAGACACTGAGACTTTTGGTGGATCCCTCGATCCCTTCGTGTAAATATTGACCTCGTAACCTTTTTATTGCTGATAAAGAATTGCTTGTCTTGAGACAACCTCCTTGAGTCCTGTGTGGTGGTGTTACTGGGCTAGTACGTGATAGGAGAAGGATATCTCAGGAGACTTCTCGGCAGCGCTCGGCTACTTCATACAGTGTGAGGGCCCCCCCTTGGTGGTCTCGCCGACTCCTCGGGGTCCGCCTTCCAACACCTTCTGTAAAGGGAAATTTTCTCTGGAATTTCAAAAGTGCTGCCTCATTTTTGACCGCTCCAATAACTCTGAGGGCATATGTGTCCAGTTCAAGGCATATGTTGCAGAACCTGTCACAGAGAATCACAATCTTCAGGTGCACCAGTATTGGCATGGAAAGCTATGTCAGTGGCCAGAGTTAGCAAATTGTTTACTGGCTAATTTGGCATTGCCTGTCTCAAGTGCCAATGTTGAGAGTGCCTTTTCACAGATAAAAGTTTACATGGGAAGGAAAGAGCGAGCATGCATGACCAAAGACTCACTGAAGTAGTATTGTAAGGTGTACTACGATAAGTTTAATTTCTAACCTAATTTGTAACCTCATTTACACCGTACGTACACTGTCTCTATACCATGCACTATCGGTGCAGAAAGCAAGCAATAATAAAAGCAAAAAGTTCCATAAACACCAGAAAAACACTGCTTCTGTTGTTTTTAATGGCACAATAATGTGTAACCACTGATAACCACTGTTTTTTAAGGCATTGAAATCACTTGAAAACACTGAAAAAACCCCACCAGAATTTACCAAAAATAGAAACTGAAAACAGGAAAGCAAAAGCATATACTAAAGCATTACAGAAGAGATTCACCCTCTCCTTGGCACATGGAAACACATGTTTTTCAATAAGTCTCAGTTGAAAGTAAACCTCTTGGTGAGACTGCAGTACTGCCTTTTGTAATTCATGTGTCAAACTGTATCCCACAGGCCACAACCATAGTTGCACCACAGTGTTCAAATCTTTCTTTCAACCTCCAATACTCATTAATGTCTTCTACACGGTCTCCAAAAACTGCTGCCTTTCAGCCGAGATATGCAAGTTGAAGACACCTTACAATGGATGGCTAGGTTTATTTATTTTGATAGTTTTATATAGCGCAAATGTGACCCTTGCGGGTATCAGAGCACTGTACAGAGTTTCAGTGAACAGAGTAGTAAAACAGTAATATCACATTCAGTAAAAGTTCTAAATTAACCAACAACGGAGTACAATAGATCCTTCATTTAAAATGGCATATTGTCATAGTTCAGACCACTGCAGATATCAGGCCATGTGGAGGAGTAGGTGAGTAAAGACGTTACTGCATGGGAAAGAGCAACAATAAAAGTAGTCAAAGATAAGTAATCATGTGAGCGCCTGAGGAGGCTGGAGTCATGGGATCTAGGGAGGAAGTTTGTTCATAAGAAGTTCCTTTACTTTTTTCTTGAACAAAATGATTGTGAGATTAGTTCTGAATTCGGGAGGTAGCGAGTTCCAGATTCTTGGGGCAATCCCAGAGAAGGCACGGTTGTAAGTTTTCTTCTTGTGGAATCTTTGAGGTTTTAGAAGAAAGGTGTTGGAGCTTCTGAATGTTCTGTAACCACCAGAGAGCTTGAGCTTCTGAGCGAGATAGTTGGGGGTATTGTGATGGAAGGCTTTGTGAATCATGCAGGTGATTTTTAGATGGATTCTAGCTACATAAGGGAACCAGTTAAGGTATTTGAGATCCAGGAGACGTGGTTGTATCTTTTTGAGTCAGTGAAGAGTCTAGCGGCAGAACTGAGCCAAGTCCTTAGAGGAGCAAGTTTGGACCTGGGTAGTCTGGATAGTGTTGTACTACCATAATCTAACCTGAGAATCACTAGGGCTTGTACTGCATGCTTGAAGTCGTTGGGTGGTAGGAAAGTTTTTAGTTTTCTTAAAATACTCATTTGATGGTTTGCTGCTTTGGTGGAGGTACTGATTTGCTTTTGCATGTTGAGGTTCTTGTCAAGAGTTTTGCCGAGATTTCGCAGAGTCAATGATTTGTGGAGTGCAGTTAAGGGCTGTAAGATGTTTCAGCCATTCTTTGATGATCATTGTCTGGCAAGGTGGGGCGATTAGCAGGAGCTCAGTTGTTTTTAGTGTTTAGTTTGAGGTGATTGGCTGCTAGTCAGTTTTGAGTTTCCATTAGTGTTGTGTTGAGGGAATTGATGTCTTCTGGGGAGATTTTTAGGTATAGCTGGGTATCGTCGACGTACATGTGGTAGTGGATGTTGGATACATTTAGAATTTCTGATAGGGGTTCCATGAATACGTTGAAGAGGGTGGGCGAAAGAGATGAGCCCTGAGGGACCTCTAGAGAGATCGGTGTGGTCTGAGAGAGAGAGTGATTAAGTTTGACTCTTTGAGATCTGTTTAGGAAATAGGAGGAGACTGGTTAAGGACTAGTCCTGTTAGGCCCACACGATGTTACAAAAGGTCTAGGAGACTTGAGTGCTTAACCGTGTCAAATGCCGAGGATAAATCAAGAAGGATTATTAGGCAAGCTTGGTTCTATTCCAGCATATTTAGTGCATCATCCACTAAGTGTCATAGCAGATACGGTGCTGCGTCCTGCACAGAAACCAGATTGAAATTGATCTAATAGATGAAAATGGTCGATGTGGTTACAGAGTTGCATGTGAACACATTTTGCAAGGAGTTTGGCCAGGGTAGGGATATTGGAAATAGGTTGGTAGTTGTTAAGGTCAGTTTGGTCCGCTTTTGCTTTTTTCAGTATGGGGATCACTTGACTGGATTTTAGGCAGTCAGGGATGGACCCTTGAAGGAGGGAGGCATAAACAATCTTGGTCCAGATTGGGAGTATTGCAGGAATTATGTCCTTCAGAATTTGGAGGGAAGTGGGTCATTGAAATGGTTTGAGGGTTTCAGCCTAATTAGGATTTTGTGAATGGTGTCTTCATCGAAGGTTCTAAAGAAGTCCCATGAGGCATTGCTTTGGGGGAAAAGGCTGGGAGAGCACACGGGAACAGGAAGCTTGGGAGGAGAGGGGCAGGATTGAGGGAGAATAAGATGTTGTTTTTTGGGTCGGTTACTTGCTAGATCTAGTTGATATCTGAAGAAATTAGCTTTAGAGGTTCTGATGTTTTTGTAGTATATCCTCCTCAGTGATCTAAGGTGTTTGAGGTGATCAATGGACGGGTCAGATCTCCATTGACGTTCTGCCAGTCTCAGGATCCTTCCTTCTGTATTGAGATTACAATCGTACCAAGGTTTAGAGATTTTAGTTGAGGTTCTTTTAGTTGGAATGTAGCGATTGAGTCAAGAACAGTCTCCATTGATAAAGTGTAGTGATTTGTGAGAACAAGGACATCTGTGAGCTCTTGAGGGGTATTTAGGATGTTGTGACAGATAGAGGTTATGTTGCAGGGATTTTGCAGATATACAGAACTACGCGCAAGAAACCAGGACCTCGGTGTACAGTGGTGTACCAACCGCCCACCTTAGTGTCCGGAACCCCAATCCGACTAGCTATAGTGTCTCATTCATTCTCCGTACTACAGCGAAGCTACCGATGATTAGACATCCTAGAACATGTAACTCAGACTCTCTCAGTAATAGTGGGACAAGAACACTCTTTCGTTAACTCACTCATACTTGTCCACAACATAAGTAATCAGATACACAGTATAGTTTAAAAGGTTTATTTTAACTAACGTGCCCTATAATGCAGTACACGAGCCAAGACTAGCAGCAAAATGCATAAACTCAATATAGTGAGCATTGTTACAATTCCATAAAAGATGAACAGGATATCATTTTATAAAGCTAGTGGAAAAAAGGCCTGATGAGCCTTGCCACCCTCCCCGTGCTAGAAACTAGTTTATTATAACTATAGAACACCTCTAGGCTTTGTCAGGGGGACTCCATACTTCCAGGTTTAGATGCAAGGGTTTACATCTCCGGACAAACACAGCTCTTCTATTCAGAAGGCTTTTCTTTAAGTGTCTTAACATGCCTACACGCAATATTAAAAGCACCTGATTTTCAGTAGTACACCTGTGGCAGTATTATGTTAAACATGCGTGGGACTGACCAACAGCAGATTAACGGAGCACATTATTTTTCGACCTTGAACACGCTGTGCAGACAGAGCCTCAGAGTACAGCAAGAAAAGTGAAAGGTAGATGGTTCTCATGTGAACGAGCACAAGCAGAGGATTTGGGAAAACAAATTCATGTAGAAACGTGTGCAAAAAGCGGCAACATGGCAGACAAGCTTATACTAACTTATGCTAACTTAGCAATGTACGCAGTGAATCTCATATCGTCACCACACCCTCCCATTGGTAAGTCAATTGCATGTAGTCATAGGATGAACAAAGAGTTCAAGAAGTATGAGCAGAGTTCAAGAGCGTCTATAGTCCATCGAATTTAGAGAGATGGGAGAAAATTGAGTAAGAAAAACGTTTTCATGCGGGCTTGTAAATAGGTGCCAAAACAAAATATATCATATAAAAAAAAAATAGGCAATGATGAGCGCCAGCCTTTTTAATCCATCAGAGTGTATGAGCAGTAAATTGCAACGGCTTCAAATAGGAAATCATTGTCATCGGTAAAAAAAAGAGATGCCATCCAATTCAGCTAGCAGAACGAGCATTCATGATCTTCATAGGCAGGTGCTTCTAGCACCATCGTAGGAAAACTTGCATGATATTCAATGTAGCTACATTGTAGGAAGTCCTGCGCCGCTGCACAGATATCCCATTGTGCCAATACTCCAAGCGGAGCCGCACATGCCATAAATCCAATCCCGGAGCATTCTTGCTCATGGGCCCCTAAGGGACTCAATAACAGGTCGTAATCCGGGTTGGGAGATGAGATATTGGAGAGGCAGAGATCCAATGCCCATTCAAAGGAGCATTCCAAGCATGAAAAGACGGGTTGCACGCAAGGAGCATTCCAAGCATGAAAAGACGGGTTGCACACAAGTGTAATACGCAAAGCGGAAAGACAGTCTATATGCCACGCTGCGTGTCACCAGTGGCAACGTGCCATAGCATTGAAGCATACGGTCACGGAGCAGTTGTAGCCGATCTGGGCTGCGTGGGACCACAAGAGGTACAGCCATTGCATAGTAGGGAAATTAAAAGAGGGACACCAGTGGCTATGGTATGCAACAGAGGTAATCCCCCAAAGACGCTGGAAAAAATAGAATGAACAAAGGCCGATATTACACCAAATATAGTCTGAAAAGAAGTCACAAGGCCAGAGCCCATAACTTTAAAAAAATGCACCAGGCCATGTGTATCAGACGCATTGAAGATACGATGAATTAGTTCACCGAAATGTTGTGGGAGGTTTGTATTTAAAAGGGCCTGAATCTCAGAATTTGTACTCGCTATCTGCAGGACGAATGTCTCACATGCAGAAGTGAGCGGTACCTCCTGCTGGAATAATAGCGCCTTTATTCTGCTCAACTTATTGAAGTCCGCTTTCAAAGTTGGGATGCAAGGCCAAATTGAGGTATCGAGCTTCGCATGCGGGGGCGGGAAAAGCAAATTTTTACAGCAAACTACACAATGTGAAACTGTTACAATGTACGGTATGCCAGCTAGCAAGCCGCAACATTCCTCGTTATTCAAAAGTAGATAGCTACCGTTAGCAAGCAGGGTGAAAGTGGGTATTATAGCCGGGATAGGAATACCCTTCAAAACACAGGCCAGATTCAGCGCGGTAACACTGCAAGCCCCGTGTATCTGTATGTTTTTGCAGACAAGGGAACAACCTAATGTAGAGTCACAAGATTACCCTGTAAGGTATACTTCTCTGTCATCTCACAGACATCTGTATGTAAAAGGCAAGGACCACACTTCATGGAGGAAAGCGCTGCCCAGGGGTTCATAGCAACCTATTGGGTAATGTTTCATGCACGAGGTAAATTTAAATAAAGAAACCGGTAATGAGCCGTACAGCAGAGTCAGTTTCAGCTACGGAGAATGGTAAAGGGTCGATCTTCTCAATATGTAAAAGTGTGTACGTTGCATCTTTCATGGACATAAACTTGTTTACCAGTCAAATTAAAAGGTAAAAATAAAGCAGTTGCATTCAAATAATCTCATGGCACTTTTCCTATTTTCAATGTTTGCAAAGTCCATGAAAATTGCATCACTGAATGCAACTGGTTTTGACCATGATACGACACAGATACATCATCCTGTAAAATATCAACAACAGATGAAACAATACTATCTAACGTGTAAATGCGTGAAGACAGTGTGATAATACTATTGTCAACAACTGCAAGGACCTTTTCTAGATTAGCCTGATCTATTTCCCTCAAACGTGATGCAGCTTCAATTTGAGAAAGCTTCCAGATTTCATTGTAAGCTGCGTAAAGAAATCTTTTTGATCTAGGCCCAGAAGGGCCTTTAATAAAATCGGCCAAATCAATATTACTGGACAATAGAGATAAATGTTGTTTAACTGATGACAGGGATGAGTGTTGTAACCAATTTTGACATAATTTACCTACAGAATACGTAGTAACCGAATGCGTATCAGAAAAGTGTGGATCTGATCTAACTTGTTTGTAACCAGGGACAGTGTTATGGAAATGCAATTCGCAGGTATCAGCAGTCATCTGCCAAACCAGCCATCCCAATGGGTCTAAACTTGAGACATTAAACGTTGTATTCTGGAATAAAGACTGCAGTTCCTCAATACAGTAATTAGTATGCAATCTCCAGTTATGATATTGAGCAAAAGTAGGGATGGTAGGCACATTCATTTGTTTTTTCGTCGCTAGGACAAAGTGCCGCCGACTTGCCAGGATCTAGAACCCCGGACAGATTTCAAATCAACTGTGGCCTTCCAATGTTCATAGCCACCCAGTGATAGGGTATGTATAAACAAATTGGAATACAACAATTTTGTGTGAGTCAACATTACTTTGGGAGTAGAGGACATGTTTAATTTAAAATAAAAGGACCCTGGGTTGGACATATTAAAATCTGTGAAATATGTAAATTTCTTTAACATGGTTTTGGAGCTGCCTTCTAATGGAGTGGGGCAATGTTCCCATTGTGTGTAATTAAAAACATTTCTAAATGTATGAGCTTTATGCAGGTAATGGTATCCAAAATGCTGATAACAATATAAATTGGCATAATTAGCAGTATTTAAATACACATCGTCAGAATCAAAGGCAGCATACTTCAAATCTGAAAATAAAGACTGTATTGCTTTCACATCCCAATCATCTGATCGTATGTTCTGTATCACTACATCACCCATTAATACACAAAGTACATTTGGTACATTAATAATCTCTGTCGGACCATGAATTTGGAAATCCACAGCATCCCAGACTATGCCGTCAGCGACTGGAAAGGCGGAGATGTTAACGAAAGTCCGGTCCCGTTTCATGATGTGAGATGACGAGTGTGGAGCCAAAGTACCCGTTAGCAACTGAACAGCAGAGCGTTCAGGCAAGTAGTGACCATTGATGAGTAGGAAAAAAACTGTCACAAAGCCAACGGACATGAACAGAAAAAGTAGGTTCAGCACTAACCAGATGTATGTCCAAGGAGGGACCAAATAAGTCTGCTTAAACCAGGAGACAAAAATACTAAATTTTGTATGGGCAAATGATGAGTCGGAAGTCGAGTCAAAAGAAAAACGTGACTGGCTAAGGCTAGTTGGTTGCAAACCAGGCAACGACTTGCTTGTGGGATAAGTATATTCAGTTTCCTCAGTACAGGTGGAAGATGGTGGGGTAAGCAAGGGATCAGTGACATAGTTCATCTCGATGACAGTGTCACGCTGTGTGTCGTCAGATGCGCCAAACACAGAATTGCTGGATATTGCTGGACATGATGCAGCTGGTGTTATACTATTCAGGATCGGCCAAATGTTGTAGCCTGGCATTGTCCACCGAGATGTATCTGTTCTCTTTGCGACCAGGAAGTGGTGGTAAAATGACTGTACGAGTACCCTTCATGCCAAGCCCTGGAACTGGTGCACGATAAGAGGAGCCAAATTATTTTTTGTTCTTCTCCTGCTCCCGGACCAGACTGTCACGGGTTTCTTGTAAATCCTGTACAAAGTAGAATGATTATCTACGTCAAAGGTTGCAGCTGCCGCCGCCATATCTAGACCATCAAGGTCCAGAACAAACATTTTTATGCCAAAGAGCATTTCATATGGGGTCTGCCCACCCAGAGATCTTCTAGGGAGATTATTAAGTGCAAGTTGTACGCCATACAAGTGGGCTAGCCAGTTCCTGCCAGTACCTAAGACTCGGGCTGTCAAGGATTTCTTTAAGTCCTGGTTCATTCGCTCCACAACTGAATTGCCCTCAGGCCTGTATGGAGACGAAAATGTTACCGGCACCCCCAAAGACTGCATAGCATCCTTGTTCACCTTAGAGGCAAACGCCGGAATAGAAGGTGCCACATGCATAAATTCCCAGAAAGACACGCAAATCCCTGATGACATTTCGAGCATCAGCACTGCGTTGTGGCCAAATCCACACGAAAAGTGTGCACAAATCAACTGCAACTAAGATGTACTTATAAGCAGTATCTGAAGAAAATGGACCGCAATGATCAAGATATACACAGCCAAAAGGTCTGTTAGAAATGTAGAGCTGTGTAAGTGGTGGACGTGTGACTGTAGAGGGTTTAATCTGTTGACAAATGTCACAAGAAAGCACATAATTACGGGTGTTTATATAAACCACGCCACCAGTAACGTTGCTGCAAAATAGAAACCGTCGCAGACACTCCAGCATGCACCGAAGCCATGCCTTCTTGTGCGGCTATTATTAATGACAGTCTGCAGTCAGCGTTGGGAATTAACCTGTCACCAACGTCATTAATTCTTACATACGGAACCTTGTCGGGACTTAATTGATGAGTGCTTCGAAGGGAAGCCTTGAGGGTAATTACCACCCTTCTCAGTAGCAGCTATTGCTGCCAAGATGTCATTATCAATCTGAGTCATGGATCTTGTAACGGCTGCAACTAGACACGTGGCTACTGCAGACTTGGCTGCTTCATCAGACAAGCTATTGCCGACAGCGTGCGCGCCCACATGTTGATGGCCAAGAGTATGTATAACGTGTGAGAGGCAGATGTTGTTGAAGATCTGCCACTCAAACTCGAAGCATCTTATGCTTAATTGTGCTGCCTTTGAAATCACGATAATCATTCTGAGACCAAAAGAATAAGTTGTCATTGAAGGCTTGAACACAGTAATAAGAATCACTTACAATTAGAGTAGTCACATTAGGATTTGCAAACTCTAGTGCAAGCACCAAAGCGCTAATTGGGCGTTACAGTCTCCCAATGCCTGTGTATGCACAACACTGGATTTGAATACAACGTTTACCATGGTACCTGCCACAACTGCACTTGCCCCGAATACACATGCTTAGAACCTGTAGCCGGTTGAGCTGAACCATCGGTGTAAATGATACAATTGTTCTCCTCAAGCGGACGCATTGACAGAGGAGGAGGATGAACAAATTCATACTGCAAAAACTCCTGTGTCTATAGTGAGGAGTCGAAGATAAAGGTGACATCCGGAGATGTCAAAGAAGTAGCCCATTGTATCCAACGCGAATGCAAGGACTTTGAGTTTGGTACACTTGCCTTCGTCACTGCTTCAAGTACAGGGTAAGGTGTCACCACTAAAATGCGTTTCCCCTGTACCAGTGCACGGTCTTTAAAGATCGCCATCTGCACAGCTGTCAAGACCTTTTCAACACTGGAAAATAGCATCTCGGCCGAAGTGTATAAATGTGATTTGTAAGCAATAGGTACTGTGTCACCTTCATTAACCGTCAAGTAAGTGAAACCCACTGCGCCTGGAATGATTCTTATCACCAGGTTTGTGCGGTTATCACGTGTTAACAAGTATTTAGATTCAAGAAGATCAGACTGCAAGGATTGCAGGATAGTTGAATGTTCCGGAAGCCAGCAGGCTTTAGAAAATGTTGGTTGTATCAAGGCATAAAGAGGCTTGATACACTGGGCATATTCGGGAATGTAAGTACTTCTGAAGTTCAAAAATCCCAGCAAAGATTGTAGTTTTTTCAGGCTTGTTGGAGGTCGCAAAGCCTCTACTATTGAGCTCATAGCCCCCAAACAACACTGTTTTCTCTGCAATGTGTGATTTGGCAAAGTTAAATTTGTAACCGTGGTCCGCAAATAAAACAATGATGCGGTCGGCTCGGCAAAGATGCGGCTATAATTCGTCGTCCGTGAGTTAAATATCATCAATGTATGAGTATGCATCTGGATCTATGCTGTCTAATAAAGAGACAACAGAGGCGGCGAAAACACTCGGGCTGTTTTTATAGCCCATAGCTAAACGCCTAAATTGTTTTTGTTTACCACCGGCTGTAAAAGCGGTCCATTGACTGCATGCCGGGGACAAATTGTGACTAAAAAAGCCATTGGAAATGTAAAGTGTAGTTTTATATCTCTTACGAACAAGACTGTCCACAAGAGCAGAACTATGGGTATTCTGTACCGCAAAAGCGCAACAATGATAGTTCAAATGTCGGTAATCCAAAACTATGTGGTACGACCCATCGGGTTTAGTAACAGTAAAACAAGCATTTACAATGCAATGGTCTCGGCATTGTTAAAGTTAGAGCTATTGGCATTGCTCATGACATTATTTTTGTTTATGTTTTTAAAACATTTAAAGAAACGGCATTGTTATTTACAATGTCAATAGCTTAATCTCTCTCAAATGCGAGACCTATTTTTGTGCAGGTTTCCTTCCTGCACAAAAATAATCATCCCCTCAACGCAGGCACCCTTGCACCATGGTACAAAGGTACCTGTGTTGGCACACGGCAGCCCATCATGCGCCAGTGCAGGGGAAAAGGACAGGAATGCGTCGTATCTGATAGATATAGTGCATTCCTGCCCTTTTCGTTTGCCATAGGGCAGAGCAGCAAAAGCAGATAACAGCAAAGCACATTGGTAAGACCTCACGTTGCTGAGTCTGGCCATCAGGGAAGCAAGCACGCGTTGTGTGGTCATTCTCCGCTTGCGATATTGTCCATCAACCTCTATGCGATACTGACGGCATAGAAAGAGATGTCAGACTAATTGAGAGAATGTTACAATTCAAAAAAATGGGTGCAAGTACGGCCTTAACCATAAAAATGCTCCAATCCAAGATGGCCGCTATCAGTATTCTAATGTGGAAGTATTCCGGTCGAATTAGCAGAAATGTTTATTTTGGGCAAAATTTGACCTGCTATAAACAACTGGATGCGACTCAATTCAAATTACGCACTAGGCAAGAGCAATATGCTGTCTAAAAGAAAAAGAAACAACATCCTGGAAAAAGCAAACACTCATAGGGAATGAAAGATTAAATAAAGCATGTAAAATGTAAGCAGAAACAACATGGTGAAATTAACGCCTTTACAGTCATAATGCAGAAATCAACGAGTATTTTTGCCTGAAAACTACAGGGCCCAGAAAGGACCCATTTCAATGTCCACTGCTTATATGCTTACAAAACGTAAGCAGCCTGGTTTAAAAAGACCACATTCGTGAACACAAAGCCGCCGTATACATTTTGTTTTCCAATCCACCCATCAACCAGGTATTGCAGTACCTCCAGGTTTGGCGCACTTCCCCACCAGGGAAAAAACAGAACTTCACTGCAAACTCAGTAAAGTGACGCTAATGTTTTTGGGGTTTGAACAAAACCAATCTGGCCACTTTAAGAACACTCCGTCTTGTTTTTTTTATTGATTTTTCATATTATGAACCTTTTATTTCTGAGGCTGCACTTTGCAATAGAAAAATGTACAAACGGCATTTCCAGAAAAAGTTTTCTTTTTTGCATCCATTTCACAGAGGAACAAATGAACGACAGGAAGAAAGAGAGGGTGAGAACCATTTCTTGAGTCATGGTTTTCGGTAAGTGAGGAGGAGTTAGAGAGGGAATAAGAGTAAGAAAGGGTGGGGGGGCAGCTGCCAGCGGCAGAGTAGAAGCTGACACCTTCCTTGTCTCATCCGGGCAGGAAGCAAGAGACGGAGACCTTTTCCTTCTCTGCTCCCCGCCAGTCCCCGAACAGCGCTTCACTGCAAAACTCAGTAAAGTGACGCTAATGTTTTTGGGGTTTGAATAAAACCAATCTGGCCACTTTAAGAACACTTTTGATTGATTTTTCATATTATGGACCCCAGGACCCCGCAGGAGCTCGCCGACTTTGTAACCACCAAAGAAAGGTATGCGACCTCCCTAAGCAGCTGCTATGCTGTGATGAAATACGGCTAAAAATGCAAAGTGAAAGCGCTTGTTCCCTTACTGGCAGCCGGGGAAGCCAGTGTAGGCAGCCTGCTCTAGTTTAGCTGCAGGCGCTGTGCAGAAAAAACAGACAGGTGCGCAGCCTATTGAAGCGTCCGCCATACTGTGATGAAGTGGGGCTGAAAATTAAAAGTGAAATGACGTTTAAACAGGGCATGCAAATATGCATTTTACAATGGTCTCTGCCTGTTTCCTTCTGCAGCAGCACTTCCAAAAGGGACCAATTTACAAAAACCTTCAACATTGTATTTTCTGTACGTCATTCAGGATTCAAATGGGGCACATACAATCTGATTTTTTTGGTTGGAACAGCAGCGACATGCAGGAGGTGGTGGGGGATGCCACGGGGAGATGAGGTGATTAATGGCAAACATGAAGTGCGATGGCCAGAGCCTTGGTAAAGAAAGAAAACAAGCAACGGAGAGTGACTAAAAAGGAAACGGAAACAAAGTTTCCTGAAAAACACTTTGCCCCTCACACTCCTGTACAGCAGCTGAACATGTCTCCTCACCTTTCAGACTGCCTCCAGCCCACCAGCGCTGTGCACTCTAATTCGTTTTGTTGATTTTAATGGCGGGGCATCTGGAGCTGCCCTGGGAAGGGGCACACGAGGGAACAGAGGACTGCCCTGGTAGATAGTGCCACCCGTGAGCTGTTACAAGCTGATCTACAGCAGCCAGCCGGAGAGGACAGGGGGAGGAGACCAGAGCAGCAGCCAGACACATCGGATCGCAGCGGAACCTAGTCCTGCCGATAAACGTTCATTTAACGATACAAGTGAAGTAGCAACTTACATGGCAACCCAAAAATCCCTTACAACGCAATATACCCCCACTCCCAAGCAGTCAGTAGTATGTTTACACACAATGGTGTTTTAACAAAATACACGCAGGATCTGTGATGGTTATAGTATGTAGTTTCCGTATAAGAAATACTGTATTTAGGATCGTAGTCTGCAGACTTCTTTAGCATCCACAAAACATACAAGGTGGTTCCATCCGAGCACACCGCGTCCTGGCACGAGATGGACCTCCCCACAGCCCGACCAGAGTCAAACATACGGCACTTCCTGCAGAGTCACTAATCAGACCGGAAGACCTTCGCTGCATGTCCCTTCCCACTACTTCTTTTTGCATATTTATAAAGCGTGAACTAAACCCGAAGGTATTGGAGCGATTTACATAGCACCGCATTTACATTACACATTCAGGCACGGGGAGATTAAGTGATTTGCCCAGAATCACAGCATGTGGACGCGACCTCGAGGCTCAAACTCTAGTTTCCAGCACCAAAGTCGGCAGTTTAAGCCGACGGACCACATCCTCGCCACTACCCGATGAAGCGATGCCTGTACCTCCGATGACCGCCTCTCCCTCAACGAGAGCGTGATGCCCACTCCGAGTCTACCCTGCAGCCCCTGAATGTTTGGCCCTCGGTCCCGCAGAGTAACAAAAGCATCACGACCATGTCGGTGGACCCTGAAAGCCCTGGACGCGGGCCCCGTGGGCTCACCCCGCAGTCCCTCGTCCCGCGACACAATGATGCTGCCCTACACCCCGCCTACTATCCTCACCGCCAGATCCGGTACTCGCCTACTACACCCAGTCGCCCCTAGGACCCTCCGACATGGCACAACAGTTTTAAATAACGAATTTCGAACTCTGACTTAAGAAGAAGATCCTGTATTGTTTCAGTCACTTTCGTTTCTTTCTGCACAGGAAGTGCATCGAGCCGCCCTTCCGGGCTGGTGACGTCACTAGCGTGTCATTGGCAGCTGCTCCCCGTACTGTTTACGATAGGCCGCTCCTGTGAGCCGCCTGCTCCGATTGGTAGCAAGGTGGTCGACCCGGGGAAGTGACATTTTCCGGTTTCCGTTTTACTTCTGGCAGTAGTCCTCCGACATGGCACAACAGTTTTAAATAACGAATTTCGAACTCTGACTTAAGAAGAAGATCCTGTATTGTTTCAGTCACTTTCGTTTCTTTCTGCACAGGAAGTGCATCGAGCCGCCCTTCCGGGCTGGTGACGTCACTAGCGTGTCATTGGCAGCTGCTCCCCGTACTGTTTACGATAGGCCGCTCCTGTGAGCCGCCTGCTCCGATTGGTAGCAAGGTGGTCGACCCGGGGAAGTGACATTTTCCGGTTTCCGTTTTACTTCTGGCAGTAGTCCTTGTGGAACAAGGAGATCAGGTGAGGGAGCAACGCCGGGACACCACCGCCTTTCTCCGAGGCAGAGAAGAACTGCCTCGGAGAAACGCAGCCTCGGTTTCGGGGGCGTGTTTCTTTTTCTCTCCTCTTGCCATTGGCTGGAGGAGAGAAAAACACGCCCTGCGAAAAGCAACGAAAAAACACGCCCCCCGATCCGAAAAGGACGGGGCTTCAACGGAGTGACTGGACCTCTTCTCCAGTGGCTGGCCAGCATTTAAGAGGCCAGCCAATGGAGAACAGGAGAGAAGAGGGGCGGGTGCAAGCCCCTCTTCTCAAAGTCACTCAAAGTCATTAAATCTCGGAGCGAGACTGCGCAAGCGCAGCCTTCGCAGCCGAGACCTAAAGAGGGTTATTCATCGGAGGCACACGTCTCAATCACTCCTTGATATTCTAACTGTGTTAAAATTTCAGAAACTGGACCCTTCGCTTCCCGCCGGAGGGGATATTGGGGTTGTGGCTGAGGCATAGACAATATGGTATCTCATGGGCGGTGAATCTTTATCCCAGCCCACCATGAGTACAGTACAGAGCCAGTGCAAGCACCAAAGCCCACTCTTCAGCAAAACACTTTGCATGCTCCTTGGAGACGTTTTTCGAAAAACACGGAAGTATCACTTCCTCCCCTTTCGGAGCTGCAAGAACACAAGGCTGATCTGTCTCTGCTAACAAAATGTCGTAAGAAGAGGTCAGATTTTCCCAAGATATCCCTTTAATAACTCTTTGAATGTCACCTTCAATTAAAAGAACTATGTCATATAGTCTGTCAGGGGAAGCTACTCGAGTGTCAGCAGTTTCAACTGTAATGAACGTGTCAGTTGCTGTCGCCTCCAGAAACGGACGCAGTGCTTGCCGCACTATGGTAACTTCTGCTGCGCTGTCGAGCAGCGTTACTACCCATGTTAAATTCAGAAGGCGAGTCCTCACCGTCTGTGGCATATCTCGCTGTTAAAGCTGCAACTTTCTTTTTCTGAAACTGCGGGCGCTGACGCGGAAAATCATCTTGTTTTCACTTTCCGTCCGTCTGACAAGGCTGCTCATGTCCTTGTGGGGCACCTCTACCTCTGCCGCGCTCCTGTCGTTCACCTCCACTGGCTTGTGAGCCTGATGTTTCCTGTAAAGAACGAGGAGAACGTTGATCAGGAACCTGAAACCGGTCAGAAGACCTAATTCTCGCACGGTCGCGCATATCATAAGTGCGCTCAGAAGACTCGGGGGTCGGTGACGTGGCACACGACCCCTGTTTCTGTTGTTGCTTTCCCTGTTTTTCAGTCCTCCAATTCTTTTTATTAAAGTCAGGACGCTCGTCCTTCTCAGACTGAGCTTTCTGTTGTGTTTGCGGTTGAGCTGATATCTTAGCAAAAGGCTTAACGCCGAAAGTATTGCGTCCAATGGTCTTATAAGCCTGCGCAATAATCTTCAGCAATTTGCGTGGCCTGTCCGGCTCTGGGACTAGAGCCAAAGCATTAGCTACCTGAAAGTTAACTGCATCGCCCTTAACATTAGCAAGGATTAGATCAGTAACTACGTCGAACACCCCGACCAATCTCATTCCCAATTCAACAGCCGCCTCTGGACCATGCTCATCCTGAACACACTTAATCACGGAGGGGAGTACCGTCATTGAGGGAGTGCCGAAACATTTCGCATACACTGCCGCGAACACCCTTCTCCAATAGGTACAACCGGTTACTTCGGGTATTAAGTCTTTCTGCAAACTAATGGTCAAAATCCTGTGTTTCTCCACCCACAGGAGATATATTTGGAAATTCTGCCTCCAGCTGGTCAAATTTTTCAGCAAGCCAATGAGGTAAATCATCCTTATTTTGAGGACGCTTGCCCATTACTGAATTGACCATAATGGGACTGATAGTCACACCGCCAGGGCCAGCTGATTGCGCATTCAACATTTAGGAAAGATTTGGATAATACCTGTGTAAATGTGGCACTGGCAGTAAGTCTATCAGTCAAACATTAAAGGAAGCAAAGAGTTATCAATCAGACATCATTGAACTCATTATAGCCCGGATGCTGCAGACACCAACACACTTTCTGAAAATTAAACAATTTCAACAAGTGGCAGACAACCTGGAAAAATGCCCACTTTTCATATCAGAGGGAACAGCATAACATGATTGGGCTTTCAAATCAGGGACTGAGCTGAACCCGCATGTCATTATCGGGAAAAACGAAACTCATAATTTATGAGACCGCAGATTTCTTTTAAAGTAGAAGTCTGTCTTTTCACTTGTTTTACCTCTGATACCCTTACTGGCGCTGCGTACGTGGAGAGCAAGGGACTGAAATCACGGCTGGTACCGTACCATATCTCTAAGCCAATACAGACGCTGGGGCCTCCTGTTACAGCAGAGCCTGGATTGGCTGGGGCAAGCAACCTCACCGCTCATTACTTAGACCGGGGCCTTAGAGTCCCCGTCCCGGCTCCAGTATGCCCAGTTGGAGGGACTCCGAGCAGCCTCCAGTGTGCATGTTGGGTTGACCAGAGTGAGGGAACTGGCCAACCAGACATGCACACTTGTGCCCAAGGTGCTCTGGCTGTAAACTCTCTCCAACGGTGTCTGTCTATTGTTAAGACCACCCCCCCCCACACACCCCCAGGGCTGCACTGGCTTCTCCAGGCCCCGCCTCAGTCTAAGGCATTGTACTGCAACCGACCGTGGCAGACTACAAAACAGTAAGTGCTGTTTACTTAGGGGGCACAGTGGCTAAACAATTGTGCGGCAATGCCCCCAAGCCCTGAAGGAGGCACCGCCTCTGGAGGTGGTGATAAGATGCAGTGGAATGTATCAGGGAGCCCATAGGTGGCGGGGGAGTCCTGATAATGGCGTTCGGGTGCTGCTGGCCTGAAAGTTCCAGAGGAGGGGAGGATGAGTTTGAAAGGTAGCTAAGCTTACCAGGGAGCATTGTAGAACTCATGAGGTGATTACTTAGAGATGCTGGGGACGAATCCGTACTGATGTTGTTAGTGAGTGGAGTTCAAACTTCAGGGTAGTCACCATATGAGCCATGGGACGTGTTGTAGAGACATTAGTAGCGAGTAAGCAGGGGCTATAGCAGGAACCATACACTCTGCCAAGTCTGCAAGCAGCATAATTCAGTTCCTTTGTCCTGATTCTTAAAGCCAGGAGCTTGTTCTGTGCTGTAAAATCAGCACAAACTGCACCATGCGGGGCACCAGAGGACGCTGCCTCGTTCTGCCGCTTGAGTAGATTTTCTACTTGAGCGGCAGCTTTCGTAATGCAAGTAGAAACATTCTCAACACGATCAGTAGCGATCTGCCGAGGCCACCCGCGTTGAGGAATCTCACGAGAGGCAGTCTAGCGCTCGTTTTTTTCAGGCTTTCACTCGCCAACTTAACGTTGGTGAGCCGTGAGCAGGAAAAACTCCGCCACGCTGCAGTTGGCATTTTTGCAGAACTCTGTGCCTTCTCAAACTCTGCTGGAGAAGCATGGTTTACAGCCCGCCCTTAATTTTAACTGCTGACATAACCAGGTCACATAAATGCAGCTGGTCCTACCAACAGGGTGCCTTCCACTGTCCCTGTTGATTTTCAGACAGTGCATTGCAGTCTTCATATCGGGGTTTGTAATGGGAAAAGCGAAAGTACATGGGTAGCAAGTTTACTGCTGCTGACTGAAAACAGCACTGCCTGAAGCCCACCAACAGTGGTGCATTAATGGCTCAACAATTGCAACAATGAAGGGCTTTGACTAGAAGAGGCATCACCTCAACATCCTGTGATTCTGGGCAAATCAATTAATCTCCCGGCATAAAAACTATGAATGTGAACTTGCGTAATTTAAGTGGTGTTCAATGAAAGCGCTGAATACTTTACGGTCAGGTTGAGTTTGTGCTACATAAAAATGCAAAAATGTTTGTTTTAAAAAATAGTACCTCAACTTCTTAGTGGGAGCAGTGGATGAATACTAATCCGTTAAATCAATCTGTGCTTTGTTAATGCTCCCCACAAACACAAGGAAGTCATGCAGTAAGTGACGCTTTGGAAGTGCTACTGAATTAGAGGGCAGCACAAAAAAGTGATAAGGATACCAACAAATGGTAATAGGAAGGCTAAAAGTTCCTTTTTAGAGATTTAGTTTTTTTACTGTTGATACATTAGGTCATTGCCAAGCAACAGCGCTCGACATAAGAATGATGGAAGTATTTGAACAGATGACTCCATCGCCAACATTTGGCCATGCTGTTCCAAAAGTTTGCATCAATAAGCAAAATTTGGAGTATGGAAAGAGGTCCCTTCAGTCACACTGTAGCAATGTGACGTTTCACAAGTAGTAGATGTAGGATCACAATTAGTCATCTGACTTGAGTTGGTACATCAGCCACACAACCCAACAAAGCTGCCAAGGGGGGAGAATTCAAACAGTTTTTATTTTCTCTTCGACCTCTCTCCAACACATCTGAACCATGGGGGAGGGTCAGGCCAAGTGAATATAATTAGCAAGTGTGCTAGGACATCTATGACAGGCCAGGCTTAGGGTATGGTCAAATCTGTGCAAATGGGGTGGGGTATAGTTCATCCATTTAAACACAGTAGCAATAGAAGTTTGTAATGAAAGGAAACTTGTTCAATTTGGAAACAGCAGAATTTCCAGCGTTTGTTTGAGACAGAAAGTGCCAGGTCAGTGTCCAATGCCCTACGTACTGAGTCTGCGACGTCCGTTCGAGCAGTAAGAAACAGTCTACATAAATTAAAAAACCCTCCGGTGTCAGCAACACTATTTAATAGTGCACATTCAAAAGGTTGCATTCGGGAACACAGGGTAAAGAGCGTTGACGAATTGCCATAATCAGTATTTTCCAATGAAAATGTGATTTGCAGAGGCAGGTGTGAAAGCACTCAAAAATATTTTTAATCTACAGTTAGATATTATGGCAAACTATTCCTCTTCAAGGTAGGAATCCCTCACAGCTTGAGTAAAATGAGATGAAGTCATAATTTCTATTTTAAATGTATCAGCCTGGGACAGATTTATGCAGATTTATGCTGAGCAATGGCTTGCTAAGATGATAAAATAACGCCTCAAACATGTTTACTCATTTACCCGATACCATAAACAACAGTTTTCGGACAGGCCACATTTCTGAGGCATTGAAGAGGCATGAATTACACTCTTCATAATTACACTAATGATAAGTTTGACCCTAATAGCTGTACACCTATTCCTAAAGTCCCTTGGCTGCTGAAAGTGTTGGAAGAGAATGACAAGTTATTGGTAAATTATTCAGGTATCTGCCCTCAGCTAGGCATTAAGACAGCGTGAGGGGACATTCAAATATTATCTTTGATATAATGGACAAAGTTGACCCAGCCTTATGCATGCTTCTGGATACACCCCGGTCATTCAATACTGTTGAATAGAACGAGAAAGACTATGGGGATTACAGATACAGCTGGCAATTGGTTAGAATAATTTCTCTGTGCTAGGAAAGCTACAGTGATGGAAGGTCTTGAGAGGGCATCATTGGATACATTTCAACATGGAGTTCCATAGGAATCATATTTATATCACGTGCTCTTAATATATATAGGCAGCTACTTTCCATGCTTGTATCAGATCCTGACTTAGGATTTCACAATTCTGCTGATTCACACATCTACTTCAATACCCTATTGATGATTATAGGAGGGTTTCTGGGTTATTTGATAAAATAAAATAAAGACCAGGGTTATGGAAATTGGATAATGTGGATAAGCCTAAATTCCTTTAGGATTTCAGGTCCATAAACCCACACTGGGTCTGTAAACCTCAAATTATCTGATGGCTGCCCGCATCTTGGAAACAAAATTGCTGCCGCCGTTACTGAAAGTTGGGACTGAATACCTGCTTCCTAGAAAAGAAAAAAAATGAAATCAACCGTAAGGCCAATATTGCCTTGAGGTTCAACTGCCCACATTTGATGAATCTGTACAAAACTTGCCATGCCGAACCCAAAGTGGATGTACTTTTTTGGAAAGCTTGGTATAGATTCATTGAATGGCACCAATATTATTAAGAAATCAAAAAAAGTCATTTTGTATGGAAATTGAGGTAACCATATCTACAGACCGACACATATATTCACTTAATATAGGTGGGTGGTCTCATAGTATAATATACTACTTATTATTTTTGTTGAGTGTAGAGATGGGTTTGAGGAGGGAGGAGCAAGATGGCGGACTGACGCCGTCTAGGAGAGTCGGGTCACGGAGGTTTAGGAGGCTCAAGATTTGCTGATGGAAAAGCATGAAAGCACGAGCAGCATGAGCAGCAGGATAAGATAATAGAAAAATACTACAGAATACAGAATATAGAAGCAGAAACGCCGAACTCGGTAAGGAGACCAGCAAACCTTAAAAAAAAAAAAAAAGGAAAACGGCATATGGCAAACCCGAAATGGAAGTGGGATAGTGCTGCGGAATTGCTGAACGGATACATGCCTGTTGATACTTGCTGGTGTTCTGGCGGTCTGTGAGACTGGTGCTAATGAAAACTGATGAAAATAACATCGTAATCTTGGCTCTCTGTTTTTATTTGGAGTAACGCTCCCTGAGAGATGCTGAAATTGGCAAAATCACCGGTAAAAACGGCAAGCGGCAGACGGGCTAGCGGCAAGCCCGAAGTGGATGTGGATTACTGGGCGGGAATCGCTGATAGATACATTTTGCTTGGCAGCGCTGTTTGCCGCTGGTGTTTGATGGTGCTCTGGCTTTGGCTCTGATAGCCTCTGCAGTTGGAGGTGGCGCTGCGGAGCTGGTGAGTGCAGCTGAATATAACTGAATGCAGGCGACAGTAAGGACTGGCTTTCGGCGCTTGCAGTACACTAGGGTAGCTGAGTGTTTGGTTGCCCAACGACGAGCTCAAGAGAGCCGGCGAGTTGGTCACCACGGTCACTCGGCAGTTAAATTGTATTTACTTCAACGGGATATGGCCCCACCAAAAGCGATGGTCAGGAGTACTCGCGCTACTAATAGAGCACTGGTGAGTACAACAGCGACTCGGGATAGTAACATGGATACCGAAGGTGTGGAAATACAGAGGGCGGAATCTCCCAGCTCGGCTTTTGGACTGGAGAAGGTGGGAAAACCTTTGCTGCAATTCTTGCAATCAAAGAAGTCAAGGGATTTGTGCTCTCCCGATATTGTGGCGGAAGCTGATACTCTTAACAATGGCAAAATATTAGTAGATGGTGAATCAGGCAATCTGGGTGCAACACAGTAGTATGATTTATATTTTTTCAGGGCACACTGTTTCAAATAACTTGCAGGCATCCTCTCAGATACTTCCTCAGCCTCAGTCTCAACCTCAGCCTAAGGAAGTCTCAGATAATGAGAGGGTCCCGGATTTGGATAAGGGCTTGATTGAAGTGGGGGCTGAGCAGGGGAGTCCTCTCATCAGCCCTGCTGAATCAGCGACTGCAAAGGGATCCCCCGAGAACACCGGGGGCGTTCAAGTTTGTCAACCGCGGAGAGGATCAGACAGCAATGGAGCCTAGAATATCCAAGTCTGGCAGAGTAATCCTGAGACGATTGGTAGCCTTGGAAATCTGGGTAATATTGGGACCCCTAAAAGCCCTAGTACTCCTGTAACTGCGACTGTGCCTAATTAACTGATATTGCGCGATTTGAGTATCTCGTCTTCGGCATCTGTTATCGACACTGACCAAGCACAAGAACAGAGCCAGACCAAGACCCCCTTTGTGTCGCAGCATGAAGTCATAGTTGGCCAACAAAAGAAAACTCCAGAGGCAGTAATTGTTAAAAAGAAACTTCAAAGGCAGAATCAAAAACTGAAAGTCGTGAAGGACCTGAAAAAAGCATTTGGGGGTCTAGATCAGGCAATAGGAGACGAGATGGCAAAACAACGGAAAAAGGAAGCTACAGCGAATAACTCAATATGGCGATGGGTATAAGCAAAAGGTGGGGTCAAAAACACGGTATCAACACTATCAGAGACTGACATGATCAATGAAGCTAGCGGAGGAATGGGGCTGGTGGCTGAAGGCCCCGGGGACCTTGGATCTGGCACTGGGTCAGCTTCGATGATGTCGCTGAGAGAAACGAGCATGCAGCAACTATCTGGCGATCTGGAAAGTAGAGAGGAGCAAGGAATTGAAGCTAAGATGCTCTCGCTGATTCTCCAGAATCTTAAAGACCAAAGAGAAGAGACTAGAGAGCTCTTCGCCCAGGTCCGATTGGACACCCAGGACATTCAGCAGTCTCTAAAAGAAGTTACTACTAAAGTAGGATCACTGGCCGGTGAGATTGCTGAACTCCAACAGCGAGTGGCAGACACGGAAGAAACAGCTACGAAAACGGCTAGCATAACTGAGAAGCGCGATCATGTCTTGGCTATGATGCAATTTAAGTTAGAAGATTTGGAGAACCGGCAGCGGAGACAGAATTTGAAGATGTTTGGTATTCCAGAAGGACAAGAGGGCACAGACCCCAGAACATTTATAGTGCAAACACTGCAGAAACTGTGTCCGGACCTTAATGACTGGTACTGGGATTTCCAGATCCAAAGGGCTCATAGGGTGCCAATGGTCCAAAAGAAACAAGACAGCCGGTATCCTAGACCTTTTTTGATTTATTTTGGCAATTTTTTATTGAGGCAGGCTGTTTATTTAAAAGCTGGCCCAAGGTCGCCGATGTCTGTTGATGGTAATTCAATTTTCTTTCGTTCTGATTACTGTAAGGTAACAATGGACAGAAGATGGCAGCTTAGGCAATTGATTGATCCAATGAAAGATGCTGGAGTGCAGGCATATCTGCAAGAGCCGGCTCGACTAAAAGTAATTCGTGGGGGTCAATCTTATATGTTTCTTTCAGAAACAGAGGAAAAAAAGGCGCTATGTGGATGTCAGAAAGAGGGGACAGGCTAAAAACGTGAAAAGGTATATCTCTCTAAAGTAAAATTCTTGCTCCCTTATTTATGCGAGAGTAGAATTTATTAGTGGTAAGCAGCAGAAGTTACTACATTAATGTATTTTTATTCATTTTGGTCTCTGTAAGGAAGGGATTTATTGTGGTATATGACAAAATTATTTCACTTATGCTTTCCTCTGTTTCATGACTTGCTTTTTCTTGTGCTGCATAACATGGAGACTAGAAGCCTTTGGAACCTCTGTGACCTGGTCTCTTATTGGGCTGCCAAAGTCAACGGCAGCTCTGAGAAAGGGAATGATTCCTCCTTCTAGATGCTGGGGGAGGGGTAAGGTTCAATCTCTAGTAGAGATTGGGGGAGAGGGAGGGATGGGAGGGAAGAGAGTGAGTCAGGGGGGAGACGGGAGGTGGGGGCAAAAAAATTTAAAAACCAACATGAGAATATCACAAAATAAGGGGATAAAGGTCAGGATGGTTACAGATTTTAGGGAAGAAAGCAGAGGATCATTAGCGAGATGGAATGCGTGAAATGTATAGCCTGGAATGTGGCATGTCTGAATAGTAGGAATAAGAGACGGCTAGTCTCGGAAGAACTCAAGATGTATAGCCCACAGATCGTGTTGCTATCAGAAACACATATTTCCTACAAAGACAGAGGCTTACTAAAGCAACTAGGATATGAGGTAGCCGCCAGCTCTGATCAAAGCTCCTCAATACGTGGAGTCGCTATTTTAAAACATAAGCGATTCAGAGCTGATGTTGGTAAAACACTCACAGATAAAGCGGGCAGATGGGCCATAGCACAAATCGGGACAGAAGGCTGTAAATATGTTTTTTGTGTATGGTATGGCCCAAATGTAGATGACCCTCTAGTTTTAGACCGGGTAAACATAGAGCTGCTAAACTGGGAAGGGGAACGGGTGGTAATGGGGGATTTTAACTGCATCATGAATTATGAGATTGATACTAATAGACGATGGGCTTTTCAGAGGATGCGGAAGACTCGTGCCGCAATCAAAGAACTAGGCCGATTACATGCTATAAGGGATGCGTGGCGAGCAATACATCCAAATGTGGCAGGCTATACTTATTATTCGGCCGCACATAAGTTATGTTCTCGAATAGACATGGCCTGGGTCTCTGATAAAATCTTAGAATTAAGTACAATGGAGATCTGCCCAAGGGTCACTTCTGATCACAACCCCATTCTTCTGTCCTTTAAATTGTCAGGGGAGAGAAGAAGACCTAGGCCTTTCTCTTTTCCTAGATATTTATTGTCAGACAAGGATTTCATAGTCCAGATTAGGAGATATCTGAAGGAATTCCTCGAAATAAACGCCGATTCAGCCTCGCCTACTGTAGTTTGGGATGCTTGCAGGGCCAGTATAAGAGGATTCTCTCAGCAATTTATCTGGACACAGAACAGCGAGCGTAAGAAAGAAACAGGAAAGACTATTGCAAGTATTCTTACAGTAGAGAATCAACAAGCAGAGGCACTTTTAAGGGGTCTCCCAAAGGCAGAGGACCTGGGATATATTTTAATTGATCTAAAATCTGCACTGAAAAAGACATTAAGGGAAAAAAGTATAGTTAACTAAATAAATAGCGGTTATCCCAATATGAGAGCGGGGAAAAAATAGGGAAGATCCTGGCATATAAGGTGGCAGACGATAAGGCTAAGACTCTCATAAAGTCGATCAAAGGGTCTAACAATGCTGTTTATGAGCACCCAAATCAGATATTAGAACAATTTGCTAAGTATTATCAAGAACTGTACACTCCGGAGAATCGACCAGAATTGGACAATATATGTAGCTATTTACAAACTAACTCAATGAGAAATATGGGGGAGGAAATATCAGATTCATCAACAGCTGATATTACGACGATAGAAATTAAATCGGTAATTGCTGCTTTGCCGTCTGGTAAAGCATCAGGAGAAGACTCTATACCCCTCGAATTATATAAGATTTGTATGGACAAATTACTCCCACTTTATAGGAAAGGTCCCTGATTCATGGAACATTACACAGATTGTTTTCTTCTTAAAAAAAATAAACCAGCGGAAGATTGTGGGTTATATAGACCAATATCGCTTATAAATACCGACGCAAAGTTTTTTGCTAAAATCCTGGCGACCAGTCTTGCTCCGTTAATGCCTGGCTTTGTTTCTCCCCAACAACATGGGTTCATCTTTCGAAGGGATACAACGGCTCATGTAAATATGGCCATAACCGCATTCGATGTTGCAAAGACAAAGTCGACCCGCTCGGTATGATTTTATTAGATGCTGAAAAAGCTTTGGACCGAGTGGGTTGGGACTTTCTCTCGGCTACAATATTAGCATTCGGTATCAAAGGTACATTTTTGCAATGGGTCCAGGCTTTATATGATCATCCTAGTGCCAAAATTATATATGCTGGTTTACAATCTTCCACTTTTTTAATCTTACGTGGCCCTCTATCACCTTTACTGTTTGCACTGTCAATAGAGCCATTAATCCTGGCTTTGCAAAACCAGTCTCGAATAAAGCCTTTCACATTTGGGATGAATACTCAAAGTCACGGCGTATGCAGACGACATTGCAGTGTAGTCAGTGGACATTGATGAAGCACTGAAGGGGATAGTTGAGGAGGCAAAGAGGTTTGGGGCCATTTCCGGCTACAGACTAAATACTAATAAAACTCAAGTTTTGCTGAACTATAAATCCCCAGCTCCAGTATTAGGAGCATGCAGTGTTGTTACCTACTTAGGGGTTAGAGTGTCTGACAAAATAGACAAGATAGTTGCATTAAATTACGAGGTGCTCCTGAAAGAAGTAACTAAATCACTTAAAAAGTGGCATAAATTGCCTATGGGTATCATCGGGCGAATAACTATAGTAAAAATGAAGATTTTGTCAAAATTCCTTTATCTGTTCCGGTTATCCCCTTACGCGTGAATAATACTTTCTTTAAACGCTTAGATGGGATTCTTAGCAGCTTTATCTGGGGCTACAAGAAGGCTCGTCAAGCAATTGATTTACTAAAGCTCCCATTCAATCCAGGGGGGGCTTGATTTTCCTGATTTTAAACTATACTTCTGGGCAGCTTTTCTGGGCCGTCTTCGCAGTTTAATAAATCCCATGAGCAACATTTTCTTTCACAAATTTATGCTAGGGGAGGGCTATAATATGTTTCTTTTTAGAATCAATGACCCAAATTACTACAAAAGGGTCAAATTCAAGACCGCACGTGACATTGTAACCATCTGGCGGGCAATTCTCTCTAAATGCAATACAATGTTCTATCATGTTAAACTTCCCTTGTGGGATAACCCTGGCCTCCCAGAAAATTTCCACGATGAGGTGGGAAAGCGATGGGCTAGTTCTGGCATTAAACATCTAGGGGATTTGTAGGATTACAATGGGTTCATCACATTTGAAAGACTAAAAATCTTATATAAACTTCCAGAGAGTATGCTGTTCAAATATTATCAGATTCGAGATTATTTTATACGTAATCTGAAGCTGACAAATGTTATGGATTCTGATATATGGAATTGCTTTTATGCAGTAAAGGATAAGTCGCTGATTAGTATAGGGTATAAAAGCTTTAACACCTATAAGGAGGACGACTGCACCAGACTAGCTGATCGCTGGAGCCAAAGTATGGGGACAATGATCTCGGCTGACACTATTTCGCTTGCTCTCAGCAGTATCAACAGGTCTGTGCACTCATCTAACTTGAGGCTGCAGCAGCATAAAACTATATGCTTATTATACTACACACCTGAAAGAATATCGAAATGGTCATGTGATAATCCAGCTAGCGATCGGACAAAGTGTCCAAAATGCAATCTACTGGCAGCCGACTTAAAACATATGTTCTTTTTATGCCCTGAGCTAACAGAATACTCGCAGAAGGTTGCTCAAATACTGTCCCAGAAACTAGGGAGACCTATAACGCTTTCAATAGTAGATGTGATGATGAGCGGGCAAAATATGAAATCTGGCCAGAATCATCTAATTACCATCTTATTAGTATGTGCTAGGCTGATAATTGCCCGGGTTTGGATCTCACAGGGTGCTCCATCAGCTATGGAATGGTGGGGCTTGGTTAGAGAGACGTACGACATGGAATTAGCACTAGCTAAAACGAGGGGGACCCGTTCACTATGTAAATTCAAGAAAATTTGGGGATCATTGTTCTGAAATTCATGGAATATTTTCGTATAAGTAAGATGCTCTTCTGTTTAATAATCCAATTCCCTTTTCTTCTCCGAAAGATGCTATGCTTTGTCATTGTCATTACTATTTATTGTGTATACATTTTCTCATGTTGGTAAATATATATATATTTTTTAAAAAGAGTGTAGAGATGGGCCATGACCTAGGAGAGGTGCAGCCTCAAGGGGGTCATGCTGTCCCTCACCTCTCTCAACAATGGTAATAAGCAGCATTTAACACTGCTATTTGCATATATAGTTTAAACCCTGCTCACATGTTTGTTACCACATTTGTTCCTCCATCCCTTCATTATAGCAAGCATTCTGTAAGACAGTAAGCAGTGTTTTCACATGTCAATAACACTGTACTGCTGTAATGTGTTAATTGGTAAACTTGCTCTAAATAGGTTATTGGGCCAAACTTATTTTCACTTGTCTGAGTACATATGTAAATATATAAATAAATAACATACCTGAAAAGTAAAGTACATGGGATGCAGTGACCCCTTATGTGAAGGTTATTAAATTTACCTGCAAACTGGCTCCCTGTCTTAAGGTAATTCTGCTGGGCTTCCCCTCTGAGGCAGAATATATGCTAAATTCTACATGGCGTAAGATTCTGTTGCACATGCTTCTGCAGGCTAAAGGAGTTATATTGGCAAGATTGGGCATTGTGGTCATGGCATGGGAGGAGGTGTAGTGGCAAAATATTTGCTAGTTCTGAGGATGGAAAAAGTAAGAAGTGGCCAAAGGAAGGGAGCTAAGTCTCCAAAAATAATGATCCATATGTCTTTCTTAGCCAGAGGGTTGAACGAGCTGCCCACAGAGACTGAGGGTATTGGGCATTCTGAAACACTCTGAGCTGGGAGGCATCAGAGATGCAGAGGTGACTGAGGACCCGCTTTTTTGTAATATCAGGGTAGAATAGCTCTATAGTTGAGGCCTGTGAGTAAAGTTTACTGCCATAGAGAAGGGCAAATGTTGATTGTCACCTAGAAGGGGGGTGGGTCAGTTGTGAAGGATTACTTATTTTTCTTTAGATCGGTTTACCACCTCTTTTCCTATCACTTGTTAAAACCTAAATAACAAATTTCTGAAACTCCACCTTACTTGTGATCTAAACACTCCTGATGTTGTATATCCAACGTAGTTTGGGTACACAATTCCAGGCATCTCTACAAATGCCATCTTCAGATGCCACATAGTAGAAAGAACTTGTATACACTCATGTGCACAACACAGCACCATTGTCACATCGTTGGCAAAAAGTCAGCAAACCAACAGCATTGCTATATACCACACCAACATGCATATACACTCCAATTAAAGCAGAATAATTATACAACACCTTCGTATGTGCAACACAGCATTGCAATTATCAACCTGGGTGGTGACTGTGATGCACAAATAGAATTCACTTTACTCTGGGAGAGCAATGGACAACCAACCACCCAAAATAAAGAAAAGTAACCAAAAACGTCCATTGGCACATCCATCCATACACATTAGACACTACAGAGATTTTAAAATATCAAATTAATTTTAATTTCACACTAGCCACCTCTAAAATAAACATTGATCAAACTTCGCTAATGTTACACAATGAAACACCAACAAGCACAAACATGACACTCCGAGGTCTGCATGAAGAGCACCCAAATTCACACAATGATACGATGCCATAAGAACAATAGCAAGTGCTTGACACAGTTTCTAGATAAACACTAAATAGGTCAGTACGAACTGGGCACAGCTCTCACGTGAAAACTGTCTTCCTTTAAGCCCAATCATGATTTAGGAATTTTAGTGAGACACTGTATCAAGCTATAGTAAGAGAAGTTAAAGGCAGATATCCATATTTGGTAGAGAAATGATGAAGATATCTGGCGTGTCCCATTATAAAGCTTCACCAGAAAAGTGGTGCCCAGTTTTGTTCAAAAAGGATTTTCTTCAATAGAGGTCTGGGTTTCCAGACTACAATCTTGCTGTGTCTCAGGGAATGTCAAAGTTCGAAGAGACTAAAGGCTGTAGTGAAAGAGTTAACTAATAAAGTATGGCCATCACCCTTGTTGAACCTGCATAGTTTTGTGGGTTTCCCAACATATGGTAAACTACAGAAACTAGTTATTTTTCACTGTTGGTGGTTAGGTGGCTTTACAATGTGTAATTTACATTTGTATGGTTGCACAAGGTGCAGTGTTTATATTCATAGCAACCTCTTCTTTCATTTCATAGATATGCTATTAAATTAGGTCAGTTCATCTATGATTTTATCCTTTGTATCACCAAAAACATTTCAGTACTGATCTTAGCGTTCAGTCATAATGTAGTGTTTTAAGCACTAGTTTACAAAGAGGTGTTGATTATTATCACAAAATGCAGCATAATAATATTGAACTCGGTATTAAGTAAACAAAATCAGATTTCTCTGATTCGCTTGGAGCTTAGCTTTCAACACATCCATTGAGCATTACCCTTTTAGGTATCTCAATTACAAGTGTTCATATCACCAAATTCCGGAAAGGATGATTCTTCTAACAGAGTGTTTAAATGTGCTCTCAAGTTGTGAAAAAATCATGTTTACAATGGGATCTTGAAGCAATTTTACCCCAATTAGAACCTTAAAGTTGTGAGGAAAAATCATAATTAATGTATCAAATATAGGGCTCTAGTATGAGCTTGAATGTAACCCCAGACATTCCAATCGACTTCAAGTTCCATAAGCATTGCACTAAACAAAATCCAGATTCATTGCAACCACACAGCACAGATTTCGGTAGCAGACATTAGCATTTAAGAAGCTGTAAATCTTATTATATAGCGGAGCTAAACAGAGCTTATAATCCTGGCAATACCCACACACAAAGCAAAATCATCTATGGACACTTATATTTTGGTTCAGATGAAAAACAAGTTTATTAAAAGTATCAAGAAAGCATATCAGAAATAAAAAGTTTTGGGCTCTGATAAAAGACAATAAGGGGTTTACCAAAGATAAAAAAAAGCTCTATTTTTTAGATTCTTCACTAGAGACCATTATCCTGCAGAAAAGGATTAACAATCCAAGACTAGTTGAGGTAGTTACAATGTATGCCACTTGCTGCAAGAATGTGTTGTCTGTGGACTTTCTCAGAAAAGAGTGCAAGTTTCCTGTGCTGTTTGATTCACCAATCGTAGTCCGAAGTACTGCCACATGTTCTTCATCATTCATCAAATCTGTGGTTTGATTTTAAGTATTGATGTATTGCCACCAATTTGATTTATTCACATAAACAAACACTCCTTGATAAATAATCCATATGACAAGTAAACAAGTATACCTTTAATATTTGACGATTTATAACTTACAGTTTTAGCTTCACCTTCAAATTTGCAAAAATAGATTTTGGAGAACATGCTTGGTTTAATTAGAACATCAATAATTCAGAGGCATAAGAATTTAACGCATTGCCACATCTTAAAGACACCTCTTGAAGGATAATCTCCGCACCTATAAAAGGGTCCACCATTTAACATTTGAATCTCTGATATGGCAAGACGGCTTCTTCCAACGGATTCTTTTACATTGCATAACATTTTAAATGCTGTGGTATTCGTACTCACATAAGAAATTGTTCTATATTCCATTTACAACATGGCTATAAGAAGAACATGTCATCATTGGCTGCTTCCATCTGCAGCTTTCACGAGCACCTGAAAAGGCAGCCACAATGTATTCCATGAACCTCTGCTCAGTAAAAAAAACACATTAGGTTGCTATGCTTGTTAAATCAAAGTAAAGGATATTTTCAAGAAAAAATTAACTTTCCTCCACAATTTATGACCTACGACAGAAAACACAATAAACCAATTTTAAACTAAGACACAAACTGTAACTTCTCAGTCCCAACAGATGCTAATGGCACTTAGTTTATTTGGCTATGCATCATCAGTGGTCTTAATTCAACTGTGGAACTTTCTAGTAACATTTAATGATTCATTTCGTGATTATGACACTTATAGATGCTACCACTAACCGTATTTTAGAGTTAGCATCTTTTTTTAGAAATGGCCAACCATTTTTTTGTGTTGTTCCATAGAGCGCAAACTTGACCACAAGGTATTGAAGCATCTTTCATGAGCACTAGTTACATTACACAAAGTCACATTCATATGTGTACCCCATCAATTTCACAGACATTTCTGTGACAGCACCTGAAGGAAGAAGGGTTTGCATATTGCAAAATAACATATAACATACCTGATTCAATCAGAAGAATCTCTAAAAACTGGCTAAATGGTTTTTTTTTTAGAGTGACATATCTGGACTCTCAGTCTCCCATTTTGTATGCTGCACATTGTCATAAGCGTACGCTCACTGTTCAACTCCTCCTTGATCGCGCATGATTCACATTTAACTAATAATTGTTGTTAATTTCAGGATTTTGACTTAGAGCTTCTTATGTTAATCTCCTTTTCTAGGGTTTAAAAATAAGAAACTGTGTGCCCCTGTTTGGTTAACTTGATATTGCAAATCTTTCCAACTCAGCCACACCACCAGGACATGCGTATATGAAAGGCCTTGCTGCTTAATATGGCCTAATTGCATAGCACAAACAAACTAAAAATAGTAAAAATAATTCATGATAAAAATATCATATTTCCCACTGTAAATATGTATATACAAACTGAAAATGTACAAGACAGATTATAGAGCAAATGTAACCTCTGTACATTAAAACTACAGCAATGGGCGATGCACCTATATCTGTCGGCCTTCCTGTTCACTTTCCCCAAAATAATCTCTTTCCCTATCTCTGTTATAGGATTTCTTGAAAGACACTGGGAACAATCTTTCTCAGATGCACAGTTCCTCTACAGATTAAATTTGCATTGTTAATCTAACGTGGAGTCTTTGAATATCAACATTTCAGTCCCTTCAGAGAATGCCTGGGAATTGATTTTTCACATAAATGCTGGTGAAAGAGAACCAATCAATTCCATACATGTAGAGTAGGGATTGTACATGCTTAGGACTTTTATAACTTCTTCTGAAACTTTAAGTGTAAAGTTGGGTTTCAATAGCTCAAACCTTTAACGTACCTCAGAGATATTAAAATTATACTAATTGAATGTGATAAAAATACATCAGAGATAAAACACCAATGTTTAAAAAAACACAAACTTGCAATTTTATTTGTGATTTGTTATATTTGACAAAAAAGAAAAAAAAGCTCCTCGCCTCTTACCATATGAAAGTATTTTCTTGCTGGACAGTACGAAAATCTCTTTTTACTCATATGTTCTATAGACTCATACAGTCACTCAAAGGTAGCAGACATTTTGGAACTAAAATCTAATGTTCAGAAATACTAAGAAACTGATCTTCCTATACTTATAAATTAAAAAGTCAATCGTAATTTTCTACACCATAACTTTTTGAAAAAATAGGGCAAAAAACTGACTTGCTCAGACAAAGTGGCCAGATAATCAGGTACTGTGATAGACACGAAGATATATGAGATATGGTTGTAAATCATAGCAGCAACAATATTTGTCTTACAATCTAAAACATTTTATTTTTATTTTATACATTACATTACACTCAGTTCTACCTTGATTGAGACATGTCCCACGTTTTAAAACAGACTCATCCATCCAGTGATAAGAGGAATTTTCCAGTAGCTGTTGTCAGCAAGTAGCCCATAAATGTTATGTGGGAGAATATATTCTTTCTAAATCAAAAATTGCAAAATGTGCAGATTATTTAATTGTGTGAGTTGTTAAATACACACAAACTGCCAGCAGAGATGTATTTCTTTCAGGCTCCTAAGTTTGTCAAAAGAGAAATACTCAAATTAAATTAGCAGAAATAGTAATTACAAGTAAAAACATGATCCTTGGTAAATGCACATCCACGTGTTTTACTGTACAAGCTCTGTGGTGACACAGCATGCATACACAATAAGACATATTTAAAACAAATGTTTTAATATTCTAGACATCATCTATTTTTCATTGATGATAACCAGCTTGAATTTTTCTTCTAGTCTGTGCAACTATACGCAAAAATCATTAAGTATATGCTTGAGTTCCAAATTATTCCTTAACTGGATGCGAGTACACAAAAGACAGTGCAAACTACCATTGGTCTCTCAGGCCTGAAAGGAGACATACTTAAATGGTTCCATAAAGTATGCTGATGTCTAGTCAGAAAAATGTATGATACCCGTTACTATACTACACACGTTTATTGCTATTAGAGAAGAGAGGAGGGAGAAGGGGTTAAAGAAAAGGGAGGTTGCTCTATTGAATGTGGGACACTATTTTTTTGTTCTGATAATGGCAGTTGATGATAATGGTGCTCTTTGTTTATAGGCCCTTCCCTTAGTAATATTGCAAGCGGCACAGTAGACTTGTTGACATATATATTTATTATGATGGATGACTGCCAGTTTATTTGTAACAGTAATCAAAAAGTGATAAAAAGTTATTATACAGAATAAAGAGAGAGTAAAAGCCTGACCGTTTTCATGCATGCCTAATTTACAGGGCTAAAATACGTGCCCTGTGTGGGTTAGTGCATGGGAAATTTCAATCTCTTCTCCAGAGAAGGAAGCTGCTCCTTTAGAATTAGTTTAATTTTCTTCCAAAATGAGTTCGGTAGTGCAGTTGCAGCCGATAATGCACTTTTTTTTTAGAGTGGATTGCCATATTTTGCCATTGACAGAATGCGAAGAAAAATGTTCTCCACTGTGGGAACCAGAAGCAATCTGCATCTATAATAGTGAAGTAACTTTCATATTAATGTTTTGCATTATATTGACAGTAACATGTAAACACACAATTGTTATTGTGTATGTTTCGTGTTAAATTGGCCATAGCTAATGTAGGCCAGTGTTTAAAATGTCTAAAGTTAGTTGCCATCTTGCTTCAGAAAATGGGAACTTTTATTTCCAAACAAGTAGAATTTCAATGCTGTTGAACACGTTTTTCTGTTTCATACTTTCTCATGAAAATACAAAAAGAATTGTTGGAACCATTGTGGAAAGTGATAATTGATATTGAATCTGAGAAATCACCTGCAAAGTATAGTCTGGTCCAATGTATCTTGCTATGTTGCAGATAAATGTACGTTTGAAGGACACTAAGAGAAGCTGTACTGTGAAGGAGCAAGCTAATGAGCTCAAGACAGTACATTTTCACTCAAACCTGATTGGATTGTTTTATGGGAAGTATTTGAAGATTTAGCAAAGGTTAAAATTGTGTGATTTAAGCTAGGTTAATGTAGATTACGGGGCAGACCTTTTACAGAAGTAACAGAAATTTTGTCTACCTTTGAGACAGCTTAGAGCAGACTAGGGTACTTTTTTTAAGAGAGAAATTGTTAACTTAACTTTTCCTCTGAGACAACTTAACGATAATTTGAATCATTACTTATATGACTTTGATGTGAACCTCAAATTAACTCATGTATTAATTTACTTGTTGAGTGACACTAATGATGACTTTTTCTGAAAACTTTTAAACTTTAGTAAATCCTAATGGTTTAAAAAAGTAATCATTCTCTGACTTCCTTGTGGAGAGTTATGTCCTTGATTTTATTTAAATGCATTTATTTGTTGATTTTGATTTGATTTTGATTTGAGCTTGTATTTAAAGAGCGCACTATCACTCCGCGAGGAGTATCTTGGCGCTAGCGTCATACAGCAGTGAAGACACAGAATATAAACTTACTGAGAGTGATTAGATCAGAGCAAAACAACAGTCGTCCGAAATACCATAGATCCAAGTTTTGAGGTCTTTCCTGAATGAAAGTTCAGTATTACAGAGTTTGATCTGGGTTAGCAACTTATTTCATGCTCTGGCACCTAAAAAGGCTAGTGTTCTTGCGCCTTTTAGTTTATATCTGTAGTTGGGTAGTTTTAGAAGGTTTGCCGAAGAGGATCTGAGTGGCCTAGTAGTAGTGTAGGGGGTGACACGTGCCGACAAAAATTTGGGACCAACCTTCATCTTTGCCCTAAACGTGATAAGAAGAATCATGAAAAGAATTCTTTTGTGGACCGGGAGCCAATGGAGTTTATTCAAGGCGGCAGATGCTGAGGAATTTCTGGGAAGTTTAAGAACCAGGCGGGCAGCAGCATGTTGTACCACCTGAAACTTCTTTAAGACTGATCTATTGGCTCCAGCCAATAGCCCGTTACAGTAGTCCATACGAGAAAGTATCAGGGCCACTGCTACGGACTTTCTAGCAGACAAAGGAAGAAACCTGAAGAATTTTTTTAGAGTTTTGATTAAGCCGAAGCACATTACTGCGACTGCTTTGGTGTGGGGGAGAAAGGAAAGGGAGTTATCGAATTGGACTCCTAGGTTCTTGGCTACCTTGACCACCTCAGGGGGTGGTGTAGCCCCATCGGGCCACCACTTAGATGGATGGAAAGAAGTGCCGATCCCTATAGGGAGAATCTCTGTTTTATCAGTATTGCACTTCAAATGATTAGTCGACATCCATTGGAGGACCGCAGTTAAACAAGCTTTAAAATTCATTTCGGCTTGCGTGGAGTCGTTATCCAAAGAGATAATCATTTGAGTGTCGTCTGCATATGATAGAACCTCAATCCCAAAGGAACTGATCAGGGTGATAAGGGGAGCCATATAGACATTGAAAAGCAGTGGGCTTAGGGAAGATCCTTGGGGGACTCCTGCTAAAATGGGACGTTCAGAGGAGAGGAAAGGACCAAGGGTGATGGCCTGTCTCCGTGATGTCAGGAAGGATTTAATCCATCTCAGCACCATACCCGAGATGCCGCTGCATTCGAGACGCCTCAAAAGAATGTCATGAGAGATCGTGTCGAATGCAGCTGACAAATCTAGCAGAATCAATACCCCCTTCCTACCTCTGTCTGCGATCATTTTCAGGGCATCAGAAACTTCAATAAGGGCTGATTCCTTAGAATGTTTAGGCCGGAATCCAGCTTGGCATGGGTGGAGAACCTGTTGGTCTTCCAGAAATTTTGTAAGCTCCTTTAAGACAAAAGTTTCCGTGATTTTACCCAAGGTTGGAAGAAGTGAGATAGGGCGGAGATTGGAGAGCACAGCTGAATCAATATGTTGTTTTTTTTCTAGCGGTTTAACCAGTGCCAACTTCCAGTCTGCTGGGACGATGCCCGAGCTAAGAGATGAATTGACAATCTGATTGATCAAAGGGTTTGCTACCTCTGACAATTTGTGGAGGACAGAAGGAGGACAGGCATCCAACGGAGACCCAGATTTGCATTTTTTCATAGCCATGAGGGTCATGTCTAGCGATACAGGTGAAAATGCAACAATGGAGGTCGAGCTACTCGTCGGAGGGGAATCAAGGGTGCATTTACTGGCAGGAAATTTTTTTCTGAATTGTGAGGATTTTTTCCTCGAAAAACAGGGAGATCTGATCGCATAATGACTGGGAGGCAGGCAACTCTCTTTGCTCCGCCATCGGTGCTGTAAAAGATTTCACAATTTGAAAAATCAACTTCTGATTGTCTTGGGCTGAGTTGATTTTGTTTGTATAGAATTCCTTTTTTGCCAGTTGAACCTGGGAAAAATATGCTTTCCTACCTTCCCTAAAACATTTTTTTTGTTTATCCATATATCCCTTTCTCCACTGCCGCTCCAATTGCCTGCAGTGCAATCGTGCTTGAGCCAGTTTGGGCGTAAACCAGGGAGTATTTAAATTTTTTGGTTTTAACAGCTTGCTCCTTATATCCAGGGGCATGATGGCCTTGCCGATGTTAGTGAGCCAGGACTGAAAAAGGTGTGAATCAGTCTCTGTATTGCCTGTTAAAACCGGGGCAACATTTTTGGCCACCGTCAATAAATTAGGAGTTTTGACCATCTGCGTCCATGAGGGGCCTTGCTGTGACTCATTAAAGATTTTCACAATCTGTGTCATTGGAGGCATAGTAATTCTAAGGGAGATGAAAGAATGATCAGACCAGATTAGGGGGACAGGGGCATCAGCAGCAAGCCAAGGTAAATTTGAACAGACTCAGTCGAGGGTATTGACCAGCCTCAGTTGCAAACTTCCACTCATCAGATAGCTCTTAAGAGGCCCCAAATTTGCAAAAAACCCCCACTAACAATAGTATTATTTCAACTGTGAGAAACACCCATCAAAATACCCTGTCATGTCTCAATCTTAAACTTCAAAACCTAGTAGTACATGCCACTTCCTTATAATGTTGCTCTGTTCCCAAGTAACAAACCGCACAAGGGTAAGCCTCTTTACTGCTCACACCATTATATGAATGTAGTTCAGGGATACTCAAGGATTCTTAACTGACGTTTGGTATTTTTATCCTGTGCTTAGCATGTGGAGATTCAAGTACACACAGAAGTCACAAGTTAATGGTCAATTTTCAGTCTTATAAAAAATAGTCACTACCACTGAGCAAGTTACCCCAATTAGCAAACATGAGGTGTAATTGCTGGGAACCTGTTATACTAGAATGCCTGCAAGAACATTTGGACTCCCACCACTCCTAGTTCCAAAACATAACATTTTTGATGCTGTATTACTTGAAAATCTTCTATAGTGAATGTGTTTTTTATTACAGGTCATTTATATTTCTGAAATACCACACTTATATGAGCGGATGTCAGTTGGTTACCATTAGATTGTCACAAGTCTGGTTTTAACAGACTCACACAGTGGATTGTTAGAAGTTTAGCTCACGGACAGCTCTAATATATTTCACACTTTACTAATAAACCTTAATAAATAATTGTGGTTTTAAAGAGCGGTTTACAGCTTCAGCTTAAAGACATTATACATTCAAATGCTTCTAGTGTGTCTTCTTTCATCTAAAAACTTTATTGCGTGCATCAACAATGGATATTTGTGTAATGCAACCCCAATTTGAAGTCATCTGTTGTGCCACAATACCACAAGAGTAGACGCCATATTAGAATTTAGCGTTCACAGTCTTTTGCTCTCATGACTGAACTCACCAGTATGATGTATCACTTTGGTGCAGAAGAGGGCACCGCTTTTCCATTAAGAAGTGTGAGGAAGTATACAGAGGATTCAGTAACTGTTTTATGCTGAAGCATGAATTTTTATGCTTTTATATTCCAGAGTGACAGACTGTAAGAAATTGGGTTATTGGTTGAGGGGGGTGAAACCCTACTCAAGCAAAAATGACAATCCTCGTCAGGGTGAACCACAGAAGTCATAAAATTAACCTTTAGTTAATCCTCTGGTAGCTAAGTATGAAAGAAGTCAGACATAACTTAGAGGCACTGTGTTACGTGTTTGTGCAGCACACAAACTGTAATAAGGGGAAAAACAAAAGAAGAAAATTCAAAACTAATAAAAAAAAACAAAAGAGAGAAATGTGATTAATAAAATAAGACCTGAATGTTAAAAATGTAATCAATGGAAGAAATAGTCCTTATGGTAGTGAAAAACAGATTTAGGAGTTTTTCAATACCAGGACACGTGCAACTTAAGAACATGTCCTACTTTTTAAATACAATGCACGCTGCCTTATGGGCCCATCTCAGGGGTGACTTACATGTAATAAAAAGGAAGGTTTAGGCCTAGCAAAAGGTTTCCTATGCTGGGTCGAAATGGCAGTTTTAAAACTGCACTACAACGGCATGCCTGAGACATGTTTTAAAGTGCTACTTGAGTGGGTGGCACAATGAGTTCTGCAGTCCTACTTGTTGCATTTAATTTACAGGCTCGAGTACCTGTAGTACCATATACTAGGGGCTTACAAGTAAATTAAATGTACCTATTAGGAATGGGACAATGTTATCATTTGTAGAAAGGGAGCAGAAGTACTTTAGCACTAGTTAGCAGTGGTAAAATGACAGAGTTCTAACAGTCAACAAAAACAAGTACAGCAAAGGAAGGGAGTGAAGGTATAACAGTTAGGGGTGACATTGGACAGAGGTCCAGGTTCAACACAGATGTAGGTGGTATATATAAGGTAGGAGAAGACAAGATATATTCTTCAAAGCAGTGTAGCCCACCTGCGTATCTTGTCTGGTTACTGTGTCATTTTGGCGATATTTGCAAATGAGTATATGAAACCATAACACGGTTGCTACCCCTCTGAGCCCTCGAGGAGCTTAGGAGGGTCTGTAATAACTGCCTTGATGTCTGATTGAATAAAACAATCTAACGGACTAAACCAGATTGATCGATTTGTTTATAGTTTGTATACTCCTTGAATGTATATAGGGTGTAAATAGCTGCTCTGATGACATGTAATACATTGATACTGATCCATACGTTAGTGTTTTTGATAGAATTATTTTTATTGTTTTTCAAAAGTATGGAAACATTGGCATACGACAACAATACAATGTATAGACCAGCACCAGCTGTCAGCACACGCAAAAAAGAAAGCGTACATAATAATGCCCCCTCAGACCTTGCCTCAACAGGGGAAAACACCCAACAGGGGAAATAGAAACTGGGAAGAGGGTACATGGAAAGAAAAGTCTGCATATGGGGTTTTTGTGCAGGTATTGTGATGGTGGGGGATTGGGTGGACGATTGGTATGGCCCGTGAGGCTGATGTTTGTAGCTGCGGAGAGGTGGTGTTATGAAGTCTGAACTAGTGTTGTGTGACCAGTAAAGAGTTGGGGCCGGTGCAAAGGCACCCCAGATGTTGGTTGTTCACATCTATATCTGCAGTAGCCAGGGAAAGTCTACACTTTCACCCTGGTCCAGTGTATGTGACAGTCTGGATGTGTTTGGAGTGTTTGACCCCCCTTGACCTCTGTCGAAAAGCTGCAGAGCGAGCAACTATTGTGCATGAAACAATTTAATTCTAGCTTCACCATATGGTTCAAAAGGGGTTGCCATATAAATATGCATTTTCGTTGTTAGTGTGCAAGCACCTGCTAAATTTGTTTTAAACCAGAGCACCATAGACGGAGCCTCTTTCTTTTTCCAGAAAAGTGCGATAAGTTGTTTAGCCCCCACATCATGTGTCAAATAACTGTTTTCTCTGCACTGATTATTCCTTTCATGTTGGAGAGCATGATTCCTAGGAGGTACGCAAGTGGTTGTGTTGGAAGGGGATACCTCATCGCGTCTTTGATATGACCAACGATCCCATTCCAGAATGTCTGTGTGAGTGCATAAGCTCACCTTATGTGCAAGAACGTTCCTTCTCCCTGCCCACATCTTCAACGTCTTGTTGAGACCTTGGGGAACATTTTATGGAGTTCGACTGGTTTAAGATACCATTGGAGCATGATTTTAGAAGCTGAATCTCTCTGGGGTATGCATCGTAAGAATCTAGGTATCTTGTGCCAATCGGTCCCAGTCCTTGGTCGGTATGATTTCCTTGAGGTCTATTTCCCAGCGGACTTAGTAAGGGTGCGGGGTAAGTTTTTTTTTAGGCCTGTAATGTCTTGTAGGTTATAGAGATTAACCCCTTTGTGCCGGAATAGTTACGTATCATGGCTTCAAAAGTCATCAGTTTGCGAACCGCCGGCTGGGGGTTGGTGGGATGTAAGATCTAGTATCTGAGCTGATAATATTGGAGTCTAGAGGACTGCCTGAAATGCTAAAATGACTTAATATTGCTGCCCTGGAATAGATCTTTTAGTGTTTTACATTAGTCAGCTGCCTAGATGGGGAAGGAACTAGGATTCAGGGCCGGGTTAAAAGCAGGGTATATTGTGATCAGGTGTTCAGGGATGGGAAAGTTTTGAGGCCTCTCTTGGTAGTCAAATGATGCCACATATCAAGGACAGTTCTCGTGTGTGGCTGCATAAGCGCTTTTTGGCCGTGCTGATCAAGGGAGCCAGGCAAGATCCTACCGGGGTTGGCACATGTCTGAAGAGGAACCAGAGTACTAGGCATTAGTTTGCGAACCGCCGGCTGGGCGTTGGTGGGATGTAAGATCTAGTATCTGAGCTGATAATATTGGAGTCTGAAGAGGAACCAGAGTACTCTCTGAGATAAAATGTAGGTGGGCGGCCCAGTAATATTTTAGGAGGTTCAGGTACTTGACATTCACTTTGTCCCTAGGAAGCATGAGAAGTTTGGTCGATATGCGCTGTTGGTTCCCATTCCACCAAAAGCAACATATTTTGGTTTGCAGACTAGTAATGTCTGCCGTGGGGATGGGTGTGAGGACTGACTGGAAGAGGTAGAGAAGTCATTGTAGGATGTTTATTCCTTCCCAACCATGATCAATATGGGGTCTCCATCTCCTCAGGTCCTCTAGGACGCCTTTGAGGCAGGAGGCCCAGTTTATGCTGGTCCAGTCCTCCAGGTGGGGGCTGATCTGGAGGTAAAGATATTGTATAAAAGTTGAAACCCACTGAAAGGGTGACTCTGCTCTCACAGCCAGCCTGTCCTGATGGTCCATGAGATTGAGCATGCTTATTTTGAATCCTTGTGCTGTTCCAAATCTGTCTAGACCTGCATTACAGCTGGTAGGGAGCTGGGTGAGTGTGGATAAGAGGGATATCATCAACAAACTAACTGATTTGGTGTTCTCTGCCCCCAAATGGGATACCTGTTGTATGGCTTTTGCTATTGCTAGGGGTTCTACCACAAAGGCAAACAAGAGAGGATGTTTGCCGGTTGACCCTGATGACTCATGTTGAGGACGCGTGGGCAGCCATGATTTTGTCCTTCATCCGTGGACCCATCTGTATCCATACTGCTTTCAGAAAGGCCCAACTCTTTTTCGGCATCTAAAGAAATCAAGAGGGCCGGTATGTTCTGTATGTGGACTTTCTCTATGAGATGAGCAAGTTGCCATATATTGTCTGTCCCTTGTCTATCATGAATAAACCCCACTCGATCAGGGTCGTTTAACCCTGGAAGTAGGTGGTCAAGTCACATTGCCAGAATTTCAGTGTAATGTTTAGCATTTGTGTTTAAAAGAGAAAAGGGCGATGTGGCTTGCCGAGCGCCGGGTCCTTCCTAGCTTTCGGGATCAGGGTTATTTCTGCTTTGCACATTGTGGGTGTTAAGATAGTGTTATGTGTGAAGGAGTTAAACAAAAGTGCCAAGTGCTTCCGTAGATCTGACAGGAACACCTTGTGGAAGATTCGTGGTAAGCCGTCTGGGTCTCGGCTTTTGCCTGACCCACATCCGCATCAGAGATAGGGGTCTCTAAGTTTTCCCAATGTAGTCAATTGGGTGCCAATTACAGGATTCTAAGCACGCTTGTATTTCTAACTGCCTTTCAGGGTCTTGATTTTATAGCTTTTGATAGCAGGCTTGAAAGGTTTCCCTTTTCCTCTACCTCTCCTTTCGTGTATGTACCATCTGGGAATCGGATCTGTGAGATAAGTGTTTTAGCTCTATCGAGCCTGATCTTGGTGCAAGTAGAGAGCCAACTTTATCTCCCCAAAAGCATTCTTTCTGCAGGATTGGTCCTATCTGTTCTTAGTTGGCCCCTAAGGATGGCAAGTTTGCGTTTAGTGGTTCTGGTGGGAGTTTTTCATAACCTTTTCTAGCTCTGTAATTTCTGAGGTGAGTGCGTTCGCCACAAGGTGGGCCTTTCTAGCTCTGTCAGTCTCCAAGGTGATCTGGACCCTTAGGATAGTAATTTTGAATGCATTCCAGAAAGTGTGTAAGGACACGTCTTGGCTGGTGTTATTCGTAAAGTAATCCAGGATTGCTGAGTGTATGGCATGCCTGTTGACCCGGTCTCTCAAGAGTTGGGGATTGAGGCATCATTGGTATGGTCCTATCTTAGGGGCCAAGCTGTCCTTTCATGTCAGAGGTGGGCATGGTCAGATATGGAGATGTCGGACATAGAGACTGTTTCTAGGGTGTGAAGCAACGATTGTGTGATTAGGATCTAGTCAACATGGGAGTAAGTTGAGTGGACATGAGAGCAGATAAAATAGTTCTTTCATCGGGATGCAGATGTCACCAGGCATCTGTCAGACCCAGTTCAGCGATCTCTTTCTTAAGAAATGCAGACATGGTGCCCATGCCCTGATAAACAATGGACTGTCTGTCATGTTCGGGGTCCCATGCTAGACTGAAATTACCCTATGCAGAGGTGGCTTGAAGGGAGTGTGTGGAGAAAAGGATCTTGGGCCATGTTAGGTGTGTAAATATTTAGGAGAGCTACAGTTGTTGCACCCCAGGCTTGTACTAGTTTTAAATATCAGTCTTCCGTGTATCTTGTGACCGATAAGGGAAGCTCATCTAAGTGTGCTTTGCATAATACAGCTACCCCCGCTGTTTTGGCGAAGGGTGAAACCCAGTATTGGTGTGTTAAGTTGGGTGCCACATTTGCTTATGGTTTCTTATAAGGAATTGCATTTCCTGCCAAAAAAGTATGTCTGCTTCTTGTAGAAGATATTTCCAAATCTGGTGCCACTTAACGGGTGAATTCAGGCCCAGTACATTGAGTGAGAGAAGTTACAGAGTGCGTGGGTCAAACTCTGTCATGGGGTGGTCCCTTTAGGTGTTGGATGGGTCATGGCAGCCTGTGGTGATATGGATGACACTGACTGCGGGCCCAGGTGGTGATCTCAAGTTTGGTAGGACCCATGGGAGTGAGCGAGATGCGGGGTAGAAGTCAGACAACAACCTCAGTCTCAAACTACAATGGGCCAACAGGGCCAGCCTCACATGGGGGAGTCCATCTGGATAGTAAATTGGATGAAAAAAAACCCACCAGAGATGTGACCCTCGATACCGTGGTCTCTTTGTCCATTAGATCTCACTTAATGAGCGGTCCTGTATCAGGAAGTGTACAGGACAGGAGAAATAATAGGTGTGATAGTCACGGTCTCTGGTCTTGCTCATCAGTGTACCATCCAGCCAGACCAGTACACCCTTCCCTGGAAAAGCTTAGGTCCGTGATCCTTCTTTGCACTAGGGGGCACCCTGTTTATTTGGAGGTAAAAGGGAGGGCTCCTGCTTCAATTTGAGGAGTGGGAAATAATGACCACTTTTGCCTTTTTTGTGTTTGTGTTATTGAGCGGTCGCCACCCGGGGCTTCTCTTTACCGTCTGTGATGGGGCAAAAGTATCTGTGGTCATTAAGTCCTGAAATAATGTGGCCTCTAAACACCAGATCTGCCTTTCCCTTCGCTTTCCACGTTACATCCTCCTTTTCATCGAAGAAGCGCACTCATGTTAGATTGTCTGGGGTGAAGTCCTTCCTATTAGTGCTAATGAAGACTCTGTGAGCTCTATTGAGTCTAGGGGCCGGTAGTTCTGGCTTACACTCGATCACCTGCAATACTCCTTAGTGAAGGTCATTATGCCTGAGCCCTCTGCCCCTACCAGTAACCCCGATACGTATATTGTTGTGCATGCTGCATTATTCCAGACCTTCTTGCTTTATCTGCAGGTCCACTGTGTGTTCTTGTATTGTTTGAACTCGCCACCACAGCATCTCGTGCTCTTCAGTCCTCGTGTATGTTGTGAGTTCTAAGTTGTCAACTCACTGCCCAACTGCCGCTATTTCCTTTTTTAGCTCCTGTATACAAGTTTCAAAGTCCGTGTGCATGAGAACGATTTCTGACCTGATCTCTGTGAGGACGCGTTCTATGTAGTCTTGTGTGATTTGGGCCGTTGAGGATAAAGCCGTTTGCGTGGGGAGGATATCTTGTTTTTGAGCTCCTTCTCTGGAGCGGTTCTACATGTAAGCCACAAAATTATCTTTAAGGTGTTTCCCCTTGAACATCGTGTTGGCCTGTGGGGCCTGATGAGGGCTGGTGGTGAAAACCGCTGCGGAGAAGGGGGGTTCGTACTCTGGAGATAGCTGCAGTTCACTCTCCTGCTTGCCAGTCCGACCATGCCTGACCCACTTCCGAGCTGCTTTATGTTGTTGGGCTAAATGGGTGGGGGGTAAGAGACGTGGTGAGAATGGGCCATGCCCAACTGTCCGTTTGTGCTGTCTGTTGCAGGAGTAAGGCTGTTGTCAGTATCTCTGCTTTGTGTTCTCCTGCCGGGTTTCCATCCTTCTGTTAGTGCCCGTGCTCTCCCCCCATGCCTGGGGGCAAGCAGTATATCTGGTGCTGTCTTGGGGGTCTAGACCCTATAGTCCTCAGGGTCTGTGCTCTGGGTGGTGTGTCTCAATGGCCCCGGAGGTTCTCGCCGCACAGTCCCTGGGGCCCTCTTCTATTTGCTATCTCAAGCAGGGGAGCATGATGCCCAAGTGTGTTTACCCCTGTTGGTGCTGTGATAAGGATGTTCTCCTCGAACATGGTGAGCGGTGGGCCAGGTAGGCCCTCAGGAGGTTGGCAGCTCCCTCCACTCTCGCTGGGCGGTCACAGCTGCAGCCCGGGCTGAGTTGCCGCCAAGTCGCTAGGCAGGGCCTGGGTCCCCACCCACCAGCAGAGAAAGTCCTCTGGGGATCGGCTGCCCTGACCAGGGGGCTGCCTCCGAACTTGCCCACACTGAGCCCTCTGGGGCCAGTGCACTTACCCACCACAGGGAGCTGCCAATCAACAATGGCCCCGGCCAACCCCGCACACAAGATGACAGTCAGGAGCACTGCTGGAGCCCCGTCAGTGCCCACACGGCTCTCCACCAGCAATCAGGGCTCGCTTCAGCAACCAGGATTCTCTACGGGGGCCCACTGACGTTTGAGGACTGTGTTCAAGGTTGGGTGTCTCCACGCAGGGTTGCTTGGCAGGGGCTTTTGAGGCTGGGAAGGAGCAGAGCTCTCTCAGCACATGCCCCCACTCTAATCTTTTGAGGAGGATCGGCAATTGACTGGTTTAATATAAAAAAAAAAGAAATCACCTCTGATATACATTTAGGATGAACATGTAACATCCTATCTGAATGAATATATTACCTATTCCCAGGACTTGGAATTCACTCAACTTTTCAAGATGCGTGAGCCAAAGCCCACACACACACATTCATTCAAAAGGTAGCCCCGATAGTTGAGATAGTAGACTATTTAAATCCTGTGTTGTTATGGATTTCTCACAGTTTGACATGTTTTTAGGCCATTGAAGAAGAAATCCCAGAGTCAAATGTCAGAGTAATAATTTTCAATGTAATATGTTTATTGGCAGCCTTCAACATGAAATTCCTGGGTAACATCATAGCTTGCTAAAAAAAAGTACCAACTGCTTTCAATTCAGCATCTAGCACGTTTTAATGCTTTTTGTGATGCACACAATTCATTTTTCATATTGATTTAGTGAGTTGGGTATCTACTCTTCAGGAGTAATGCTACTAAGCTCATTGACTCTAGGAATGTATAATTGCCCCTTTATTATTGGTCATTTCGTGTGAACTCCTTATGTGATGCGATGGACTAGGTCTGAGGTGCCCACATTGATGTTGTCAAACTCAGTCATTCTGGATTTCTGTATCTTCAAATGACTCATTGGAACAGTAGATTTGGAGGAAAAGCAGCATAAGCAAATGCCTTTTAAAAGTTCATTTTTAGGGCATTCACTGGTAACCACCCCCGTGTAATTTTGGCATACTGGTCACTGACACAATAGTCTGCCTTGGTAATGGTGCAGCCTAAAATAATCTGTCACACAGATTCCTCTTGGTAATGATTCCAGGCTGCTTCAGTTATGTAATATTAAACACCTCATCCCCCTTGTATATTTGCTAAATATATTGTTCATCTATGGATTGGATTGTTTGATGTAATCTGTACCATCATGTTCTGTATGAACATCAAAAGGTTTCTCTGCTAGATGTACTGTCCATAGCACCAACATATTTATGTGCAACTGTGCTTCTGAACAATTCAATCCCCCACATGTGAGCTCCCAAATCCGTTCCGGATTGTATCTGCACTGGTGGTAATTTGCGGTTGTCAGTTTGTGATTGACTCCTAGGCCAGGACGTTTGTGTGTTGCACCCTTTTATGGATGTGACCCACCTTCAGTGAAACAATGACAATCCCCATTTGACTGTGACCATTGTTTGTGTAATCACTCCTCTAGTAGTCTTGTATGTAATCTGGTATTGAGAACTAGTTACACACAGTGTGTCATTTTCCCTGGAGATTCTATATCTTCTCTCATCATTGTAACAGAGTTTGACGTCAGTTTGGAGGGCGTGAGGGAGGGGTGGGAGTCTCTTCAAGAAAATCCTGTCATGTACAGCAAACTAACCTACCTTCTGAATGTCCATAATGGCTCCCAGAAAGCTATTTCTCAGTGTTGGTAAGATTTATTCATGTTGACAGTAAACCCAAATGATGCAATAATTTCACTTTTCAGTCTGTAAAGCTTTGGCAGGCAAGAGCGACTTTTTGGCGGAAATGCCTGTTGAGTAGTTAGGGATCCAAACATGCAATCTCTCCTGAGATAAACAGCTCACACTGAGAGATACTTTGTCAACTCTTGTGGAGCAGATTCCAGCCCAAAAGGTAGAACAATGAATTGATGATTCTTTTGGCCTTTTGCATAGCATGAGTATTTGTGCCATCTATCATTACTACGTTACTATGAAGCTGGATTCCAAGACGAGAGGTATGATGTTTTGTTTCGTACCACGATCCATCTAAATAGAGATCTGCAGCCTAATATAGGTGTGAATATCCTATACCTTTGTATACGAAAAAGAATACTCCTTGCCCCCACTTCATTGTGGCAATTCTTAGACTACTCCTTTTGACAAAGCCTCAATCCCTTTTTAGGTCGAGCCTGGGCAGTGCATTTCCTGCTCTGCTGGGCATGCTGTATTGAGGTAGACTTGAAGCTCCGCCCATGTCCCGCCCATCTTTTCAATTTACTTCGGTTACCGTCCTTGCAAAATCGCCTTTTATTCCTGAATAGGCTTGTTAGTCCTACCTTGGTACTGCCTTGTCTGTATTTGTAACCTCCCATAACGACTGGACCTTTTACGTGTCTTTTTCAACAGTCTGCTTTATCTTGGCTTTGAGCACTATTTTGTTAAATGATTTGCCCCTATTCCGCCCACTACGTCGCCCGCTTTTATTTTAATTACTAACAGCGGTCCGCTTTAACTATAGCAGCCGCGTTTCTTTCTTTCTTTCTTTCTTTAAGCAGCGCGGTCCTCTTTAAGTATAGCAGCTGCGCTCATTTATGAAAACATTTTTTTAGTTTACTAGCGCCCATGCGATGCTTTCATATTAATGGAGGCCTCGCCCCTTTCTTTGGACAAGTCGCGTCTAAAGAAAGGTGAGCGGCCGCAATTAAAGTGAAAGCGCGGCATGCGGCGCTTTTACAAAAAAGCATTGGTTTGTCAACTTGACAAGCAGATTCTTTTTTTGTCAAAGCCCCAATGCCGCGGTTTCACTTTAATGTTGGCCACGCCACTTTCTTTAGACGCGGCTTGTCTAAAGAAAGGGGCGCAGCCTCTATTAATGTGAAAGTGCAGCATCGGCCGCTTTGACACAAAAAATATTTACAATGCAATAGGTCTCGCATTTGCAGAGTTTAAGCTATTGTCATTGTAAATGGCAATAGCTTAAAATCTCGTAAATGCGAGATCTATTTGTCACGATGTTGGCGCTCCCCACTCTGCGAACACATGCACAGAGGGGGTAAAACCTACTAAGGAGTGGTGGGTCGCCCCAAATGACAAAAACAGTATCCTTCCATTACAGCCAGCAGACTGGAGCGAAGAACCCACGTCTTCCTGGGATTGCTAATCCCCCGTTTCGGAGACCTGTCTCTTTAAGGAACCTGCCGGACACGAGGACACCGCCCCCGAGGATGACGTCATCGGTCCCGATCCAATCGCGTGGTATCCCGGATGGAAGACGGAAGTGGAAGAATTCGGAAGACGCGAGACTCTGGCACGCAGCAGGACGACTAGAGAAGAGCCGGAGACTTCGGGAGACGAACAGCAGAGAGGAGAGCTTCCTGAACCCAGAGACAGAGGAACGCCTGGAGGCCAACGGACATACTCTCCGCCCAGCCACGCTTCAGGAGGAGCGTGGCTAAACCAGGTACGGAGCCGGTTCTCGGGGTGAGTCGGGAGGAGGTCAATGGAGAACTCGTAGAATCCCTACACATCCATCTCTCATCTCACGGTTAAGCCGCCTCACGTGCACTGATCCTTTAATATTGCGCATCTGCACCGGTGATCCAACACTCCCTCCCTAAGCAAGTGAGACGAGGGCAAAAGACCTCACGAGTTGTCCCTTTGCTTTTTGTTTCCATTTCTTTGTTATTTTGTCTACGGAACATGCCGACATCGCCTGAGGTGGCCTGAACTGCATAAGGAGAAGTAGACGGGGATACCTCCCGATAAAGGCATCAGGAAGACACGTATAAGAGACTTTATCCTCACCCTCTCCCTTTTCATTTAATTCCTCATATTGAGTTACTTATTCGTTCATGAACTCTGGCGTCTCGTAAAAAGACTGTTGGTTGTTTAATAAAGCCCAGACTCTCAAGACGTGGTGTGCATTCTTCCTTACTCTTCGACCCAGATACACCCACACGTCACACTATTGTATTGCAAATGCTTGTTTAGAAGTAGCAGCCAGCAGTTGGTCCTTCTCGAGTTGTCTTCGATATTGTGGTGTTATTGGGAACACTGTCTCTAGTAGCCACCTGTTGTGTGTTAAATCCCCATGTCTCCTCTAAATAAAGATGCTACAGTTGGAGGGTGAATTCACTGCTTCTATCAGTCAAAATGTCTCCCAGTGTGCAACTGCCTCATCCTTTAACTGCATCATTGCAATCACTTCCCAATACGGAAACCCCTGAACATGATATGACTTGCTTAGACGTAAATGAATTTTCGTGTTATATCAGAATCAGATCTTTTAGCATCTGAAGGTGTGATGTTCTTAAATGCATATTAGCAGCTGGTTTTCAATGTAAAGTGCCTTTTCGTGAGGCTTCTAAAAGTGTATTGGGCACCCTTAAGAGATCTTCATTGTGGGCAAAACAATTCATATTTTCCGTCTCTGAACAGAAGAGCCAGCACTTCTTTTTTCAGAGCCATAAGCAGTTCAAGTCTCCTCAAGCCAGACACCTAAACTCACAGAAGTCTAGAGCTGGGCAACAAATACATACTATTCACAGGAGCCACCTAGAACACCTGGACAAAACATAAATGGATTGTATTCCATAAATCTAAGACCAACCAACTTGTAGAAATGATCAAAATTAATAAACATTTTCTTATAACACAGCCCAATTAATGAGGAAATATTTCCAAAGGGCAATGCCGAGTCCAGTCACTGGCTCTTTGTTCAAAGATTTTCCACACGTCTTAAATGACTAACTCAATGGTGGAAAAGAGGGAGCAGGTGCATGGGTCATTGGGAGCACTGGCAAAAAGATGGATGGAGACAGAGTAAACTCATTGAAAAAGTACTTTTGTGCCTAACCACTGGATGGCAAAAGTATTCAAGCTCTGGAATTCATAACTTTGTTCGACTCAAAACCTTTGTGTAAGTGTGGATTATAGTTGGTGAATGTTTTTAAGTCCACGCAAAACTTGATCACACTTTTAATATGGATATTTTAATGAATTCTAATACCCACTGCAGTTTAAGAATCCACCATGAAACCTCTTGCAAGAATTTAATTTCAGTGGCATTTGAAAACCTTTTGGAAGGCAACTAAAAATTACTTTAAAAAAAATAAAAAAAAGGGTAGTTTTAGCATCACTGCCAGTCAATAGATAGTCAGGAACTTTGCTTCCTATACAATTTTGAGTTATGGAAGTTGTGGAGTGAAAACACACAATGAAAATATGTTTATGAAGTATATGGTGGTTTTCGGACTGTACAGAAAACCAATTAATTAATATTCATAATATGATTGATTGCCTAACCAAAGACAATTTTTCAGCTGTGTTGTATTGAAAAACACATTTTTTGCAATTTACTTTTTTTCCATCTTAATGTGCTGGCATACGCTACAACATTAGAATTTTTAAGGAGGGCATTTTTTAAAAGAGTCTATGCCCCACTATCAGGACAATTTCAGTAGGAGTAGGTAGTTATGAAATAGTGCTATTAATAGTGTACTAACATCGGTTTACATGAGGGACTTGTTTATCATTGGCTAGTTTGTAAAGTGAAGCCAGGGGATTATGATGGAAGGGATCATTATCCGCTATTATGAATAAGGAGGCATGACTGTCAGAGAAAATTAACTTGAGTTAAATTGGCAGCAGCCACAAGCCTATACAACGGAAACAATTGTACCACTAATTATACACATGGAAACATATTTCTAGCGGATATTTGTATAGCATTTGTGATACAACCATTGGAGACTAGTCCCCTGGAAATGCTCACTCTGATCTTAATGGTCTTCCAATTTTACTACAAGGTAACTGAAGCAGTTGTTCATTTTTATTTCATTGTACCGAGTTCCATAATATAGATTTAGGGCGAGATTTCATGAACGCTAGCTTACAATGACAAAAAACTTTAAGGGACAGTATCTATTTTGGTAAAATGAGGATCTGGGACACTTTGTAAAAAAGTCTAGCTACCACAAGTAGCACAATTAAAGCCCCTTATTTCCATTCTGTCATACATACACAGCCAGTGACACATTTACTTTGAATATCTTACACATAATGCATCAAGTCATGATGTATAAGGAAAGATATTCAAAATATGTTATTCTCCACCAGTTCTTCGAACAAAGTAGTAACAGCCTGAATGCGTGCATAACTGCCATGCATGATTCTTTCTAAAAAGGGAGTCGAAAAGCAACCCTGCCAGTAGGCATCTGCATGTATCATTACATAACACATTTTCTCTAAAGTGGGAAACCAAAATCAAATCACAAGACACACATGATCAAGGCCCATCAGCCTAAACAGTCAATACAAAAATGATAAAAGATGTTGAATGGGCACATCTGCATGGCAACAGTTACAGAAACAAAATGTGGCTCATGATAGCAGCATATGTGAAGAAAACCAGGTTTCTTTGCCAGACGGAAGGGCAAATCAGTTCTGAGCTCCTGGTTAGTTCTATCCTTGTACACTGTAATAGACAGAAGACAAGGGGTCCACTGAGTAAATCTTTCTTCTCATTTAAACTGAGAGTCTACCAGCCATGCTTCACAAGGCCATAAAAACATGGAGCGTTAACTATTATTCTTTTCTTCTTCTTTTTTTTTTTTTGTTTTTTTAAAGGGAAGTGAATTCTTTCCTAATCCAAATTTGACACCTGGAGCAAGTAGATTAACCCTCGATAATAGTGTATTGCTAAAATAGAATAGCCCAAAAATTACAAGGAGGGAACTGTTATTTAACGTTAGCTGTAGTCATTTCCCCTTGTACTCATCCGGTCAAATGGTATTCAATCAATAGTAGAATGCTAAATAAACATAATGACATTTACAAAAAAAAAGATATGTCAATTACAGAACAGATACGTTTGAGTTTTGTAACTGCATTGTACTATAACTGCTCTGCATTGTGCTTTGCAGATTTTGAGGGAGGCTTTTATTGTAGAGATTATCTGAGTTGTCACAGAAGGCGATGTCACATTCTTTGCTTGGGCGTGGACTACCTCCTGTGTGCGTTTGTAGATGAGCATTAAGATCCGACATCTGGCAGAAGCTTTTATCACAAATATTGCAGTCATACTTTTTCTCCTGCTGTGTTAATGTCTCCAGATTGGGTTTTACGTCATCACTGGAATGATACTGTATCTGGTGTCTTACCAGATTGGATTTCCGACTGAATATTTTCTTACATTCATTACAAGTATATGTCTGGTCTCCTACATGTATTTTCTGATGTTTGTGAAGATCTGCTAACCTATCAAATCTTGACTCACATTCACAGCATTTAAATACTCTCTCTGTTGAGTGTGTTCTTTGGTGTCGAACAAGATTAGACTTCTTATTGAAGGTTTTATCACACAGATTACAACCATAAGGCCTGTCCCCAGTGTGAGTAGTACGATGTCTTATTAGATTTGATTTCTTATTGAAGCACTTGAGACATTCAGGGCATGAAAAATATTCTACTGCTCCAGGTGATGCAACTGTAGTGATGTTTTCGCCTTTCTTGCTTGAGTTTTTCTTTGAATCATTTCCTTTGCATGGTTTCTCCCATGACTGGCAATTTTCCTGTTCTTCAGAATCACTATCTTTGGAATCGCCCACTCCATCCCTTGAAGGGGCTTTCTGTTTGTAAGCTGAATTATGCCCTCTACTGTGGCTTTGATCATCAGATACTTTGACAAAATCCCCTTTTACATTTTTTGTAAACTGCTTCAGTTGCTCTTGAGCTTCATTATAGCCTTCCATCACGGCTCCATAATACCAGTCATGATACTGGGTGATAGGTCTGTCATCTGTTTGAGTTAAAAGATAATTAAATTACTACAAAAGCATTTTAGGATTGCACAATAGCAATGCAATAAATATTTCACTGCTACAAGATAGTGTTCCACTCAACTCTTAATACTCTCACTTGATGTGCTGACATGTCAGTCATTCTTGTTTTAATCCAGATGACAAAGGATGGACTTTCCTTCAGAAAAAACAAACAGCCAGTTCTAAATCTTAGAATTAGGGGGGAGGAGATGGCCTGGGGGCGTATAACTTACCCAATGAGCTGGATTGAACTTTCTGCTTAAGTACATACATATAATTCATCTTTAACTCTTCGGAAAGAGGGCAAACATTAAATGTGGATGACGACTTTTACCTGCTTTACCAATTCCCTTCTAGCCTTACAACATTTAGATATTTTAGGAGTGATTTAACATAAAATTATTGGAAATAAGTTGTAGAAGAAGGCTTGTTAAATTTAGAGATTTACTTTAGATGGCTAGAGTGGACAATAGGTTGTTTATGCAAAGCAAAGAAAAACAATTATTTCAGGAGTAATTTAACCATGCGATATATTCTAGGACTACTAATTCATTTTGCTTCTTGTGGTAAGGAAAGCGGTTGTAAATGATTACTCTGAGGAGTCAGATTATACGTGTTTGTACGTCACACATGATTAATTGTTCACACTTCTGAGACAGGAGAAGCATTAAAAGCGAGTGAAGCCTGCTTTCTTTTGTACCCATCCCTTTTCTCACCTCACCAATTGAGAGTTTTCAGAATGCTGTCATATAACATTTGAGAAAATAAGTTGTAGTGGTAGAAAGAACATTAAATTCAGAGATCAAATTTAGATCCATATGGTGGATAATAGGTTGGTTATATAAATCATGGTTCAAACAGATAATTCAGGAGTAGGTTACCCACAACACATATGCTATAGCCATTAAATCATTGTGATTCTTGTGAAAACAATTTCTAATTAGCACGCTGACTTACTGCTAGAAACTTCATGTTCTAGTGTAGACCACAAAGTATATTTGTACCGAAATTACAAGCTGTCATAGCTAGCATCACTGCCATTCAGGGTGAAAACTGAGTGCACATTAGATATCCTGAGTGGGGTTAGCATGAAATAAAAATGAATCACAGCCCACTCTAATACTGAAGAATGGAAAATCTTCCTTTACGGTGTTAAAGTAGTTTATTATTCTTTCTCACTTGGTTGTATGGCTGTTAGAATACCCCGTGTTCTTAGTGTTAATGTGAAAAATTATCGAAACTAAATTTGCCCCATCTGCAAGAGTGGGATCTGCAGGATACTTGATTGGCCACACAAAAAATATCACACTCTCTATGTCCTGGTTATAATAAACGCCTTGCAGTCAGATACACAAAGTAAGAAAAAACATAATACTTGCTTAAAACACTTTTTGTATGATTGAGCAAGTAAAAGGAAAGCTGTGACGCGATATAACCGGTATTGTAATGATAAGTATAAAGACCTAGAGCATGCAGAGTATTTGATAATATTAGAGGAAAGAGGAATTTACTAAGGGAGTAAGAGATCCAACAAAGGGCGAGAAAGAAGGGCAATTACTGGAACAGAGGACAATGTACCTAGATTAGTGTAATGGGGTTCAGTAGATTGGTGGTAATTAACTCCTTTCCACGAATACACGCAGCAAAATGAATCTGCACATTTAATGAGTTTTGATTGTGGAAAGGCCCACCAAGCATGTATAGAGATCTTACCTGTGGACTTGAAAACCAAAAGTATGATTTTATGACAAGACCGGAGGCCAAGATCTTCCTTTATTGCGCCGCCCACAGCAGCTACTTTAAAGATCAAAGAACATTAACAAAAGTTCTAAGATCCAACAAACGGCCAGAACCTCCAGCCATCTTCCTTCTTTTTTGCTGCTTCCCAAACAGATAAGTCTTGTGTGCAGTTGCTCTTGCTATTGTTTGTATTATAAATATTAGAGTAGGATTGCTCTGTATGAATCTGGTGTGTATGAATGGGTTTTTATTTTAAGAACAAGCATATATGTTTATAGCCTTTTTTTTTAAAACTGTTTAGTTATTGTGTAGTATTTCTTAGGATAGTAGAGGTTTTTGTTGAGATCCGACCCGGTTTACAGCTCGGATTTAAGATCCAATCCTGTTTAATTATTCGGCTGTTGTTCGTGTGCCGCATCGCGCAGATCGAGCCAACACGCATTTGATGTGTGTTGCGTTTCGGCAGGCTTTTGTAATGCGGCGCGATCCATTTGGATTAAATAGTATTCAATTTTGGTGCTTTGGATGATCGGCAGGAAGGGGACGCAGTTTGTGCTGGCAAATATTATCAGGATTTAAGGAGTTTATTTTGGCAAGCGTTTACTCTTAAAAAGAAACTCACCGTTAGCTCAGCGAGTTCAATCGTCATAATGCATGTTGGGGAGCCATGCCAAAGTCAGGCAGACTACGCAGTGGTTCTTCTCATTGACGCTCACGCTTGCACGAGCGCAGAAGTCAGTTACCGACCGGGAACTGACAGGAAAAGCACAAGGTGAACGCTTTTGAGAATATTATAGGTATTGGATTTAATGAGGAATTGAATCGGAGTTACTTTTGAGGTAATTCTGAAAGGATTAAAGTTTTTTTGAGTGGAATTTGGATAGTATGAAAAGAAAGTTGAATTGGGATTTCAGAGTAAATATCAACAGTGGGATTATAGGTGGATCATTTTTAGAAAAGGTTAACCAGTAAGTGACTAAGTAGGGTGTTTTTACTCAGTAAAAATATCAGAAAAAAATGTCAGTAGACAAACTGACATGGGCTTAAGAGGAAAAGATTGACAGTATGTTCAATACATTTGCAATTGATTTAGATAAAAAAAATGGATAAGAAATGTGAGGACTTAATAAAAAATTAAGGGAATTCCTCTCAAGAGGAACGTTTTTGGTCAGCAGGAGAGGGACCTGGACCAATGTTGAAAAAGGATGGAAAAGTTAGTAGAAAAATAAAGAATTTGGATGTTGATGGTTATAGGAACAAGAAAGCAAAGGCTGCCTATGCAGATGTGGGTTTTCGTAATCGTACAAAACATGGTAGTGTCGAGGACACACAAGGGGACATTGGAAGAGGTCAGATGACTTCAGAATCTAGAAGAAAAAGTAGTAGAAGGCATACTACTATTCTGTGTGATGAATCATCAGGCAGCGCAGAGATTGAGCTGAATTGCTCATCTGATTTTAATTCTGAAGTAGAAATTGTAGAAAGGGATAAGTCAATGGACTGTAAATTAGATGATTAGGCGTATGGCCTTGGTGGGGTGATAGAACCCCTTGGTGAGTCAATGTTTGACCCTATGATGTTGAAACATCCTCTGTCTCCAGAATGGAGTCCAGCTCAGCATGTAGCTGAATATGTGGAGTTGTGGTAAAGGAAGCAGATTCCTAAAGACGTGAGATTGAGACTGCGATCTGAATGTCCACGTCCTAATTTGGCAAAGAAAATTGTCTTGACTCCAGAACTTGACGCTAAAAAAATAGCATTCATTGGGAAAGGTGGACGAGACCCCATGAAGGGTCTAGACAAAGGATTAAGAATGTGCCAAGATAGGCTCTTGGATCTGACTGGACCGTTTACAAAAAAATGTTATATGGCCAAAGAGGCCTATGTAAGGAAGAAGGTTTTGGATGTGGAGGAGTTGAGAGAATGGATTCAGAGAGCGGTCTGTTTGCTGGGTAATGCAAACACAGCGCTTTCAGTGGAGAGGAGGAAGAGTATCCTTCTCAAAATAGACCCTAAATTAGCTGAACTAGCTAATAATGAAAGTGGGGTGGAAGCCAAAAGGTATGTTATTTGGAGAGGCATTTATTAAGGATATGTCTAAATATGTAGGGGCATTCAGCTCTCTTCAAAAATCTCAGAGAGAGATCAAAAAGGCCTTTGACCATCGTGTTTTTGGTGGGGCCGGGCGAGTTAGAGGACGTATCCCCGGCCGTGGACAAGGGATCACAAGGACCTCATTCTCAAGAGGGTTCAGGCCCTACAACTACCAGACTCAGACTGGCTACCAACCCGGGAATTTCTATCCTCAAAGACAGAGAGCAAATTCAAGAGGAAATAGATGGACTAGAGGATCAGGTAAGTCAAGGCCCTTTTGTTACCCATGTAAAGTTGCGCAGCAGACTTGCCCAATTTGATCAGAATTGGCATGCGATAACAGGGAACCCGTGGGTTCTTCAGACAGTCATGGGGTATCACATAGGTTTCGTAGAGGAACCGGTTCAGTACTGTTGTCCGGTTATGATAAGTTTCAATACAAAGTTAACAGAATTAGTAGATAAAGGTGAGAGAGTTGATAAAGAAAGGTGCAATTATGGAAGAATTGGATGTATGTGTGGGATTTGTGACAATATTTTTCTTGTGGAAAAGAAATGGAAAGAAATTAGACCAGTCATACATTTGAGACAATTAAACGATTGGGTAGAATACCATCACTTCAAGATGGAAGGAATGCATATGCTGAGGAATGTGTTACAGACAGGAAACTGGATGACACGTCTAGATTTGAAGGATGCTTACTTAACTATTCCAATTTGGAAAGAACATCAGCGATATCTAAGGTTCAGATGGGGAGGAAGGTTATGGAAGTTTGTCTGTCTCCCCTTCGGGTTATTTTCGGCACCATGGTGTTTCACCAAAATGCTCCGTCCTGTAGTTGCTTTTTTGAGGGAGAGAGGAATTTGTGTGATTATTTATTTGGATGACAATTTAATTATGGATCAGGAGAAGATGAGAGTAGAGGATCACACAAGGTTGGCAATAAATCTTCGAGAGAGTCTTTGTTTTGTAGTAAACAGAGAGAAGTCTTGCCTGATTCCAAGTCAAGAGACAAAGTTCTTAGGATTTTTGATAAACACTGTTCAAGGTCAGCTGAAATTGCCGATGGAAAAAATAAAGAGATTAAGAAATGAAATTCGAAGAGTTTTGTTGATGGAAGAGATTTCTTTGTGGGTACCTGACCTCGACAGTGCCAGCACAGTGGCGAATACGAAACCATTTGACTTCAATGATCGTTTGCCTGTTTTACAGGAACTCAATGAATTCCGGGCATTATAAAGCAACGTCCAGGACGACCTATCTTTGGTAGCTCTGTTGCTCTCATAGAACTGGTAGGTGCTTATTGTGAACACATGTTAACGTATAGTTCATTGTTGGGCCTAATTGCAATTTGTGTTTCAGTTATATTGGGTATTTGTTCATTTTCAACTGGTGTTATTCGACATCCATTATTGGTTATTCCTGTGCTTTGTGCAGGAAAGTCTAGAAACGTTATTAGTCTTTCCATCTGGATTCCTGTATTGTAGCAAGAGGAGATCTGCTGCTACACAGGACCCCACGTGGCCTACTTTTGAGAATCGGCCACATAGTGAGGTTTGATCAGATCAATGGAGATGAATCTCTTTTCTTTTTGGCCGGCAAGAGGCGGAAGTCCTGTTCTCGTTCCTTCGACAGCCAGGATAGGTACAGGTGTTTTGTAGGATGGCCCAAACGCCTTCTTGTCCACAATCTTTTCTCCGACCAGGTCCCCAATCTTCGGGACCCAGACAGATCTTGCCGGAACCTGTTTCACTTACCCAGTGGCCAAGGTTCTGGCCCTTTGTTGGATCTTAGAACTTTTGTTATTGTTCTTTGTTCTTTAAAGGAGCTGCTGTGGGTGGCGCAATGAAGGAAGATAGCAATAATATTAGCCTCCGTGTCTCTAATAAAATCCAGATTTTCTGTCCATCAAAGCTTATAAAATATACATTTTCATCTCTACAGCCAAGGAGAGGCCCAGTAAAATTAAATCCCTCCCGAGGTGGTGAAGTTGAGTATGGCATAGTGGTCTAAGCCGGCCACATTAGGGTTAGGTGAAAGGTCAGATTCAAAACTTCTTTCATGTATTTGCTGATTTCAATTCATAGTGAATGCGCAGACTGGCAGTCAAAGATTATGTGCGAGAAATGTCCACTGGGTTTCTTACAGTTCCGACAGGCATCAATTGAATAGTAATGTCAAGAAGAGCATCTGTTGAATACTAATAATGAATGGCTCTTAAGCAAAACCGGTAATTATATGAGGGGAAATCTGACTTGCAGCCTTTGCAAGAGGCCTTGCAGGCCGTGAGACCCCCGTGATGCCAGGGCAGGTCAGAAGCAGCTTCCTTGTGGAAAGGAAAGAAAAGAAATCGGACCTCCGTCAACACCAACAGACGGAGCTGACGGCATTTCAGGACAAGACTGTTGGGTAAGTTAGTAAGTAGCCTGCTTGTCTCCTTACCTTTCTCTCGCTCATTTTCTCTCTCACTGCTCGTTTTAAATCCTCTATGCCGCGGTTTACCCCTCCCTTACTGCCTCTTTCCCTCCCTTCCTCTCCATTCGCCTTCATTTTCTATTTCCCTCTTTCCAGTTCAGCAGCAGTTAATACGTCGGGCACTTGCCAATTCTACCCGGCTGAGAAGAAACAAAGATGATTTATTCCGCATGTTCTGTGTCTAGAAAGCAAATTGCCTAATTAAATTGGGCAACTTTATTTCTGGACATAGAATGTAAGTCCGGAATTGATGTTTCCGAAATGTAATCATTTATCCCAGATGCATGTTTTCAAGTTGCCTAATTAGAACTTATGTACTGGCTAAAATACTACTTTTCAGAAACATTGGATTTGTTTCTTCTCAGTCTGGCAGAATTTAGAATGCTGCCTGCTAGAGTGATCACTGCTCTGTGCGTTCTGCTGAGAGGCCAAAGACCGGATGTCCAAATAGTCTACACTCTTAACACCTTTTTGACCTTTGACATGCACTGTGAGAAAAGTGCACTGCCTGCAGCATGAACTCCAGAGCTCTCTATCATGACCAATTTAAAATAAAACCTGGAGGTGACTCAGTCCAAAATATGCACTACTATATACGAGTAATGTGGTGCACGAAAAAGCACAAAAACACTGCATCTTGGAAATAGCTAACACTCTTCGGCAATATATATATATATTAGGTAAAACGTGAATGAGAAACGGGATCTAAATCCCTGACATGGATTGCCTTAACTTTTTTTTATTCATTGTTCAGAAATCAATTAGTGTTTTTTGTCTGTAAAGTTAAGCGCATGAATATAGGTTCCAACAAGGACCTATTTCACTGTTCGTTTTTGATTACTCTTGGGCCTGAGACCCAGAGGGACCTGCCCACTTAAATCCCTGCAGAACTGCAGCCACCAAATGAAAACAAAGAGATGGATATTTTAAAAGAAAAATAGAAACCAAGCTGTATGACGCAGGATCATTAAATAGCACCAGACTTACGTTCTTAGATGGTAGGAATGACCTATTGAAATTACCATTCTACACATTTTAAATATTGTCGACGTTTGCTTGATTCTCTCAAACTAGTAGGATGAGGTCGAAAAAGCAGACACAGCCTTGTAAACAATTCCGTTATAAATGCCTGTATTTTTGGTCCTTTATCACAGAAACAGTGCTGAAAATGACACCAAAATACACCAATTTAAAAAAAAGTTTCTCAGCAGAAGAACACCCCGGCCCCCTCTCATAATAAATGTGGGCTCGCTTGCACGCAAAAAGTAATTCATTGCTCTTACGCCCCCACCACTTTCAGATTCCACCAGCCGCCGGTGCTCCCGCCAAGCCATAGCACACACTGCTCCGTTTCTAGTAAGCAAGAGTAGAAAATGCTCACTCACCCATACAGCCCCTCACACAAGCACTCACTAACTAATCCATACAGCCACTGACTCACCCACTGACCCATCCTTACAGACACTCAGACACCCATACAAGTACTCCGACAACCAATCACTCACCCATAAAGCCACTCATGTACCCACTCACACACCCATACAGCCACTTAGACACCAACTGACAGACTGATAAAGACATTCACATAAGCAGACACTCACCCATACATTCACTAAGACACCTAATCACTCACTTATACAGTCAATTACGCACCCACTGAGTCATCCATAAAGGCACTCATACACTCACTGATTTACCAGTACACCTTCTTTATATATTTAACACGCAAACTTTTTAAAACACTCCCAGTCACTGTATGATGTCATGAGTGATGTCATTTGAGATGTAATCAGTGATGTCACTGACCACGTCATGAGTGATGTAATATGTGAGGTCATAAGCAGTGCATTGTGGGGCGTAAGTTATAGTTAGCTCAGCTAACTAGAACAGCTGAATTTCACTGGTTTTGTACGAGTGAAACCTGAGCCAACTATAACATCCCTGTAACCTTTTTTTTCAGGTCACGAGTTGGTACTTATAGTTAGGACCATGTTTCCATGGAAAACATTTTTGGGGACTTGCCTATATCTTTGGCGTAGTTTCACGAATTTTCAGGAAATAGTGTCATAGTGATTCTTGCTGTGTATGGAAAGTTTTGGGGTGATCCATCAAGTGGGGGCCGAGAAAAAGGGAGGTGGGTCAAAAAAGTGCATGTACCATGTTAATTTCCATAGACACGCCTGAAATTCGAACCGCTGAATAGAATTACTCCAAATTTGGCAGAAAGCTAGCTTTTGGGCCGCAATTTGTGCATTTTGGTATTTGGTGTAAATCCGTTCAGTAGTTGTTAAGAAATGTAAGGAAATTCAAATTTGTTTATCTGTGATTGCAGCTAATTCGCAAATAATAAATATCTTTTGCAGAGATCTGCAGCGCTCTGCCAACACTTCAATCAGGAAGTGTTGACAGCCATCTTGGGACTCTGCTTCAGCCAAGTTCACCCAAAAAAAGTGGAAAAAAAAGAAAAGGGGGCAGGGTTGGAATACCCTGACCCCCCAAGCCTTGGTCATCGGGGTCTAGAGGGAACAGAGCATTGCACAAAAAGCATTTACAAAAAAAAAAAACTGCTGCGAATTAGCGAAACTCGCAAATTTGTAGCAAAAATAAATAATCTTTTTTTATTTTTAAACTAGCGCGGGTTCCTGCACTGGTTTTAAAAAGGACTCCTGGGGCATTTAAAAAAAAAAAAGGACGAGGCTTACAGGGCCCACTCTCCTGAGGCTCCTTGAGTTTATTAAATGAATGGAGGGGGACCGCACAGACCTCTCCCTCATGGGCTGTTGCAAGCCCCGGGGACCACCTCCTGCCCAAGGCTAATACAATGATAGGGCGGGGGACCGCACGGACCTCCCGCATTCCAGGGACCACCACCTCCCTGGGGCAATTTAAAATAATAATAGAGGGTTCCCTGGATACTTGTGCCACGGGGACCACCACCTCCCGGGGCTAATGTGACTATACTGTGGTGCCTGCACGGACCCCCGGGGCCAAAAACTGATTTTGAAGTTGGAGGGAGGCTCCCGGCCCCACCTCCCGTGCCATATATAAGGCCCCAGGGACCACCAAAGCTGACAGCTCCTGCCAAGCAAAAGCAAACACTCCGGTTCCATCAGGTGGGAGCCGTCATGCACCCCCCTCCATTTTAGTACATATATAGTAAGGCCGGGTCCTGGGGTATGGGGTCCCTGGGGCCGATGTAGGCCCAAGGAGAGGGGCACGCCTCCCCCTCTCCTATTCAATTAAGGACAGGCCCTGGGGATGGGGTCCCTGGAGCAAACTTCGGTCCTAATGCACGGCCCCCCTCCCCTATTTAGTCAAGGCCGGACCCCAGGGGATGTGGTCCCTCGGCTAAATCTGCGTGCGGAGTGGGAGCCATGTGGCCCCCCTCCCCCGTTCAAGTGTGGCAAGACCCAGGATGATAGGGACTCCGGGGCCAAAATCAGCCTGGGAGGAGGGGGAAGTGGACCTCCCTCCCCATTCAGTTAAGGCCAGGCCCTGGGGTCCCAGAGGCTGAAATAATCCCCTTGAGGGGCGCCGCACAGTCCCCTACCCCATTCAAATGTGACCTGGACATTTACAGATCCACTTACCCACTCACAGACACTCACACACCCACTCAGAGACTCACACAACCATTCACAGATATACACACTCACTCATCCACTTACAGACTGACACACACACACACACACACGCAGACACACACAATCCCACTCAGGGACTCTCAGATACTTACTCAGACACTTAAGCACCCACTCAGACACTTACGCACCCATTCACATATCCAGTGAAACACTTATGCAGCCATTCCTAGGCCTACTCAGACACTCTACACACCCACTCACACACCCATTGAGATACTCACAAGGTTACAGGTTACAGTTCGGAAATACAATTTAAAAACCTTAGAAATGTACTGAAATAAACAAAGGTTACAGGGAAGTTATAGTTAGGAGATAGAAGTTTTTTTAAACCTTGGAAATTCACTGAACAAACCAAAGATAACAGGGACTTTATAGTTAGGCTCAGATTACACTCATAGAAAACCAGTGAAATTCAGCAGTTATAGTTACCTAAGCTAACTGTAACTTATGCACCTGTAATGCACTGCATATGACCTCACATGTTACATCACTCATCACATGGTGTTGTGGACGTGAGGGAGAGGGGGTCTTTTGGTCAGAGGTAGCGCATGCCATTCACTGCAATCTTTATTAGATTATTTCTTATGTACAGATTACAGGTTTTCCTATCTAAACTTGTCTGATTCCAAGAGATGAGCAGTGTGCTTCCCTGCTCCATAATTTTAAGTAATCAAAACCACACTTTCTGGATACAATGACATATAAGGGGGGGGGACATGAATAAGCAACACATGGTCATGAAGGAGAATACAACTAACAAGTAGGCCTACAGAGTCTAACATGGTAAGCCACATTCTGGAAGAGACACACACCTCAATAGATATCCTCCAGAAATTTGAGTGCAGGTAAAAAGGCCTGTACTCTAGAATTATATAGCAAATGTCAATAAGCACTGGACATGTCAATGTCATGGCCAGGATACGTGGCCAGTAGCTACTCATGTTAAAAGGCAGTCGAAACGGAGTGATACCCATTTTCAGCACAGTTACATACCCTCCCAATGAGCCACTTATTCTAAAAAATAAAAAAAATAACAAAATATGTCAGCACATTTATGGCACAAGTCTCTTGGGCAGGATAACCAATTGAGTCAGAAATGTTGACATGAGGAGCATGACTGCACAAGGCTACTACGCCAAGGACTCATCATGTACCCTAGATTCCCTGCGCAACCTCTTTGTTTAATGATTCTGTCTATTCACTTAGCTATATATCATAGGAGAGAGAGAGGACTGAGTATATGTGGGGGCTAGTTCTCTTCCCCTAATGAGAATTACAAGTATCAAGAAGAACTAGCTCACACTTTAGAAGCTAAAAGTTTCTTTTTTCGAAAGACCATTTGTTTTTTTATGAAAAACCCTCACCCACCAAGGCATGCTTCATCATCCGGACCCACCCAAGGTGGCGAGTGCACCTCGGGTGTGCTACAACGCCTGGACCTTTTATAAACAATTTTTATTGAGCAAAAGAAAGGGTACAGTACATTGATGGATCGATAGCTGGGTCCAATGTAGAAACAAAGCAATACCATTTGCATGATGTAATTTAGATATAGTCCACCCCCACTCCCTCCCCCGCCATTATGAACTAACAGGACTGTAAGGCACCAATCCATTCAAAGGCTCACAATCCCATACAATAGGTGTCTCAACCCTTTAGATGACCTATTATGAGGACAGTGTGGTGTTTGCATCAGGGTGGGAGTGTGTCATCAAGGCCTGATACTTCCAGCATGGGGCGCCGGTCCCACCGTAGTTAAATGTTGGGGGATACACAAAGGTCACCTCTATATTTATTCCATCTCCCCCACTTGTGGACCCACTTTTTGGGGCATCCCCTATGTTTGAAGACGTCTTTCTCAGCAATCATTGTCCTATCCATGTCTATCGCCCCCTCTCTTCAGCTCGGAACCTCCTCAGCCCCCCATTTCTGCGCAATATTACGTTTCCCGAGAGCCCATCCACTGAAGCCCATGCCTGTTCTGCTTGCGTCAGATCTGTGGCATCCCACATGTTGAGTAGACAGAGCTGGGGGGTAGCCTTCAAGGATTTGCCGCAAGCCCTCTCCATCTGCTTAGTGATGTTACCCCAATATGTTTGGATCTTGGGGCATTCCCACAATGTATGAAAGAAAGTGCCCGGCTGATTATAACGACGGAGGCACAGAGGGTCTGGTCGTCTTCCCATTTTAAACAGTGTACTTGCGTCAAAATAAACACGGTGCAGGATTTTTAGTCATACCAATCGTAGGCGCAAGGGAATGGCAACCTCTCTAGGGGACGCCAGAGCGTCTCGCATGTCCTCGTCCTCGATCTCCTCTAGATCCCCCACCCAGCGCTGGCGCAGTCGGGTCATAGGGTCCGGCCAGTTGTTAAGCAGCTTTTTATATGTGAGGGATATGGCCTTCGAAGGCATTGGGTCAAGTAGCAGCCTATCCTCCAGCGGGGTGGATGCGGCCAAGGTCTTTGGGTAGGGCAGCAGCTATCGCGTGGCTGATCTGTAAGCCTCAGTGCGAGCTAGGTGGTATTTGGCCTGCATATCCTCAAATGCTGCCAGTTTACCTTTCACCCACATGTCGCCCACCACTGAGATCCCTATCATGTCCCACTTGTCGAATCCCGGGCATTGACTAAGTTGGCCCAACATGTCAGGTTCCCAGAGTGGGGTGGCCTTGGTGAGCGTGTTGCCCCAGCCCAATTTCCTGTTAACTCCATACCAGATCTCGACTGTGCGAGCTGTCGGTCCAGTGAGGTGGAGTGTGCGTGGATTTGTGTACAAGGCCCGATTATAGGAGCTGGTTTTTTGTGAGGTGAGTGTGCAGTGATGTTACCAAGGTGAGATTAAAAACTGTCCTAGGGGTCCCTTTGAATAAAGGTAAGTATTTATTGGTGGGCCCTCTGGCAGTGCATAAAAGAGGAGTGGATATGTGTAGAAGTTAAATTATGGCTCTAATATCCAGAAATAAGGGGTCAGGTCTACATGTTTCAGCCAGGCTGCGACGTATGCTGGCTTTCATCAGGACCTATGTGTTGGTATATAAGTGAAGAACGTGATGGTCAAATGTAGTTGTGGTGACCATAAGTGATATCGCACTCGCTACGGTGCAAAGGAAGCAGGAGATGTCCTCCTGTGGTTGCTTAAAATGATGAGATTTTCATCAAGAGCAACATGAATCCCGCAGGGGGGGCCCGACCTATAGTCAAACGTTCGTCAAAGTCGGCGCCCACTTCCAGTACCTACTGAGGCCTGCTGCTGGGCATTCCGGAATCCCCTTGGGTGGGACCCGATGATGTAGCAAGCCACCAACTAGGTTGGTGGGTGAGGGTTTTCATAAAAAACGAATAGTCTTTCTAAACATGAACATTTAGTTTCTAAAGTGTGAGCTAGTTCTTCTTGATACTGTTTTTTCACTTAGCTATACACTTGCATGGTGGAGTTAACGTTACCAGAGCATTTGAATATTTATGAGCCACGTGACGTGTGCAGTGTCTATATAGGCGCCATCCCAGCTGGATGACGTCAATTTCTTTTAGTGACTTTCCACAACAAGAGCGCTGAGCCATGAAGAATACTACCACTGGTGTGGAAAAGTAGAGACCTAAAAAGGAGACCAGCTCTGTCCCTAGAATACGTTTGTATAGCTAGGAGGATGGGTGGGTCGGTAGGCAATCTGCAGCTAGATAGAGTCTCTAACACATAAGGTGTTAGCTAAGGTAGGTAACTTGTTCATCTGAGAGGAACTTTTAACCACATATTTCTTAACTTAAAATAGATACCCAAGCAATACCTTCCTGGAGGTGGGTCTGCGAAACTGTTTGACACTAGTAAGTCTTGCAGGACCGAATGAGCAAAGTGCCTGCACCGTTGGACCCTACTGTCCAGACAGTCATGTTTTGTGAACGTGTGTTGAGAATCTCATGTTGCTGCCACGCAGAGCTCCAGAACTCCACGTGCTAACGCAGTAGTTGCAGCCTTAGCTCTGGTGGAATGAGCCCACAAACCCACATGGATAGCCCTTTAAAGTGCCGAAAGTGGAGCCCTGCTGGGCAAGAGAAAGGATAAAGAAAAGGACCTGAGAGAGGGAAACAGAAAGTGTCTACCTGTTTCTCTGCATGCCATTCCACAAACTTTCCCCAACAGCAGGCATATACAGTCTTGGTAGAGAGATGCCTGGCTGCCAAGATAACACTGCAGACTTTGGACGGAAGGTCGAAAGCGGTAAACTGTTGCCGATCAATCTCCATGCATGAAGGTTAAGCTTTGACAGGTTTGGGAGGAGAACCCTACCTTGCTGCTGTGACAGAAGAATCTCCCAAGAGGGCAGCTTCATCTGATGGCCATGCTCAACAGTTCAGGACACCAAACTTTCCAAGCCCAGTTTGGACCTACACGGATGACTTGGCCAAAGTTGTTTTTGATCTTCTTGAGAACTCTGGGCAGTAGTGGTATGGGTGGAAAGACATACAGGAGGTCTCAGATCCACTCGACATGAAAGGAGTCTCCATGCAAGAGCCGCCTTGTAAATTCCAGCACACAAAACCGCTGACATTGCACGTTCTGTTAGTGGCGAACAGATCTAATCAAGCCTCTCCCCACTGCTAAAAAAGACCTTGCACCACCTCCGTATGGAGACATCACTCTGGATACACTAGACATCTTCAGCTGAGTTTGTCTGCCCTGGTGTTAATGTCAGATGTTAAAACAACAGGGATACGCCTGGACATTCCAGCCATGTCTAGAGACTCAGGGCCTCTTGACAGAGTTCACAACCCCACCCCGCCCTGTTTGTTACAGTACCACATGGCTGTGGTGTTGTCATGGTGCTAGTTGTGTGGTGATATCATTTAGCGAAAACGAGGCAGAAAATCCATGGACATTTTCAAAAAAGAAAAAGTAGTAGATCCAGATATAAAAGAAATTCTCTGTACCAAAAACTATTTTCCACAGATAATACAATTGTTCCACTCCTATGATCTACGAACTACTCAGAACAAGCATTGGCATAGCCAATAGGTCTCGCTTTTGGGACCTTCTAAGTATTTAGTTATGCAGCACAATATCCTTGGTGCAACCAGATCAACTGTTGCGTGGCTAAACACTTATAAGGTCCCAAAGGCGAGACCTATTGGCTATGCCAATGCTTGGTGTGGTTGTGTGTGTGTGTGGTTGTTGTGTTGGCTGGGTTCCCCAACTCAATGAATATGAGTATTTTCAGGTTTACAGGACATCCACAATGAATACATGTCATTGAAGGTCATTTGTACAGTTTGTGCTCAATCTGAAAAGCAGACTGGGCTTTGCTATTGAGTGGCTTGACAGGCCAGGCCCGATTTATATCAGCACCACATCGAAAAAAAACAAATGTGAGACGAAATATACACAGACTCAACAAGGAATGAGGAGTAGGTTTGTGACAAACACATTATTTCACCCCCTATAGCCTGTAATAATGAATAAGCCAACAAGGTTAGCTCACTGGAAGTAACACGAGGAAGCAGACTTGACAAGCCCTCTGCGCGTATGAATATTGTAAGAAATAAACAAGACAGTTAGCCTTCTGAGCACCGACCGACGGCACGTCATGATGCTGACACAGTCACTCGAGAAGTAAACGGCGACTGGGCTGTATCGTGTTTGTCAGCTGCTCGGGAGCAGCGCACTGTTGAGATAAGTGATTCATATCTGATATCATGAGCACGAACAGATGTAGTGACGGAGCTGCGCGTGGACGGCGTTTGTTGTGCGTGCCGGAGGACCACGTAAAGTAAAGCGCGAGATGTGCTGGCAAAGAAGATAAACACACTGCGTGCCACGGTGAACAAAGGCGTCACACTGTGGATTAAAAGATTCAGACACTCAAGTGTAGCACATCAAGCGGCGACGTGCATCGGAGCCCCAATGACACAGCGACACGTGCGCTCTCCTCGCAGTTTGGGTCAGACCAGAAGCGCGTGATGTTCTTTGAACGAGAACATCAAAGGGGCGCCGTGAAAGTGATCGCGGGAGAAAGTGAAAGTGATCGCGGGCGCTTAATGAGCATGATGAGGTTTGCCATATGGTGCCTCTGCTCTTAAGCGCGCACCCGCGCACATGCACTGTAGCTCTAGGCTGGCCATGGTAGCACTTTTTGACCCTTCACAAAAAGTCTTGCCAGACCAGCGCACGCGCTGGGTCAGGCGAGACCTAAAAAAGGTTTATAGTATGTATATTCCCCCCATCCGGGGACCGGGGATAAATTCCATGGTAGAACGAGCGCGTAGCGGACGCGGTGGAGTGCTGCTAGCTGCGCTGCTCGCGACTTGGTGAAATCTGCTTTAACTGCACATTTGCACATATTTTAAAAACAAACTGTTTATTTTAATCGCTCAAAAGCTTTTATGAATCTGTGAGAACTTTGTGGAGGGCAGTGGGGAAAGAAACATACCTGTACGTTGTTTGGGAAGTTGCCCTGCACCCTGGTCCGTCGCGGCAAGTGCCGTTTGAGCGGAGGATGGGCCTCAGGCGGTTACTCCTCCCCCCCCCCTTACTTTCGGGCACCGGGGATAAATTCCATGGTAGAACGAGCGCGAGCGGACGCGGTGGAGTGCTGCTAGCTGCGCTGCTCGCGACTTGGTGAAATCTGCTTCAACTGCACATTTGCACATATTTTAAAAACAAACTGTTTATTTTAATCGCTCAAAAGCTTTTATGAATCTGTGAGAACTTTGTGGAGGGCAGTGGGGAAAGAAACATACCTGTACGTTGTTTATGAAGTTGCCCTGCACCCTGGTCCGTCGCGGCAAGTGCCGTTTGAGCGGAGGGTGGACCTCGGGCGGTTACTCCTCCCCCCCCTCACCCTTACTTCCGGGCACCGGGGATAAATTCCATGGTAGAACGAGCGCGCAGCGGACGCGGTGGAGTGATGCTAGCTGCGCTGCTCGCGACTTGGTGAAATCTGCTTCAACTGCACATTTGCACATATTTTAAAACCAAACTTTTTATTTGAATCGCTCAAAAGCTTTTATGAACCTGTGAGAACTTTGTGGAGGGCAGTGGGGAAAGAAACATACCTGTACGTTGTTTGGGAAGTTGCCCTGCACCCTGGTCCGTCGCGGCAAGTGCCGTTTGAGCGGAGGGTGGACCTCGGGTGGTTACTCCTCCCCCCCTCCCCCTTACTTCCGGGCACCGGGGATAAATTCCATGGTAGAATGAGCGCGCAGCGGACGCACGCAGCGGGCGCACCGGCGGCGCGCCAAAGGAAAGCCAGTCTGCGCCCAGGACGTGCCTAAGGCAGAAAACCCTGCCTATACAGCATCTGTACTAACATACAGTTCTGTGGCCTTAAGGGCACTCAATGTTAGGAGGGAATGCCACCATCAAGTTGCCCGAACAAATTATGGGACCATACACATGCTACAAGTGTAGACATGCGTTTCTGGACAGCACCCTTACAGTGACCAATAAGACGAGCACTCACCCTCCAACCCGCAATCACAAATTGCAAGGAGGACTTATCAACGCAAGGTCTCTCGGTAAACACTGCCAAGATATCAGAGATTTAATATTAGATATGCAGCTCGACTTCCTGTTCATCACAGAATCTTGGCTGAAAGACCGCTCCAATCCGGACATAGCTATCGCACTCCCCCCTAATTACACTATCCACAGGAAGGACAGGACAGAAGGGAGAGGAGGGGGTCTAGCTATTATTATCCATGATTCCCTACCTTGCTCCACTGTAGATCTAGCCTCCTTTAAAGGCGCTGAAAGCCTTGGCTTCCATATTTCACTAGACGCCTCACTGTCCTTTTCAGGGGTCCTCATCTACCGGCCGCCTGGAAATAGCACCACTTTTATAGACTCTCTAGGTGATGCCTTAAGCCAGCCACTTCTCAAATATGCCAATTTTACAATGCTAGGGGATTTCAATCTCCACTTGGAATCTAAAGGATCCCCTGGGACGAACAACTTTCTTCAAATAATTGATCTCCTTTCTTTAAAACAACTTGTGGAGCACCCCACTCACCAGGCTGGCCACACCTTAGATGGTGTCTGCTCCAATTTCCCTGCTCTTACGGTTACCCCTACCATCCCAATTATTTGGACAGACCATTATTTGATTCCACTTACTTTAGATTACTCAACTATAGGTAGTCCAGACATTTCCCCCCTCAATTCCAAACCTGGTCGCAATTGGTCTAAACTCACAAATAACCCCAAACTTCGGTCCCATACTCAAGCATGCACTCCAATCCTTACAGGTAACCCCGACCAAGATTCGGACCTTTTCCATACCTGGATCTCCAACGTTTGCAATGACTTAGCGCCCCTAGAGCTTCAAAACCGAAAAGGAAAAAAGAAACCAAAAACTCAGAGACCACCGTGGTTCACTCCTGAGCTAGCCAAAGAACAGTATCATTGTAAACAAATAGAACGTAAATGGAGAAAGTCCTACACTATCGAGGATAGGCGAACCTATAAAGCTTGTAGAAGACTTTACCATGTTCATATTAAAACCACCAAAAAAGTATACTACTCAAAAGCAATACTGGAGTCTAAACTTGATCTGAAATCTATCTTTAAAATTGTCAACTCCTTCACGAATCCCAAGGGGCTACAGAAAGACCTTCCCCCCTCACAAACTCTGGGTAATAATATCTCCAATTACTTTGAAGAGAAGATCTCCAAAATACAAAAAAAAAAATTCCCTTACCCCCTCCAGCAGCGAGATGGAAGCCCCTATTCCAGCCTCAGCTTTCTTAAATTTTTCTACCTTTACACCAGTTTCACTGGATTCCACACTCAAGGCCATAATGACCTGTAATTCAGGATCCCCACTGGATGCCTGTCCCCCCAGGATTCTACATAAACTCACTGATATTATCAACCCGGTCATAAATCAAATAGTCAATTCCTCGCTAATCACAGGCATTGTCCCAGAAGACTGGAAACTTGCCCTGGTTAAACCTCTCAAAAAGAAAGAAAACGTGGACGCATCGGTCCTCTCTAACTTACGGCCTATCTCACTGCTTCCGGTGCTGGGCAAAATAACTGAGAGGTTCGAGCTTAAAGAACTTTCAAATTTCATTGAAGCTAACAATATCCTTCATCCTCAGCAATCCGGCTTCCGTCCTAGACATTCAACGGAGTCGGCCCTCCTAGGGATCACAGAGGTACTAAAAACCCTCGCTGACTCGGGTAAGAAAGCTGTTCTGATCCTCCTAGACCTTTCCGCCGCGTTCGATACCATCTCCCACGACATCCTTCTCGCTAGACTCGAACGCGGTGGTATTACGGGCACCGCCCTGGCATGGATCAGATCCTTTCTTACCAATCGCAGGCAAACCGTTGCGCTAGGCCCCTTCCTTTCCACAGAGAAGACCATAACCACAGGTGTCCCTCAGGGCTCCTCCTTGAGCCCTCTGTTATTTAATGTTTACATGGCCCCCCTCATTTTCCTTATAAAATCCTTTGGAATTGAAGTCACCTCGTACGCTGATGACACCCAAATGATCGTCTCCCTGGACAAAAATAATAACGAAGCCGAAAACAATTTCCAAAGGTGTCTCTCCCAAGTCATACTGTGGATGAAGAACAACCACCTACAATGCAACACTGATAAAACGGAAATCCTACCCATTGGCACGAACGTGACTTTCATCCCTGACCCCCGCCACCGGATACGGTTAAAGTGGCCAGAAACCTGGGGGTCAAGTTTGACTCTTCCTTATCTTTTCTCCCCCACGCTCTGGTGACGGCAGGTACCTGCTTTAGCATAATGAGATCCCTGAAAAAATTATTTGATCTGATTCCTCTGGCGGCCAAGAAATCTGTAACGGTTGCCCTTGTCCTCTCGCGCTTGGACTACTGCAATAGCCTGTTGAAAGGAGCTAACAAAGCCACAATAAAAAGATTACAAATAGCACAGAACGCTGCAGCCCGTTTGGTGCTTAGACTCCCACGCAGATCCTCTGCATCCTCAGCACTTAACATCTTACATTGGCTCCCTATCCATAAACAAATCCTCTTCCAAATTCTTCTGATCACCCACAAAGCCACTCGCCGGGCTGGCCCCAGATACCTTTCAGTCTATTTCTCTCCCCATACCACCACCAGGACTCTTAGATCCTCTTCAGCTAATCTGCTAAAGCCTCCCTACTTTAAACTCACCACTAAAGGAGGGAAAACGGTCGCCTACCTTGGTTCCAAAGCGTGGAACGCACTCCCTATCGACCTACGTATGCAAGAATCGGAATTACTCTTCAGGAAAGCATTAAAAACCTGGATCTACAACTTCCCAGATGACCGTTGCTTTGCATTAATCTAACTCCTCTCCCACCTTCCTTTCTTCCTAGTTTTCTCCTACCTCGTCCCCTCAGCGCCAGGAGGCTCCTCGCGGATTGACAGTTCGCGCTTTATAAATGCATTTTTACATTGGATTACATTACATCATAGCCAGTCTACGGATTCACCTGCCTCTACCAATTTCTATTTCGCCACATCTACCATTGCTTTTACCACCACAAGGAAAAGATAAGCTAATTTGCAAGAGAATTAATTTCTACAGAACACAATCAGGGCAAAGCACAAATGCCTGAAGTTACCTCATTCAGGGGCCATCATCCTCAAAGTCACTAAACTATGTTGAAGTAGGTCATGATGTTAAAGCGACGCTAGTTTGCTCTGGTGCATTTGCAGGTAACAAACTACCTAGTGTGCCTAACATTCTTCTATCTAGCTCGTTTGCAAAAATTCGGATTGTCACTGTCGTGAGCAATAGCGACCCATTTGTTACAATCCCTATATTGCGCAGACCAGATTGCATCACTGAGTATTCTCTCTGGGCCCTCTGTTTACAGACAATTTAGCCTAATGAATAAAGGCCTTTGGATAGATATATATACTGCAGTAATGGCCTTATAAAGTGCAGTTGTGTAAAATTTGAAGAAATGGCACAAGTAACAATCACTGATGTAGACTGTAGGTTTTTCTTCATCATTCAATTCACAACATGAGAAGTACTCCTGCCTTGACTCAACTTTTAGGACTAAGACTGCAATTGCAAACAGTAGAGCGCAAAAAACAGATTCTGGAGTCAGATCAGTATACGGTTTCTGTGGATCTGCTGAATTGTTGAGATTGCAATGGTCGCGACAGTAGGGCAGGGAAAACCCCAAACCATTATGCTCTATAGGGATCCTTTTTAGGTCGAGGACCGTCCGGTCTGCCGAAGGCAGAACCGGAAGTCGGAGATTTAATGTTTTGGAGAAGAGGGGCTTGAACCCGCCCCTCTTCTCCCCTCTTCTCCATTGGCTGGCCTCTTAAATGCTGGCCAGCCATTGGAGACGAGCTCCGTCACTCCGAACAGGCCCCGTCCTTTTCGGATTCGGGGGCCTGTTTTTTTCAACTTTTCTAATTATCTCCTCCAGCCAATGGCAAGAGGAGAGAAAAGCAAAACACGCCCCCGAATCCGGAACCGCCGCTGCCTTTCTCCGAGGCAGTTCTGGCTGACCTCGGAGAAAGGCGGTGGTGTCTTCCGGTGCTTTCGGCTTGTTCCTCTTTACTTGCGTGTGGTCACTCTTTAGCACAGCTCGTGTCAACAGGCTGCCATGTCCGCACTAATTGTTTCCATATTTCAGACCAAACAATGATTGATCTCTGTTTATATTGTAGCCGTGTGTACAATTCGGAGACGGGGCACGGGGCACTGTTGAGATTTGTAGTCTCTCTAGTCTAATGGGATAAACGGAACTACAAATCCCACAATGCATAGTACAAACATGAACGAGGTGAGTTACGCATGGATACGGAAACTGGAGAGTCCTGGAAATCCTCCTTCTTGTGTCAAGGTGAGTGAGTGATGACAAACTGAACAGGTCCACGGGCATACCGGACAAGCCCGTCGAGCACTGACTGCCCTTTCAGTGAGTCCGAGCCTGTGTTTGAAGCAGCCCGTGCGCGGCCCTCACCTGGAGTAAAGGGGAGGGGCTGGGGGGCTTTAAAGAGGCCATTGAGACTGACCGTCTGCTACGCTTCACCTTCCAGGCTCCTGCGCTCAACCCGTGTGATCTGAGACTTGCAGTAAGAGGCTGGGACAGGGGTGTTGCGTTTGTGGTTTGTTCTGGTGACACAGGGTTATTAGCTGCGGTGTGTGGCTTGTTCTCGGTGGCAACCCTGCTGTCTGTGGTCTGTTCTGGGTGACAACAGCGTGACTAGCCGCGGTATGCGTGGTTTGTGATCTGTTCTGTGTAGCAAGAAGAGGCCTGTGGCTCGTTCTGGGTGATCACGTGATACTCCGCGGTATGGTGGTTTAATGTCTGGTCTGGGTGACTACAATGCGTTCGCGGGAGGCTTCACGAGTGTTTTAACGATACCATTAACTTTTCAGAATGTGAGCAGCGACCTGAGGTTAATCTATCCATGCGTTGAGGTTACTTTAGTCTTTTCCTGCCCTTAGCTTTTCCTTTCCCACATCTTTGCCTCTCTCCCTTACCTTGCTCTTTACTGCTGTCACCTGGCTCCCTCCCCTGCTCGCTATTAATCGAGGCACAAAGATCAACAGAGTAATTTTCGCATTTGAGGCGTTTAAGCCAACACTTGACTAGTTGAACTGCGGAGCCCATGCTGACAGTCCTCACGGCTAAACTAATCCCGGCCAGCTTCAGGCTGGTGCTTTTCTGAAACAAATACATTCACCCTGGTGAGGGTGGCAAAGGTTTCACCCCTCATTAGACAGGCACTCGAAGGGCTGCCACAGGCCCTGGAGTCGGGGGCTCTGCCTGAACTCCTATCAGGCTTTTAGCGCTATAAGCACTACAAGAACAGCTTGTAATAAGAGGAATGAAAACATCACAGCAACAAAAGGCTGCACACGTGGGTGTGTCATGGGGCGGTTTTCTTCAAGGGCGCATGACTATGCGAAGGCCCCGATTAAACGAGTGCTGACCTAGCAATGTATTGATTGTCCTGTATCATCTATAGCACGTCATTCAGTGTATGTTGGCGCTTCTACGGAACATATGGTGCAACCACTAGAGCCACTGGGCCTGGGCAGTCTATGACCGTCTTCAATGACTTTCAGCTCTGCAATCAGTACTCGCGCTGCTCTCTACTCCATCCCTTGTGCCTGGCCGGGGCCTTTCATTATGCAGCTCTGTGGTGTCGAAGACTCAGTCAAAATATGCATCACGCATAACTCTAACAAGCATTTACAATGCAATGGTCTCGGCATTGCATTGTAATGCATTGCATTGCATTAGCGCTATTGGCATTGCTCATGACATTATTTTTGAATATGTTTTTGTTTTTAAAACATTTAAAGAAACGGCATTGTCATGAGCAATGCCAATAGCTCTAACTTTAACAATGCCGAGACCGTTGCATTGTAAATGCTTGTTATATAACCTTTCAACAAGACAATTTAGCTGCAAGAAGGCTACTGCCCTTAGCGTATGAATATGTGTGGCTATGCCAATAACATTCGCCAAGAAACAGCAATTCTGGAATTGAGATTGTCTGGATCTGTCTGTATTGTTGAGACTGTAATGGTCTCACCTGTACAACAGGAAAAACACAATATATTTTGGTACATAGATATCCCATTTTATAAACCCCTTGAGCAAGACAATTCAGCTACAAGAAAGATACTGCTCTTAGCGTATGAATATGTGAGGCTGTGCCAATGACATTAGCCAGCCATATAAAAACTATTTTCCAATTATCCATATAAAAGACTCTAAATAGTAAAAGTATGAAGACACAATGTACTGGTTATAGAAATTACATCCATATAGTGATGCTGGAACAAACGCACCACTGAACTTCATAATACCAGACCCACCTCTCCTCTTTTGAAGGCACCCTCAAAAGATTTGTCATACAGGGTGTTGTTTGATAAGTGTGCACTATGGTATTCCTAATGTGCTACAAGATAACTTGTCTAAGGCAGGGATAATATCTCTAAATTACAAAAGAATCTCAGGCAACTATTTACAAACACAGTCATGGTAAGGGGCACATACTAAGGCAGACGGAGACATGCATGTTGGTACAAAAATAGAACAGTACTGTTTATTATAAATGAGAATATCACTTTGTTTATATACACATTATTTTCCACAGGGATGCATGACTGTATTTAATCTCCAATAGGATAAATGCAATTCATTTATATGAAATACCCATACTCGCACATACTCATACATTCATCCTCTTTGCACATCTCTCATGTAAAATAATAAAGGTGAAATAAATTATAATCATATGCCACACAAAAAAAGTTATTCTGGCAAACGATGGGCTCTGCACATTTGTGGCCTAACAATGTAGATATTTTTCTATGCACGTTCTGGCTGGTCACCTTCTTCAGGAAGCCAAGAAATGAATGAATCAGAATAAAATCTGTGAACAATGAAACAATCTTTAAATTTAGTAGGTGCCCATAGACCTATAAATATCTAACCTAATGAGAAAGAAAAGTTGAAGCAATAGTTAAAACTGGTTTGTGTACAGTACAACCGCCACACCCTGCAAGATAGTGTTCAATCAAGTATATTGCTCAGTGGACTAGGTGGTAAGTAGTCTTGTGGGCGAAAGATCAGACCATGCCGATAAACAGAACACCCATGTATAAACATGCATAATGTGCAATCGTGTACTGCATGCTCAAGTGATATTCTTGCAGGTTCAAGTGCTGAGTCCATCACCATGGTGTATATAGATATGATCTAAAAAATGATCTGGGTATATCCTTTTATATACCTGGTGGTGTTTCATATTCTCAGTCCTGACGATGAAAAGAGCACTTTTTCTTTTACTCCTTATATGTCAGATGTTGAAAAAATGAAAAATTGAGAAAAAATGACGCAAAAGAATAGTTGGATTAGAGACATGAATATCCTAAAATGTAGAGGGGTGTTTACCACTAAAACTGGTGAGGCTAGAAAGGGCTGTACATCTTCAATATAATAATGAGAGCCTGTCTATTGATGCTTATGTTCAACAAGAATCTGTAGAATGCGAATGAGACAAAAACTTAAAAAATTGAGTTGATTTATTTCAGAGAAAATTTGAGGACAGAAGACTATGAATAACAGAAAAAATTCGCTCTCCCAAATGTAATAAAATTAGTGAGTGTCCGACTTAGCATTAGATTCTCCTAAAGTTTGTCCAAAGTCGAAATACTGTACATTTAGAAAAAAAGAAAAACAGGCTATGAGCGACAAATACAGATAAAGTATGTGTCCATAAAATGAAAATATGCGTTCTACACCTTTGCCTCAATATGATCTGTAGATCACATCTTGCTCGGTCTATTGCTCTCTCGATGATGGCCGTGGGTAATGGATGCAAATAAGAAGCCGCTGCCAGAGAATATCAACACTCGTGAGGGACGAGTTCCCGCTGTGTGCGAGGCCAGCGCAGGTCAGCGTGGAAGTAAAGGGATCCTATCCCAGGAAATGAACTACTTATAGTTACAGAACAGAACAACACAGCGCGCGGCGATGTTTACTTAAATAAGGTTTTAAAGAGGCGCTGAACTGAATAAGCAAAAAATTATATAGATACATTTGTTTGTTGGCAAAAAAATAATAAAACTGTAAAAACCTACAAACAAAATGAATATACCAAGATGTGGGTAAAGTTCATGGATAGTGAGCCAAAGGTTTATAGAGGAGGCCACACTAGCACTGGGATATAGCAAACTATCCAGGCTTGGCGCAAACCAATAAATGACAAGTCCTGCCAATCAGAAGCTAATTTAAAATCTAAGTATTTGGAACTACAGACTGGGAGATAACCATTACAGAACACTTTTGTACATTACAGTAATTGATGAAATGCTGTTTCTAGGCAGGCAATACCGGTGCAAAGCCTCGTATGGGTAGTATGGGTTCATGGCTGGAGGATGGATAAGCGTGGCAGCTTTGAAGTATAAGCTGGAGTTTGAATATATATGTGTCCCGAGTGACTGATGTTCAAGGAACTTCAATGTAGTGGCATAAGGTCAAAATTTCAGGAACTGTCAGAACGAACTGAAAGGTGTGTTCAACAATATCAAGGCAATAAAGCAGAGAGGGAAGTGGTCGAGCAAACATGTTATCAGGCAAAGAAGTGCTGCGGGAGGCTTCTCTAAATACAACGACGATCTAGAGCAAGCTAGAGTGATGGGTGAAAACAGACTAACTGTATAGAAGAAATCGATGGAAATCTAAACTAAAAAAAGGGGATCACAGGGGTATTAAAATCAGTTGCGCTGTCTTGTATGTAAATGTCGAACACAAACATGAGGTATTATCACATCTAGATTGAAGATCAGATAAGACAGGGAAGAGTCAATCAATCAATCGACTTTATTTCGGTCGAATGACCATAGAAGTGCAACTTGCAATACAGTACAATACATGATAAAAAAATACGTTAAAATATCTAATAGAATACATATTTACATGTTACATAATAAGGATAAGTTAAAATACCTAATAAAATGTGTATGTTACAAAACACAAGAACAATTAACAAGTATTAAACTGATATTGAGTGAAAATCCACATTTTCAATCCATCCTCCTAATTGGAAAAGTAAAACCAATAGCAGCAAAAACCTCTAAAATGACCTAACAGTGAGCTAAAAAGGGCCTGTTATGCTGTCTAGGTTTTCCAGTCCAGCAGTAGATTAAATGGGCCCTAATATCATATATATATATATATCTGTATAAGCTTGTTACAAAAACTAAAACATAATAAAACCATTACTAGCTTGTGGAAGGGCAGTAAATATCAGAATTTGGAAATCACGGTAGTAAGATTATGCATACAAAGCTTAAGGCAGCATATTTTGAGATGATTAATTGTAAAGGTATAAATTTGCCTAATGGATTTTAATCTCCTGAAGAGGGTAGATTATTCTGTGATTCCTAAATGTTAAAGTCTACTCAATCAACCACCACGTCCCAGTTGAGCACAGGAATTTGAAATACATACATGAATACACTTTAGGCGTTGGATGTTCATAAGGATTTAGGGGTTCCTGAAGACAACCCTTTCGATCTAATATTCCATGCCCACTGTAGGAAACGTGCCAATGTGAAGACTATCAATTTCTTTGGATCCCTTTTTATAATTCTTAAAGCCTCCCAGTAGTGCCTTATCTCTTCCAGCCAACAAACTGCAATTATCCATTTCTTACGCAGGAGTGAATAGCTGGGGAAAACAGGAGAAATGGTCTACCGATGCTTTTTTCTATGGACAAAATGGACAGTGATCTGGGGAGCAGCCTGATTTGACAGGGAAGAGTCAATTATTGAATGGTATAGCGTGATCCCAAGGGATATAATTTTTCAGACCTTGCGTGAATGCATTGAGAGAAAAAAATCAAAAAACGTCTCTACGTTTCCAGAGGTCATCAATATTAATGCCTGATCTTTCTTTTACTTTCTCCAAGATTATCCATCTTATGTCTTATACTTTATGGTCAAGATCTAATAAGTGTTTTACCAGAGGTGCGGTAGGTTTCTTGGTGCATATAGCTGACCTATGTTCAGTAAGTCTGGTTGAAAATGACCTTGAGGTTTAACCAACATAGCCCATCTGGCAAGGGCAAATAAGAAGATATCACGTTTTTGGTTTTGCAATTAGTGAAGCTTTTTAAGCCAAGATTGTATCCATTGAGGCTACATTTTGCAGTTTCCAAAGCAGTGTCACATGCTTTGCACAATGTGCACTTAAAAAGTTGCCAATTATGGGATTGCTGCCATTGATGGTTTTTTGGATGATCCTCTTTGTGGTGTCATTCTGGACTATACTATATGAACCCTCCAGGTTCTTGTTCCTCCGGTGGACAAAAATGGGTCCCGGTATTTATTGATCGTTTACTCTCTCTGTATTTAGACTATACCAATTTGACCAAATGATTTGGCGTATTCCTATAAATTTCATATACATTTACAGTTTGTACACAAAGGCAGTATCTCAGGAGGGTCCTCTTAGAAAGATTGTAACTATTAACAGATTCATCTAAAAAGGATTACAACGGGACTTCAGAGGTCCAAAAAGGATTGTAAAAGACTGGCTACTTTACCACTGATTGGATGCTTTTGTAACATTACTGCCCAGCAACTGTGGTCTTTCTGTACGTTATCAGGATTTCTTATTGACAGGGGTCATGGTGAGCTGGCATCACTCAATTTGTTCAATGAAAACCAGTCTGTTCAATGTATTGTTTAGTAATGATTCAAATTGATTAAAAGGAAAAAATAGGATATGTCCAAACCTGTTTGGGATTGTTGTAGTGCATTATGTCTATGGGCGCATGTTCCATAGTGCATTATGTCTATGGGCGCATGTTCCATAGTACAGCGCTAATAGATTCATCCACACATGTGCACTACCTCACCTGAGAAGGCTGTTTTCTTGTGAGAGATCATGGTTTGTTAATTATCCAGCTTTGATGCAATGCTGTGTGGTTGTGGTCTTGTTAAGCTTGTGACCGGGTGGGTACTAAGATGTATGTTAGAGTGAGGAAAGTGATGCGCTGTTGAGTTTGGCTGGGGGCCACGCCTGCATGAAAGTGCCAGAACATCTGTCTAACGGGGAGTGTTAGGGCAAAGCCATCTCTAAATATATATGGACAGGATTTATTTGTATGCATTGTTGAATGTTAACTGGTAACTGCTCTGGGAGACAGTTCTCTGCTGGCCAACATAAATGTGTTTTTAGACTATACTTTCGCACAGAGTGCTGCTGGGAGCCTTTTGATAACGGTCTGATAGGCAGATCTGTACTTTGTTGGATGTTTTTGAAATATTCTAGCTCATGTAATACATTCAAGAACAAAGAAGACTGCTAGGAGAGTCTTAAAGGTGTGTTAAAACAAGCACTGTCAAAGCCAATATGCATTTTTTTCAAACTTAAGACATAGCTGCACTCCATAGCCAGGCTTAAAAATTACACGGTTAAGCAGGCAAAAAAGCAGTAAATATGTTAACACACAGGCATCTTTCACTGATTATGGTAATAGTGGATAGGAGAGGGCTGAGACCATGAAGCATATTGTTTTTGTATTAGTTACTTGCATGAAAAGCCTAGTTTGAACCAAAGTCCCAAGCTCACAACTAGCTAGGTGGATATGTTTTGTCTCAATTGCTTGAGGTAAGTTGGGATTTCCTGTTTTTGGAGTGACTGGCGTGTTAGGAACAGGGATAAAAGTAGCAGCATTAAGATGAACAAGCAATTTGAATTGTGGAGGGGGGGGGAGGGGGTGGTCGTCTAGAGGAGAATACATACAGATGTTCCTAAAAGAAGTAATGCAAGAGTGGCGAGCACCAGCATTCTTGAGAAACTAGAGTGAATAGGAACACATCGCTCTAAATGTGGAAGCTCTATGGTCTGAAGTGAGTACTAACTCTGGACTGCAAACGCAGCTGCATACTGTGTTTTTGAGATGTTTAGTCAAATGGATGTCCAGTGCACATAAAGGTGGACTGGAGTCATGCAAGATATCCAGGATAAGGTCTATCAGTTACCATTAGTATAATTTTCAGTAAAAATACTTTATTCATATTTGAAAAATCTGGAATAGTAGGACTCCTCCTAAACCTGTTTGGCAGGCTCATGGTACCAACCACTTGGGTCGGCAGGACAACAGAGTAAGGAACGAGGCAGTAGGCTAAGATGCAGGGGGAGAAGATACTCTAGTGTAGCTGAAAAATCATTCACTTTGTGATAGAAAGCTGAAAGTTGGTACATACATTCGTCGTTGTGATAGTAATCATATAAGAGCAAGAGCACAAGTGGATCTTGCTTATGTAGCCATGTAGTGTAATCGAAATCCAAGATGGCGAAAAACATCAAAAACATAATTCTAAATCTTCCAATTTTTGTCAAATTTGGCATAAAAGTTCATGTGTACACATCAGTGCACGTCATGTGCATGCCCACATTGGATCTCGACTGTGACGTCATAAATGAAAATCCAAAATGGCCACCAAAATCATGTAGAAAACTTTCAAATTCAAATCTGTTATAAATTTGGACTAAATATTCATACTCATACTTCTTGACCTGTATCAACATTTATTAACATGTACCTTTCTTTTGTTTTCAGCTTCAACTCTTGTTTTGTAATGCCTGAAACTGAATAGCATGTCGAACCAATACCTTATTGCAACACCGACAACCAGTGGTCAAGCTGTCCAGCAAGATCTTGTTGCAACAAATTGGTCCATCTATGTTCTTTGTCAGGAAAGCACTGCAGAAAGACTCATTAGCCCAGCAAATGCTACACTCAAACATTATGGGTCTGGATATAGTGTTTTAGACCATAACATAAAGACATTTAAATTGCAATGCATACCTATGAATATTGAACTAGAATAGTGTGACAATCTAAAGCTGTAACAGGCTCAAAAAAGAAAACATAATAATGCAGATCTATATGGTAGCCCAGTTAAAACACGTTTAGCAATTCCAGTTCAGATAAAATTCCTGGAAAAAGCATGTTTCTTTAGCAACTAATCAGATACATCTGTAATGCATAAAGCGAAAACATAATATGGATGCTAATGTTCATCAGTGTGCCGTGTTAGTTCAAGATACAGCAATTATTGCAAAATTGGCTATGAGTGGTATGCACGCACAAGAAGCTGAATACCATCATAAATATATTGGACTCTACAACAGAGCACACAGTGTACAAAAGAATAAAAACAAAACACCTAGTGAGACTTTAGTAGAAGGAATCGCTCTAGCTGAACTTGTATCCTATCTGAAAGATATGTGAGTGGGAGATGTTAAAACAATTATCAGGCTCTGTGACTTAGTAAACCTTTATAAGTAACTAAAAAAAAAGAGTCCACCCGTACTCAAAGACAAATTAGCTATCTTTACAGGGATCTTTATAGTAGTTAAGAAAAACAATATGTTTTCTTAAAATACCCCTCACCCACCAAAATGTCCTTTAGTGGCATGCTTCATCCCTGGGTTCTTCAAGCTCCCCTGCGGGACGGGGCGTGCTGCGACCGAAGGAGACGGGGGAGCACTTTGTAGGGTGTGGACTTTAAAGTGATTAGTGCCAAGAGTGGGAGGGTTGAGCTTGCAAGTTTAAAAAATATCTGGCTACGTAGAAAATAGCTATTGTTTACTCCTGTAGCTGATATTATTAAAAAGGAGGAGAGCAGAGTAACACACTGTGATGGGTGTGTGTCTCATGGTCTACATTTTTAAAGCCTACCCCTAAGGCTTTTCTTCAGGACCAAATTGAATAATCCTAAAACCCACTCCTAGAACAAAAACTTTATTTGTCTGAATCAGGCCTCATACATATCATATTCAGGAAATATACCAAATAGGTATTGTAGGTGCATGACAATCTCTCACCTTAATATTAATTAATAAGACCAATAAGGTTTTGCTCTAGGAGTGGATTTTGGGATTATTCAATTTGGTCCTGAAGAAAAGCTTTAGGGGTAGGCTTGAAACATGTAGACCAGGAGAACACACCCATCACAGTGTGTTACTCCTTTCTCCCCCTTTGTTAGGTCTCGCCTGGCATAGGCTGCGCGCATGCGCAAGCTCGCTGGCAAGATTTAATGCTATGGGGATTTTTTAGTAAAGGGCATTAAGCCCCGCCTCTCTTTTCCATTGGCTGGCGTCACCGTTAATGCTAAACGGTGGCCAGACATTGGAAAAGAGCTCCTGGTGACGTTTTTGCTCTGCTTTTTCGACCATCCCATTTGGACGGCCTCGCCTGCCTTCCTTCTGCTGCAAAAAGTTTCTTATCATTAGACCGCAGACCGCAGGCATGTACGGAAAGAGCAGACTGGCAGAGACAGCATAACTCCACCGAAAAATAAACATGCAGCTATGGCGACACTCTTAGCGCGCTATAGACTGATCACCAGGGAAAGGAGACCGACAGCTGTACGGAGACACGCACTGCTAGAGACGGGCAACTTGCAGCTGTACAGAGACACTCACCACCAGAGATGCGCCACTCACAGCTGTACCGAGACTAGACGCCCACTGCGAGAGACGGACAACCTACAACTGGACGGAGACACCCGGTGACTAGCTGCCTACAACTTGAAGGAGACATCCACCGTCAGAGAGAGCCTAGAGAGACGTCAGCTCACCGTGGCTGCCTAACTTCACCAAGCAATTACTTTAACGATTTAAAAGAGACACCCGCTACGTCCAAAGAGACAGCCACAGGAGGCTGTGGGCAGGAGCCCACAGACGCACTTTGATCGAGAGAAGAGCCTGATACAAACCTCCCGCGCTGACATGACACCAACAGTGAAAGAGGGACCCTCACTCTCACAGTGTGAGAACTCCCTATACTTTGAGTGTGAGGGAGCCTCTGATTCTCGCAGTGTGAGATAGCTCCTTGATACTCTTGAGTGTGAGAGAACCCCTGGCACTCAAAGTGTGAGCGCACACGCTGTGAGACTTCTTGCTTCATTCACATAGTGGGAGAGTGGCAGTTGCAGGAGCCAGGATGCTTCCCACCCAAAAGGAACTCCATCTTAACGTGGGCTCGGGCATAGTAAGAAAATTAATTTCTTCGGGTTGGCCAAATGCCCGCTCAGATTAGCAGGGGTGCAAATAAGTGGAACCAGGAGGAAATGCTTCCTTCCTGTGTCTTTTGTGCAAAGACTGCTGTAGCTGTGGTGCCCTGGTGCCACTACACCGTTTCTAAATGAGCGTAAATCGCCACAATTTGCATGGCTTTCATTGAATTCCAGAGTTTACAAACTATAATTCATATCTACATCCTGAAGCCATGCATTTGTCAGGATCGTTCCTTCCTAAATGTGGGAGTCTCATTAGCCACCTGCTTTTTGGCCCGTTATTGCCTGACTTCCGCTTTGGCAGAGCATGAGATGGGATACCGTGTTTTGTGTCGTCCCCCTCTCGAGTTCCTCAGTCTGTGCGTGATGGGCTAGCCGCAGGCGAAGTGTTAGCAGCGAAAGGAATATATATGAATATAGAGGAGCGCGAGAGAGACCGAGCTGGAGGTAAAGCGAGAGATGGACACCTGGAGAGAGGGGAGTAGAGTAAGAGGAGGCAGGGATTGGACCCGAGGAGAGGAAATTAAGGCAAGGAGACAGGGAGCATGAGGAGGAAAAAGACAGGATAAGAGAGGGGAGGGTACATAATGAGAGACACGGGTGAAGGCGACATGAAGAGAGCGAGGTAAAAGCAGGGAGAGAGACAAGAAAGGTGAAAAAAAGGAAGACGTGAGAAAGAAATATGAGTAAAACTAGAAAAGCTGACATGAAGAGACAGAACTGAAGCAAAGGATGGAAGAGGATTTCAAGAAAAATACCCTAATGTGAGAGAGGGTTGGGGCAGGAAGAGAGACCCGAGAAGCGAGGGAGACAAGAAGAGAGATACCTAGAGACATAAGCAAGGAAGGAAAAGTGAAAGAGGCAGCGATGAAGGGAGGGAGGGAGACAAAATAATGACAATAAAATAGATCAGAGAAATCCGCAGGTATAGGGAGAAAAGGAGCTAGGCCAAGTCACAAGAGATAGGAAAAGTGAGATAGGAAAAGGCAGAGATTCGTCTGGAAAGAAAGAGTTGGAGACGGGTTAAGAAAGAAAGGCTGGAAAAGAGACACCAAGACATAGGAACAGCATGAGAAATGAAGGCATGAATAGGGAAAGGAGATGGAGAGATGTGTGGGAAGACGGGAGGAGAGGGAGTCACCAGCAGAACAAGAATTAGCAAAGCCAATTGTTAGGGCTTCCCTCTTGGCTTTGCTAATGCAGACTTATTGGCTTTGAAAATGTGTTATGCCAATGCTCTTTCAAACCAGAAAAATAAAAAATAAAAATTGCCCATGCTAAACAGCATAGCTGTGTCTTTATGCACATGTGTATCATGATTAGGGCTCCCAGTTACCACCACTTGTATAGTTCCATTTAAAGCACTAAACATACACAGCATGAAATAATAGCTCCAAAAGAGAGAAGGCAGAAAAGTAATTGAGAGCGTAGCAAGCGAGAAGAGCAGAGCAAAAAAGATGGGGAGAGAACAGTAAAAAAGACACAAAGAAATAAAAATGGGGCAAACAGAACAAAAGAAAGGGAGGAAATGGACAGATGGGGAGTGAGCGGCATTAAACAGAGAGAGAAGGAAAACAAAATGAGGAAACAACAGTACAAAAAAGAAAAGATGATGAAGAGACGAAAGAAAACCAATTTAAACAAGCATTAAAAATGCAATAGGTCTCGCCTTTCATTAAGTTAAAGCCATTTCCTTTGCTATACAATACCATTAGCAAGCTATACAATACCATTAGCAAAGCAAATGGCTTTTAACTTAATTAAAGACGAAACCTATTGTATTTTCAATGCTTGTTTTGCAGTAACTTCACCTTCTTAATGTCATACTGTTAATTGCTGTTGTTTGGCACAATACTTTATTTTTTTGAGCACATTAGTAGGAAGAAACTGAAAATACCCCCACGTCGCACCAAATCTCTTATGGTACCAAGCAAATGAAGCAACTCATCATGACCCTCCCCAGAAGAGATCTCTTGTCTCTTCCATCAATCTATCCATTCATCCTACCATTTATCTGCTGATGTCCACCATTTAACCTTTACATTCTAGCGTCTATTCAGTCTTTCATCAATCATTCAGTTTTTCACCATTACGTCTATCCAGCCTTCATATCTAAACCTATCCATCCACCCATCCATCTCCAAACCTGTCCATTCATCCTTTCACACATCCATCTCTTTATCCACCCTTTCCCTCATCCATCAATCCTTTTGCTCATCCATCCATCAACCCTTTCACTCCTTTATTCCATCCACCCTTTCACTCAATCCCTCCTTTCACTCATCCATCATCCACACTTTCATCCATCCTCTCTACCTTTCATTCATCCATCAAATCTTTCACTTATCCACCCATCATCCGCCCTTTTATCCAATCATCCACCCTCTTTCATCCATGCATGCTTTCACTCATCCATCCATCCATCCATCTATACCTCCCTCCACCCTTGCTCACTCATCCATCCACTCGCTCATCCACTCACTCACCCACCCTCCTTCCCTTTTACGTTATTTATGAATCTTTGTCGCCAAGCAGATATGTACAAACAAAGAGCCACCCATTTTCTTTAAAATACCTCCTGAGAGTATCTGGATTCTCTCTCTTTCTCTCACTTTTTTCTTACAAAAACAGGCATACATACAAACATAGCAGACACACCAAAGACTAAAGGTATGATAAAAGCCATCTTTTCTCTTCACCTAACATGGCTTTTTTAATTGCAACCAGGGCCGGACTGGCCGTAGCCTGATGGCCACTGCCAGGGCACTGACGTGATTCCTGTGCTTGCAGGAATGCACAGGATAGTGTGAATGTGATTGACAACACAGGGCCTAAACGGACCCTGCTCTGTCAAGCACAGCGTGATGGTGAGCACCCGGACATTATTCAAATGAGCCCTGCTGAATAGCTCAGCTGGGGCTCAGGCCGGGGCTGCAGAAGCGGCGCCTTGGCTGCCAGAGACACGTTCCACTCCTGCTCACCAGCACGGGCAATGAACCTACCTTTTCATGAGTACTAGTACTCTCCACGGACGTAGAAAAGTGCCGGTACTCAGACTGATAAATCTAAGAAGCGCCGGTACTCAGTACCGATGAGTACTGGCCCATTTAAAGCACTGGCCGTAGGAATACATTCAACACAGTTGCAGCAGCAACAAAACTGTCATATCGCCAATGAGATTACTATGGCGAGCTTAAAATGATATGCCTCGTAAACTGTTCCTAATCAAACAATATAGACTGCCAAAGGACTTTCCCCAAAGTTAATTTCGAACCAGTCTTAGGAATCAGATTTGTAATTTAAGTCTCTAAGAGCGGATGGAAAAGGGGACAGATAAACTAACCTATTCTGTTTGTGCATATCAACTCTTGATGCACCAACTGGAATTATACCGAAACAGAAAAAGGGCCCGCCATCTATCACAGAGTCTGGGCAAGGGCCCTCATCGCACCCCCGACGGGCCCCAAAGGCAGGAGTGGGCTGGATTGCACCGGTCAAAGTCAGCGGCCCAATAGGGGTCGCATCATTTGAATTTTCACGGGTTTCCCGCGACGGCAACTATTGGTTGTCTGGGGGCAACGGGGTCGCCTTGCCAGTCAACAGAGGCAGAAGTACAGGTTAAACAAGCATTAGAAATACAATAGGTCTCGCCTTTTATTAAGTTAAAGCCATTTGCTTTGCTATACAATACCATTAGCAAAGCAAATGGCTTTAACTTAATTAAAGGCGAGACCTATTGCATTTTAAATGCGTGTTAATATCTGCTACAGGAGTCAATAAAAGCTATTCTCCACATAACCAGATATGTTTTAAACTCACAAGTTTGACCCTCCCACTCTTACCACTAATCACTTTATAGTCCACACCCTACAAAGTGCTCCCACGTCTCCATCAGTCGCAGCATGCCCCGTCCTGCAGAGTGGCAGGAAGAACCTCATGACGAAGCATGCCCACCAAGTGACATTTTGGTGGGTGAGGTTTATTTCAAGAAAACATATTGCTTTTCTTAAATACTATAAAGCTCCCTGGAAAGATAGCTAAATTGTCTTTGAGTACGGGTGGACTCTTTTTTGGTTACTTATATAAGAAAGGAGGTTGAGTCCACAATAGAACCTTACCTCTCTCTCCTTTTATGATTTGATTAGTAAACCTTTACACAAGCAGAGTAAAGAAGCTCGATGCTACTGCAGGCAAGGTTAACTCGACAAAACTAAGAGAGAATTCTCAGAAATACAAAAGGTTTGAAGGCATACAATTAAGCTAGCGATCTCTTGATAGCTTTCGAAGATGACATAGGATATTTGCCTGTGACAAGTCAGATTCTGATGCTGTAAACATTGCTAATGCAGCAAAAAAAGGGACATGATGTAGAAACCTGAAACCTTCAATGGAACAATAGGATTCGTCATGGATTGAAAACTGAAAGGTAAATGAACTGCTTCCCATATCATAAAACAAATAATTATTGTGGCTATTGATATTGCAGATTGGAACTGTGATTTTCCGAACACAGATTGGCCATGACACATTGATGTGATCCTTTCTGAAACTGTGATTGGATAGGTTATTTAGATGACAGATTACTGAAATAACTGTGTGAAAGGTATTTTTTTCAATTGAGGAGAATAAAGTTAAATATTTAACACATTGTTAAGCAAACGTCTAAAGACTTTTTCATGTCTCAGATACTTGCGGTGGATGAACTTCTGGGCCAAAGAAGAAATTGGTGTTTGGACTAATATGCCTACCTCCCTACATAGTTGGATGATAAACTGGGTGGCCTGCCCAGGTACGATGGAGGACAGAGAATGGGAGACTCCCTTTGGAAAGTGGCCATGGAAAAGCTTGTACAGATTAAGATTTTACACAAGGTATTTTTCCAGACAGCAAAATTGTTTAACAAGGGACTGACTCATTGAGTATGCTATCTGTATAAGCTGCCATACCAAGGAAGGTACCCTTCACCATACAATCAGGGGATATGTTATAACCCCACTGCATTTGGGAACAGTAAACAAAAAGCTTGCAACATAGCTATAGGATATGTCATATCGCCGTGTTAGCAATTTGGGGCAAGACTGACCTGCCTGAAAAAACAGATTCAACAAACAGTTGATCTAATGGTAGCTCAAAGAATCTTGCCGTTGATTGGGGCAGAACCTGGGTTCGTAATTTCTATGTACACTTGGAAAAGGGGGTGTATTGGTGTATCACCATGGAAAAGTATATTAAGCATGTAGGTGTTAGAAATAAATGGGGAAAAATTTGGGTATGGTGGAAAGCTGTTTCAACCTAGTGATGTATGGTGAACGATATTTGGAAACATGGTTCAGATACAGAAGTCGGGTTGGACCAACACATTTTTAGAGGAAATCGAGGTCGGCAATGGCTTTGATTTGATGTTGCCCATGTTTACTCATGTCAAGTAACTCCTTGATGGTCTTTCACAATGGATACTCATCCCTCTTGGCATCAATGTTTTCTGCAATCAACTTGTCACAACAAAATATGAAGAAAAAAATACTTAAGCAAAGAGTAATTCTATAACCCAAAATGGCTGATAAATGTGGTTTGAAAAGTCCATGACAATGCCTTCATTTTTTGTATATTCTAGCTAGTGTGATGAGATAAGAACATTTATGAACATCTATTTTGGCCTGGTTTCTATTTTAGAAGTAGTATGGTGCATTTTTCACATTGGATTTCTGAGTAATAAAACATTAGTTGCCCTGTTATTCCATGAATCGTGCCCTGTTCTTAAGGAGTAGAAACCTAGCGCTCTTGTACATAGCCAGACTGGGTACAGAAACCAGCCTGGGTGAAGCGGGGGGTGTGGGGATTGTGTCCCTTTTGTTACAGGGGGCCAATATTGCAGCAGTACTACAAAAACTGCCTCCACAGGTCAAAAACCGGTCCCACCCTTCCGGCCCATCGGGAAAAATGCCCGGTGCCTGCTATAGCCAGTCCAGGCCTGCTATAGTATGACAAGGTTAAGCCTAATAAGTCAGTTCTGTGTAATTAGCCTACTTCTTTTGTTCGTTCAGATTTGTTGTCGATTCCTTAACACCTGCTGGTGCAAGTTTTGTTTCTAGAGTCCAGAAAGCTCAAATTAGTGTAGTGCAATCAAACACTCTACTACACTTTAAAGGTCAATGCGGAGGAGTTGCTTAACCTATGGTCCGAGTCTAGGGAGGCACATTTGCAGAGCATTTTGCCTCTGATACAGACTGAAAAGCGGATTGGAGGACTTAATGTTGGTAGGTAGGGGGAATAACAAACACAGGCAAAGACAACAGGTCTCACCTATGCGAAAGCTATTGGCTTTGGCAATGTGTTTTAGCCATTATGCACACCAGTGTGGCTGGTGTTTAGCATGGCTAAAAGTTAGTGCCGTGCAGTGGGGTAGATTGGAGGGGGTAAATTAGGGTAGAGTGGAGTGGGGTAGAGTAGAGTGGAGTGGGGAAGAGTAGAGTGGAATAGGGTAGAGTGGGGTAGAATGGAGTGGGGTGGATAAGAGTGGGGCAGTTGGGTAGATTACTGTGGTAGATTGGAGTGGGATAGATTGAATTGGGGGTGGAGTGGGGCAGATTGGAGTGCAGTAGACCAGGTTGGGCTTAGATACGAGTATGGTAGATCAGGGCATATTGGAGTAGATTCGAGTGTGGTAGGTCGGGGAAGAGTGGAGTAGATTGGAGTGAAATGGGGTAGATTGCAGTGGCGTGGGGTCGACTTGAGCAGAGTTGGGTAGATTGGGTGGAATATAGTAGGGTTGAATGGAATAAAGTGGGGTAGATTGGGGTAGTTTGGAGTGGGGCAGATTGGATAGAGCAGAGTGGGATAGATTGGAGTGGTGTAGGGTAGACTGTGATGGGGTGGATTGGAGTGGAGAGGAGTAGATCGAAGTGGAGTCGGGTAAATTAGTGCGGGACGATTAGGGTAGAGTGGGATAGATTGGGGTGGATTATGGTAGGGTAGACTGGAGTGAACTAGGGTAGTTTGGAGTGGGGTAGATTGGAGTGTAAGTGGTTACAGTGGTGTAGGGTAGACTGGGATACGGTAGTTTGGGGTGGAGTGGGGTAGGATAGATTGGAGTGGGGTGAACTGGGTTAGACTGGACTGGAGTAGGGTAGATTTGGGTGGCATGTGGTAGACTGGAGTGAAGTGGAGTGGAGTAGATTGGGTTGAATGGAATAGATTGTGAAAAACTGGGGTAGAGTGGAGTGGGGTAGATTGGAGTGGAGTCGAGAATGGAGTGAAGTGAGATAGATTGGGGAAGAATGTGGTGGGGTGGAATGGGTACGATGGGTAGATTAGGGTAGTTTGGACTGCAATGGGGTAGATTGGAGTGGGGTAGATTGGCGTGGAGAAGATAGGGGTAGATTGGAGAGGGGTTGATTGGGTGGAGTGAGTTTTTAATTGGATTGGAGCAGTTTTGCGTGGAGTGTGGTAGACTGAAGGTAAGTTAAGTGGGGTAGGGTTGGCAGCATGTGGTAGAGTGGAGTAGATTAGGTGGATTGGAGTGGGGTAGATTTGAGTGTACTCCATTTTTACTAATTCTGATATATCCTGAAACATCAGCACGGTTAATTTTTAGGTCTAGCCTTGGCAGTACATGCGCAATCTCTTTGAGACATGCTGTATCTACAATATGGCCTTTGGGCACCGCCCATTATTTTTTATTTGTTCAACTTACTATCTGTCGTAAATGTGGGATATTGTTTGATGAAATAGCATACTAGTCCCTTTTAAAAAAAAACTTTTGTAACCTCCCATACTGACTCACTGTTACATGGGTTTCTACTCTTCATGTTATTTATGATACTTTCAGAGCACTCTTTTTTCGTAACTTTTTGCAGCTCGTTTGCGAGCCATGAAAACAACGCACTTCCCACTCCGTATATACACACTCACACCAAGAGGGATCAACAGCAGCTGTGCAGCAAAAACCTCATGTGACCCGCGACCTTCCTGCAACGCGCATACACCTTCGGTCTGGGCGCCATTACAAACAGAGGCATTTCTTATTTTCCCTTGTATGCTGCTGCTCAGGCGCGTCTCACTGCCTGCAAGTAGGCTCCTCCAGCGAAAGCACGCAAATCCCAGCCACAGCAAGCCATGGGCGCTAGGAGACCCTTCAGTCACCGTTGCTGTTCAGGTGTCTCTCTCCAACTGCAAGCATGCTCCTCCAGCGGCAGCATGCGAATCCGAGCCCAGGTGATAAGTCGTGTACATAGCTCGCATGTACACTTTGTTACCCCACATGATTACTAATTATATTATAAATAAATGCTTGACACATGACATTCTATCCGTTTTGCTAGCTTCTCTTTTTGGTACTTTCGCTTACTCAAAATGTTTGAAACTAAATGGCAACCGGTATTATGTTTAGGCGTAAAGAAACTTTGCTTTAGGGTTGTGATTTTGTTTTGTCCGTTCAGTTTATTCTGTTAATGCTAGATTACTTAAAACGTATATAATAGAGGTGTTGCAGCTTTGTTTTATGTGTATATTCAGATTATTCGGCTTGTCTGCAATTTACATTGCATGGACGCCCTGGCATACAGAAATCAATTTTAAACTAAATGGTTATCGGTTACATATGTAATTGTGAAGGCTCGTTATTTTGGATTAATGCAACACTATTTGGGTAATTTTTGGAAAATACGACCGGTTGCTCAGTCTATTTTATAACCTATGTAAACCTGAAGCTTATGTGCTGCATGGCTAAATACTTATTAAGGTCCCAGAGGCGAGACCTATTGGTTATGCCAATGCTTGGTTTTCTGTTGTCTGCTAGAAAAAAAAACATCCTACACCTTTTGCTCTTACATGGATACTGAACAGAATTGTCACATAAATTCTCTCACTTAGAAGTCAAAGAAAGAAAAGTAAACACCAAGCTCCTTCAGAAGAGAGAGCTTGACATTTGACCTCTGTCTTTGAATGCACAGCTAATGTGAAAAGATAAAAACAAGATTCAAAGGCATGTTTACAGAAAACGAGTTGGTGGAAGAAGACAGTAAACAAGGTTTGAGCAAAGGGAGGGACGAACTGAACTGGACAGCCTAAAGCAAATAAAGCCGGAAAATAGAAAGCTATAAAATGTGAGTCACAAACGAGAAAGCCAATGGTAAGCAGCAGGCGGAATGTATTCCCAGGTCAGATTTCTGAATGTCCTCAAGATGTCTTTAGCAAACCAGAAAGCTGCGCTGTTTGGTAGTCTTCGACCAAAAATATAACATAATTGTTCCCCAAAGAACTGAATCGGTCTTCTTTGCCAATATACATTGGTACTCAGTTATTTTGTGTTGTTCTATTTGTTTTTGACATTATGTTTTATATAGTATTCGACAACTGGGTTAAAGGAGATAAAAGTAGGTATGCATGCTTGGGGTGCTGAGGAGGTTAGCTTAAATGGTTGCTATCAGTGGCTAGTATAAAGGGAAATTCTCCCTAAAGTGTGTGGCTTGCTAAGTTAGGGCCACTTAGGCAGTTGGAAAACATTGGAAGGGTAAAAGAGAGGAGTCCAAACATACAAACATGGCAATTAAGGTATTTGAGACAGACCATCTGGGAAGATCCATTGATGGCAGATAATGAGAGTAAGAAAGAATGAGGGTGAAAAAACCCCAAAGTGATGCACAATAATCTATATGTTACAGCTTGGCACACTAAAGAGTTAAATGGAGCTATAAACCCTAGAATTAAAGAGGAGCTTTGACACTTTAAAGCTGCTATTACATATATTGAAAAGATACACCTCTGTGAAAAACCATTGTTTGGAATATTTACTGTAGAACCTGTGTTTATAAATCAGACTACCGCAATGTGGGCAGTTGCAATCCTCATCAGAAAGACTGAGTGGGTAATTACCAAACAACAGCTTGTGCCTGGTACTACTGGGCTAGTGGCTGACTTAACAAGCATTTGCAATGCAATAGGTCTCGCAAATACGAGAGTTTGAGCTTTTGACATAGTAAATGACAATGCCTTTTTTTAATGTGTTGTTTTTAAAACATAAATAAAAGGCATTGTAATTTCCAATGCCAATAGCTTCAATTCTCGCAAATGTCAGACCTATTCCTATTTGAGAAAATAGAGCTCGAAAGCTGTAATTAAAACCTATGGAGTAACAACACTCATAACAGTGGGTGTCTCCAAGGAAGGTTACAAAATTAGAAAAGGTGGTACAAAGGAGGGACTACTAAGCCTATTGACCAATGAACAGCCACAGTTTACAGAGGACAATGACATAAGCCAATGAAAAATATGGATGAGTGGGCAGAGCTTCAAGTCTCTACCAGACTACAGCATGCCCCACAGAGCAGAGCATACGCTGCCCAGACTCAACCTAAAAAGGGGCTGTAAGATTATTATTTGTGTGGGCCTTACATTGACAACACCTCATTGATACATACGTTTCTTTTATAGCTTCCTAAATGCAGGCAAGCCTATTTAGTCTTTGTGGACTTTAATGTACTACTAGACCCCACAGTAAATTCCAACTGTTGTAAATTTTGGGTGAGGACACTTCCGACTAGAAAGGTGACTATTAATGTTATAGGCTGTTTTGGGCTAGTTAAATAACAGAGACATTTGCACTCTGATATTTTAAACTTACTCTTCTTTTCTACAGGCTCTTTATTACAGAATTGATATGATGCAGCTCCTTAGAAATTACAATCTGGTGCTCGAACCTGCATGTATCCTGATCACACACCTGTGTCATGACAAACTGATTCTAAATCAATTTAAAAAAGAATTGATCTGCGGTCATCAGAGTGGACTATCTTGAAGCAGCACTGATGTATTGCCATACTCAGATTAGGTTTATTAAAGACAGTGCCACTTCTGAGGCTATGCGTTTGGTAACAGTATAATCAAGGCTTAGGCGCAGGGACAAATTACCACATACACTATTCATCTGAACAGTCAACAGGTTAACTACATCAATTCCCTTCCAATCAAATTAGGACTGTTTTCAGCAGGAGCATATAATAGCTTTATACACCCGTCAAGCGGTACACAGTTATTATTATTTCTCAAATATCTTTGGTTAAGTCACAGATACAAGGAATATTGATAAATTAAGCAGAAACGGTTGCGTTCAAGGAGAGGCTGAATGTTTATACTAAATCTTCCCTAATTTTGAGTCACTTCAAGCAGAAGTCATTGATCATTTGCAGGCCACAAACTGACTGGTATTGGGTTTCAACAGCCCATGTTTAATTCGAACTGTATTTGCAACACTGACATCGGCTTTAAAACTAGGGGAGATATGTGTTGCGACTTAATTCTCGTAGAATAACAAGACAGCTTTAAAGGGAGCGCTATCATGAGAATTTTACAAACACTGAGATACTGAAGTTGCCACAATACTCCATGAAAAGATAAAATATGTTAAGAAAGGTGGATCCATACCGAACACTAGAATAGAATTAACGCTCTGGTATTGCCACAAAAAGAGAAACTTCCTTCAGAGAGCCGATCCTACTGGTCACTCACTACTAAATAAAATTACTAAAATGTCTACTAAGATTCACCTATCCGAAGTGCAGTCTCTGCAGGGAAACATGGGCTTGTGTGCGGATGGTACACAATGGACCATTTTAATCAAGACATTAAAACCTTTGCATTTGCTGTTGCAAATAGTGTTCCTATTGGCTGTGGAAAAAGCAACAGACAAGCTGACTTAGCATGATCAATGCAAGCTACTTTCCTGCTTTGGGATAGGCAATAGATTTATTAGTCGGATTCAGGCAACATATACTGGGAAACAGCCTTTACAATGAGGTTTTTACCATGCTGTGCCTTTACCACTCATTTTTTAACCACGTATATGCCTTTACAATACATGCCTTTACCACACATGTAAAGTAAGTTGGGGAGTGTGGGGGGTCTCCCCCCACAAATACATCTGTGCCGCATACTCTGTAATGGTGCACATACCCTGTGCTGCAGATAGACTGCAGGCATACTATACAGGCACTGCATGACACAGGTTTTTTTCTTAAGGCTCACTGTTTGGTTATCATGTTGCTTAAACCTGTACTGCATGGCATTATGCATAAATGTTTGAAAGCACTGGGTCATGTTGCAGTGTATCTGTAATAACACTGTTGAAATCCCTGTATCAATTACCATACACACTGTAGGCATGGCATAAGTCATCGAGAAAGCCATCAACAGCCAACTTGCCACATTCATCGAAGAGCACAACATCCTCGACACCTCCCAATCCGGCTTCAGAAAAAAAACAGTACGGAAACCGTCCTCCTCGCCACAACAGACGACATCAACACCCTACTGGACAAAGGAAAAACACTAGCCCTCATCCTCCTCGACCTCCCAACGGCGTTCGACTCAGTCTCTCACCACACCCTAATACTCAGACTCCTCAAAGCAGGGATCCAGGACAAGGCCCTCGAATGGATCCGCTCCTTCCTCTCTGGCAGAACGCAGTGGGTGAGACTCCCCCCTTTCCTCTCGGACCCTACACCAACCACCTGCGGAGTCCCTCAGGGGTCCTCCCTCAGCCCTACGCTCTTCAACATCTACATGGCTCCACTCGACCCCATCGTCAGAACCTACGGACTCCACATCGTGTCATACGCATACGACACCCAACTCATCCTATCCCTATCCAACGAACCCAACACCGCCAGACACAACTTTTGAGAAGGCATGGAAGCCGTCGCCAAATGGATAAAAACAGCTGCCTACAACTAAACAGCAACAAGACAGAAGTACTCCTCCTGGGCCAAAACCCGACCCCTGGAACGACACCTGGTGGCCCCCCGCCCTCCCCCACGGACCACGCATGCAAACTAGGAATCATCCGGGACTCCGAGCTCAAAATGGACCGCCAGATCAACTCAGTCTCATCCTCCTGCTTCCACACCCTCTGTCTCCTACGTAAGACCTTTAAATTGATCCCCCTTAAACACAGAAAGACCGTCTCTCACGCCCTGGTCACCATCAGACTCGACCACGGCAACGCACTCTACGCCAGAATAAACAAAAACCTCACCCGCAAGCTAAAGAACATCCAGAATGCCGCCGCCAGACTGGTCCTCAACCTGCCAAGACACTGCCACATCTTCTAGCACCTGCACACACTCCACTGGCTCCCCATCGAGGCCAGAGTCACCTTCAAGATGCTCACCCACGCACACAAAGCCTTCCATGACACCGGACCGGCATACCTGAACAGCCAACTCAATTTCCACACACCACAAAGGACCCTAAGATCAGCCCAGCTCTCCTACGCCGTGGTTCCCTGCACCAGAAAGACCAGATTGGGAGGCCGCTCCTTCTCCTTCCTTGCGGTCAGAGCCTGGAACGCCCTTCCGCTCCACCTCAAACAGACAACATCGCTTCCAATCTTAGCAAGAAACCTCAAAACCTGGCTCTTCGACCGAACCCTTCCTTGATGGACTGGAACCTGCACCCTCCCCTACCCCCAGCGCCTTGAGACCCTTACGGGTGAGTAGTCACGCTTAACGCCTGATTGACTGAAAACCTCAATAAAGATGGTTTAAAAAAGAAAAAGTGCTGAAAACTTTGAACATGACATTTGACAGATTTGTAGCATTTTTGTTTTTACGCAGTATTTCCTTCTAGCATTCTTTGATCAGGAGTCAGCCATTGCATGACCCTGTGTCCTGTGGCTCGACTGAGCATGGGGTTCCCAGATATGTATGAGTTTTGTATGTTTTCAGGATGCCCACATAAAATAAATTAAGTGTAGTGGATTATGGAAACTTGGTAAGCAGCTGCAAGTAAAATGGGACTTATGCTAGGTCTTCTGGTCACAGGCATCACCCCTGGGCAGCACGGAAACATGCCACAAACATGTGATTTTTAACAACTATACATTCTAAGGTGGCCATAGCTGGGTGCCAGACTTCACATTGTCTGATGTTTAACATTGTACCCCCAATACATGGCTATTTCCTTTAGTCTTCTTCACACAAGAAACAAATACTTCCCAAGGCTTGACCCAAATCTGTGTTGTTAGGTCTTCTGAGTGCAGTATGGGTGGGTGGGTTTTCGATGCGCTTGAGCATGGATCAACAAACTAGACACCAGGGAATGTTCTGATGGAGGAAATTCCACTGGGAATGTTTACAGTAGATGTGTGCAGGGCTGGGAGCACCCAGAGGAAGCTACCAACCTCAGATATTTCTGAAAACCAGAGACACAGTGGAATTCAGCTTGCTGAATTCCAACACATTTTATTACCCAGAATCCCCTGTAAATGACAAAGTATGGATAAAAGAAACCCCATAATTCATATAATGTCTGTGACAGAAAACTCCAGCAAACATCCTACCATCCAACGTTTCCACACTTCTCCCAATGGCAACATATATAGATTGGGCTTTTGCCTGGGACAGGAATAATACCAAAATGTTATCTGTGTGAAGACAACATTGACACTATTTTGACTTCACATGGTCACAGACTGACCTATTGCTGTCAGTTACAATAGGCCCACCCACAATTAAAGTACTGTTTTTATTGATGTTTGACCTGACAGCCTTAGGGTTGTCTTTCCCACACATTTTTCCTGTTTGCCTTACCTTTTTGCTCTATTCTTTTTGTTGACCATAGGACTAAAGTGCATGTTATTCTTCCCTAAAACATAGTTTAATTGACATATCAACAATTGGCATATTTGATGTATGTTAGTCCCTAGTAGAGTGCACAACATGTGCCCAGAGCCTGTAAATGAAATGCTACTTGTAGGCCTGCAGCACTAATAGTGCCACCCACACAAATAGCACTTTAAACATGTCTCAGGCCTGCCGCTGCAGAGCCTCTGTGTGCAGTTTTACTGCCATGTAGACTTGGCATTTAAAACCCCTTGCCAGCCTTGAAACTCCCAATTCATTAAATCTAAGTCAACCCCTAAGGTAGGCCCTAGGTAGCCCATATGGCAGGGTGCTATGTAATTAAAAGGTAGGATATGTATGGTTAAGGTTTGCATGCCCTGGTAGTGAAAAACACCCACATTTGTTTTTCTCATAGGTGAACATTGGGAATTGATAATTACAGTTATAAGCTGTAATTCCTGATTGAGTAGGAGTAGCTCTGATGTGTTTCATATCATTGGAATGGTAATGATACATCGACTTTGCTGGCAAAGTTGTACTTATCATTACAATTTTGGAAATGCTACTTTTAGAAAATGGCACTTCCCTGATCTTAGCTCTGTGGGCCTGCAGCCTGTCTCCAATACATGCCTAGGGCGGGTGACAGCTGGACTTTCCACATTCCCTCTAGACAGCCACACACAAAGGAACAATAGGTGTGACTGAGTGGCCATCCACATCCTGATGGGTCATCTTGGGCAGGATGAAAGGGAGGAGCTGACACTTGAATAGACAGTGTCCTGTCCCCACACAAAAGACTGCACACCCCTCTGCAGTGAGTTGAGAGCCAGAGCTGGGAGATGGATCCTCTGTGTACTTCAAATCTCCTCTCTGAAGACATCTCCTCTACAAAGTCACAACTCAGTATAAGTACTGAATCTCTGACTCCACCAGATTGGACACTACTGAACCTGTGAAGAAACTCTGACAGGAGGAAAGACTGATGTGCTGCTACAAGGACTGCCACTCTGCTGGACTATTGCTTTGGAAAAATAGCTTTTCTGCTGTGCTGTCCTGCTACCCTCTGCCCTGCTGAGGAAGAACTGGACTCTAGTTTGAACCCAGAGTGATTTCCAAAGGCCTGCTGGTTTACCTGCTGGTCCAAGACTCGGGGAGATCAAAGTTTTACCCCTTGCTCCTGTGCCTGGTCCATTTGAAATAGATCCAGGTGATTGTTACAGTGAATCCAATGCATACACTGCTGCCTGAGCAGAATCTACCACTGTTGCGGGAACAGAACCAGAGCATCACACTTGGAACCAGCACATCATCATCAGAACTGACGCATTGGAACCACTGAATCGCTGCAGGAGAGATGATTCCTGCATCCTCTCGCCTGCGTGGGGAAATCTGGCACATCGCACTCGGAACCAACGCATCTCGGAACCTGCACTTCGTCTTCAAGACAGGTGCATTGCCTTTGTTGAGCTGAGAAAATTGACGCATCACCCCGTCTGCAGGATCAACACCATTCAGCTGCATCCCGCATCTTGCTTGCCACTTGGATCAAGGTACTTTAGTTCAGCATGCTTTGCGTGGCTCCTGTATCCTTGCCCGCGATCGGCCAGAACTCTTGACTTTGACCCGGTCCAGCACGACCAAATAACCCCTATAGGCGCTTATTGCTTGTAAGCACTATTTTTACTTTTAATCTTTAAAAAAAATCAGATCTTGACTTCTACTTATTGGATTTTTGTCGTTTTGGTCTTGTTTCATTCATAAAATCATAATCTATTTTTCTAGATCGATGTGCAGTCTTTTTGTGGTGTTTTCACTGTGTTCCTGTTTGATGTGTTGCACAAATACTCTACACATTGTCTCTTAAGTTAAGCTTGCTCAGTGTTGAACTACCAGAGTGTGAGCACAGGTTAAGTTATGTGGGCGATGGTATTTTTTCTGTACCCAACACATTCTGGAACTTTTTGTCTTTTTTTTTTTTTAAACCAATGTTTGACCTATACACAGAATTCTGAGTAGGAAAAAGTAGTGAAATCCCTGGGTAGGAAAAAGTAGTGACATCCTCTTAAGCCACACCACTCGGAGGTGGGGGAGGCGGGGTGGGGTGTGTGTGTGTGTGTGTGTTTGGGTGGGTGTTTTTCTGCCCTCTCCCCCCCAGGGAGGAGTCACGCATTGTTTTGAATATTATTCTGGCGATAAAAAGAAATTGAGAGCTGAAGCAGCTGGGTGAAAAACGGCATCAAAGTATGGCTTTAGAGTAGAAGGATCAATCCTAGTCCCTTCCCTGCCAATCAACATAACCTGGTTTGTTTCTTCTGTTTTTAGGCAAGTAGGAGTTGGGCTGCTCCTCCCATCTCTACCACCAATGGAACAAAAAGTGTTTTTAGCTTGTGGACTTGGCTAGGGAGCGGTGGAGGGTAATGATACCATACATTAATGAGGCACCTGCAAGTAACCCCAGCCACTTCATTCAGGAATTTGTCAGTGCCCTCCACTGTACTATACAGGCTGTCAAGCTAAATTGTATAAAAAAATTATGAACCACTGCTAAATGAATGAGTGGCTATGATGAAAATGAATATTACTTTACCAATCTCCACCCCTGGCAATATGATCAGAATAATCATAGTTCTATACTGGTTATACTTTTTATGCATGTCTGCTAAGATGAGATACAGGCACGTACTACAAAATAGGGAAGTTTTGAGCATATCCCAGCTTAAAGAATCTACGTTACATAGGGAAATCAGAGCCAAAATATTTGAAAACATGCTAGCTTATGGTGCAAAACTAGTAGATAAAAGATTTATTGTATAGTTTTAGAATAAATATTTACAATACAAATAATAGGAAAAAATACATAAATAAAAAAAGAATAAAAATACAACCTAATTAAGACAAAAGCAGAGAACTGGGCCCCAAACTCGCAGAAATCTAAACATTTAAACATAAGCAACATCACAGCTGTAACAATGATAAACACAAGCATTGGCATAGACAATAAGTCTCGCCTTTGGGACCTTATAATTGTTTAGCCAAGCAACAGTTGATGTTGTTGCACCAGGGATATTGTACTGCATAACTAAATACTTATAAGGCCCCACAGGTGAGACCTATTGGCTATGCCAATGCTTGTTTAAACTATGACCCGGTGCTGCAATGCTCTCTCGCGAGACAACGTGCGTGATGGTGCAGCGCTCATGTAGTGCTGTGCTGTCTGTAGTAGGAAATCGTCCGGTTCTTTAAAGAAATGAACATTTCTGTTAAGACAGCTCCGGGATGCAGGTCTGTAGGTCTCAAGAGAGGCGGGTGCAGCATGGCTGGGCCACTATGGCCATCTCTTAATACAAGCATTTGCAATGCAATAGGTCTCGCATTATAAAAGTGTGAGCAGTTGGCATTGCTAATAATAATGCAACATTAGTTATTGGCATTGTAAATGATAATGGCATTTATTTATGTGTTTGTTTTATAAAATGGATAAAAAACAAAAAGGCATTGTCATGAACAATGCCAATAGCTTAAACTTTTGCAAATGCAAGACCTATTGCATTGCAAATGCTTGTTTCAGTACTGCAGACTTTTTAAAAGTTTTAGTCACTACTCAAAATAGAATCTATTTTATCAGCGTTGCCAGTGCTCCTTTATGTATAATGCCATAAATGAAACACAATGTTCTAAGCAGATTGCTAAATAGCATCTCAAGCCCCAATCACAATGTCTCACTTCATGCTGGACAGTGGGGACCCTGTTTTCATGCAGCGCCAAGACGGGGTGAACTAATGCACAGACTGAGGTCTGTCAGCCTCCGAGGCTCAAAGCATTCCTTGCAACAGTCGGCTGTGTCAAGGTATTGCCATGTGTACAGCACACACTCTGCAACAACAAGTGGTTTCAAAGTTGGGGGTGACTTCCCAAACTTTCCCGAAGTGTTCATAGTGTTTGGTGACAGCGTATTTATGCTCACAGCCCAAAAAACTGTTTGTGGTTGTCTGTGTGTGTGTTGTGTGTGTGTGTGGTTGTGTGTGTGTGGTTGTGTGTGCGTGTGGTTGTGTGTGTGGGGTTGTGTGTGTGTGTTTGAGGTTGTGTGTTTGAGGTTGTGTGTGTGTTTGTGTGTGCGGTTCTGTGTGTGTGTGGTTGTGGTTATGTGCTGTTGTGGTTGTGTGTGTTTTTGTGGTGGTGTGTGGTTGTGTGTTGTTGTGGTTGTGTGTGTAGTTGTAGTTGTGTGTGTGGATGTGCATTCGTGTTATTGTGTGTGTGTGGTTGTGTGAGTGTATGGTTGTGTGTGTGTGGTTGTGTGTGTTTGTGTGGCTGTGTGTGATTGTGTGTGTGTGATTGTGTGTGTGTGATTGTGTGTGTGTGGTTGTGTGTGTGGTTGTGTGTGTGGTTGTGTGTGTGTGGTTGTGTGTGTGTAGTTGTGTGCGTGTGTGGTTGTGTGTGTGGTTTTGTGTTTGTTTGTGTGGTTCTGTGTGTGTGTGCGGTTGTGGTTATGTGTTGTGGTTATGTGTGTGTTGTGGTGGTGTGTGGTTGTGGTTGTGTGTGTGGATGTGCGTTTGTGTTATTGTGTGTGTGTGGTTGTGTGTGTGTTGTGTGTGTGTTGTTGTATGTGTGTGTGTGGTTATGTGTTGTGGTTATGTGTGTTGTGGTTGTGTGTGTGGATGTCCGTTTGTGTTATTGTGTGTGTGGTTGTGTATGTGTGGTTGTGTGTGTGTGGTTCTGTGTGTGTGTGGTTTGTTGTGGTTGTGTGTGTGTGGTTGTGTGTTGTAGTGGTTGTGTGTGTAGTTTGTATTTGCGATTGTGTGTGGTTGTGTGTTTGTGTTATTGTGTGTGTGGTTGTGAGTTTGTGTGGTTGTGTGTGTGGTTGTGGGTGTGTGGTTGTGGGTGTGTGTGGTCGTATCTGTGGTTGTGTGTGTGTGGTTGTGTGTGTGTGGTTGTGTGTGTGTAGTTGTGTGTGTGGCTGTGGTTGTGTGTGTGGTTGTGTGTGTGGTTGTGTGTGTGTGGTCTTCTGTGTGTTTGAGGTTGTGTGTGTGTGGTTGTGTGCATGTGTGGTTGTGTGTGTGTGTGGTTGGCGTTGTGTGCGGTTGTGTGTGTGATTGGTTGTTTGTGGTTTTGTGTGTGTGGTTGTGTGTGTGGTTCTGTGGTTGTGTGTGGTTGTGTGTTGTTGTGGTTGTGTGTGTGGTTGTGTGTTGTGGTTGCTTGTGCTGTTGTGGTTGTGGTTCTGTGTGTGGTTGTGTGCTGTTGTGTTTGTGTGTGTGTGGCTGTATGTGTCTGGTTATGTGTGTGTGTGGGAGTGTGTGTGTGTGGTTATGTGCGTGTGTGGTTGTGTGTGATTATGTGTGTGTTTGGTTGTGTGTGATTATGTGTGTGTGAATGTGTGTGCTTGTGGTTGTATGTGGTTGTGGGTGTGGTTGTGTGTTGTGGTTGTGTGTGTAGTTGTGGTTGTGTGCTTGTGTTACTGTGTGTGTGGTTGTGTGTGGGGGGTGTGGCTGTGTGTGTGTGATTGTGTGTGTGGTTGTGTGTGCTTGTGGTTATGGGTGTGGTTGTGTGTTGTGTGTGTGTGGTTGTGTGTGATTGTGGTTGTGTGTGTGATTGTGTGTGTGGTTGTGTGTGCTTGTGGTTGTGTGTTTGTGTGTGTGTGGTTGTGTGTGTGTGTGGTTGTGTGTGCTTGTGGTTGTGTGTGTGTGGTTGTGTTGTGTGGTTGTGTGTGGTTGTGTTGTGTGATTGTGTGTGTGGGGGTGTGTGTGATCGTGTGTGTGGTTGTGTGTGTGGTTGTGAGTTGTGGTTGTGTGTGTAGTTGTGGCTGTGTGTGTTATTGTGTGTGTGTTTGTGTGGGGGTATGTGGTTGTGTGTGGTTGCTTGTGGTTGTGTGTGTGGATGTGCGTTTGTGTTATTGTGTGTGTGTGGTTGTGTGTGTGTGTGTTTGTATGTGTGTGCGCGGTTGTGGTTATGTGTTGTTGTGGTTATGTGTGTTGTGGTTGTGTGTGGTAATGTGTGTTGTGGTTGTGTGCGGTTGTGTGCTTGTGTCATTGTGTGTGTGGTTGTGTGTGTGGGGGGTGTGGTTGTGTGTGTGTGATTGTGTGTGCTTGTGGTTGTGTGTGTGGTTATGGGTGTGGTTGTGTGTTGTGTGTGTGTGGTTGTGTGTTGTGTGTGTGTGGTTGTGGGTGGTTGTGTGTGATTGTGTGTGTGATTGTGTGTGCTTGTGTTTGTGTGTGTGTGGTTGTGTGTGTGTGCTTGTGGTTGTGTGTTTGTGTGTGTGTGTGGTTGTGTGTGCTTGTGGTTGTGTGTGTGTAGGTGTCTGTGTGATAGTGTGTGTGGTTGTGAGTTGTGGTTGTGTGTGTAGTTGTGGCTGTGTGTGTGTGTTATTGTGTGTGTGGGTATGTGGTTGTGTGTGTGGTTGCTTGTGGTTGTGTGTTGTTGTGTGTGTGGTTGTGTGTTTGTGTTATTGTGTGTGTGGTTGTGTGTTCAGGTGTGGTTGTGTGTGTGAGTGTGTGTGTGTGTGTGTGTGGGGTTGTGTGTGTGTGTGGTTGTGTGCGATTGTGGTTGTGTGTGATTGTGGGTACATTGGATTTGATGAGAGTTAAGCAGAGATGTCTGCATTCAAACCACTAGTGAGTAATTGCAACTCTGCAGCTACACATATCCCTTGTGATAAATACAAGAGGAACATTTCCAAGACTGGTAAATAAGATATACTTCCGACAGTAAGGTCCCAGTTAAATAAAAGGTGAGTACAAATATGTGCATGTTATAAGGCAAAAGTTAAAGGCCAGAGACAATTGGGAAGCAATCTGGTATATTTTGGGAACCAATGGAATTGTCAGAGTATTCCCCGTTTCCTTGAATGGACAAAATAGATGCACCATTTTTCTCACGATTGGATTTAAAAACCATTATGCTTGCGACTTTGAATCTAAATGACCGCTGTTTTTTTTTCTTAATTGCAACAAATTGTAAGATGTCTTTAAGGAAGCTTTTAGGGAGCGGTCAGGGGTTCAAGAGTAAATCCACATGCAAACAAGCATTGGCCGCGCGGCTCACTGAGAACATCAAAACAGCCGAAAGGGGAGAAAGGAGGGGTGACTGCAAGCCGAGGTGATAAGAAGGGCTGTGCAAGAAGGGAGGGGGGGGAATTCCAGCAGCAGAGGAGCCTGATTAAAGCTGACGAAAAGGGAGGGGGAGAAGGGAGGAGGGAGTGTGAGCAGCAGCTGTGCACATGCACGCCATCGTGCACTCCAGCTTTAGGCCTGGGTAGCACTTTGAAAACCTGTATACTAAATGCTCTCCGAGCAGCGCATGCGCACTGGCTCAGCGAGACCTAACAAGTAATCAAAATAAGCCCACAGCTATTAGAATAAATTCCATAACATAAACACTACTTTTTACGTACAGATTGCACATTGAGTTTGCTAAAGCAGTTCATATAAATCCCTGCTCAACTAAAATTTAGTAATCCCACTAATCACTTAATATAACTCCTCCAAAGCAGGACATAAGTACTCAATAGATGGTTCTTATTCCCCTTTCTCTAAACATGTGGTTTAAATAATTAATTCTCTGATCAAGAAGGGCTGCATAGATGCACAATATATGATCAATAAATAGTCTCTTCAGGTAGCACAAAATCAGCATGTGGATGGACCACAAACAGTTTTATGGCAAGCTTTTAATTGCAAAACAGAAGAATAGAACATTTTGAAGCAGTGGTTCTTTTGACTTCTCAGGATGCCCCTAATCATTACAAAGTCTGGAAACAACTGCAGAATCATTTTTGTAATACGAGGACAGTCACTGAGAGATTGTTGGAATCTGGGTACCGCAGCAAAAGCAGTTTCGATGACTTGAAAGGCAAAACAATACACAAAAATCATCCATTGTCCATACTATATTCTGTTCAGTACACCTGCACTGCCCCCACGAATCATCTGAGAATATCTACTTCATTTTTAGCCTCTAAATTCTAATTCCTTCATTTTTCACAGAACCTTTAAAACATGTTCAGCTTTACATTTTACTTCTCTATTGATGTACACTTTAGCAGTCTGTTAACATTATTTAATTTTCTAAGCAGCCGCGGAAAACCCTGAGTAGGCATCAAAGACTTCAGGAGTCCCTGAACAACAGGTTCAGAACACCACTGTTCTAAAGCATTTAAGTCTGCATTGAGGAGACTAGCGGTAGTCATAGAATCTGTCTCCCTTCATTCTTGTTATCCTGTGTTGCTCCTCCCTTTCCCCCTATCCCACAGAATCCAATGTAAAGCGAACAGTATGTTTCAGGTTGGAAATAACATTCACTTAAATGAAACCTCAAGATACATTTTGTGTCCTATGTCCCTACACCGGAGCCTGGTCTGGTAGTCAGCTTGCAGCCGAAATACTATGAAACTAGAAACACTTTCTCATTTTGATTTTATGACTGTTTTGAAAGTGCAGCTAGTTTGAAAGATGCATTTTTACCAGTTCTTTAAAACATACAAAGTAGGCGTGGGCTTTGGATACATCCAGGTGAGTATCACCTTCTACTGTCATGGTATTAGCTATTTGGCATATCATTCTGCCTTCTAGAAAGTGCCTCCTTTCCAATGAAGGAGATAATGTTTTACACCTGAAAAGTACATTCCTTCATCAAGCGGTTTGTCACAATTTATACAGGATGTAATTCTTTTTGCTACTTTTTTTCCCCAGCACTGGCAAAGCCAATAAGGAAGGCTTTAAGGTGATAAATAGCATTTCAACGTGCAACACACAAACAGCATTTGCAGATGCCTGGATTTACATGGGTTGGCAAATTAAAGGCAGACTTATTTGATTTGCCTATGCTTACCTACTTTTTTAAGGAAACACTTCAAATTTCAAATTTAGCAGCTTCACTAAAGCAAAACTCAAATGTGTAAAATACATATGTAAAAGACCAGATTCTTGTGAATGCATCCGGTCATATTTTTTTTTCAAAACGTTTGTACAACTTGGATTCACATGAACTAATAATGAAATGTGGATAAAATGGTTCGCAGCCCTTATGTTGGAGCAGGTTTTTTTTTAGGCATGTGTCTTTTTCATAAAACTGAAATTTTAAAAAATACAACTCAAGAGTGGGCTCACAATTAAGAAAAAGTGTTACACAAGGCCCATAAAGAATTAAACATAGTTCTACACACTGCTTGCAGTTCTCAAAACTAATGGGTAAACATCTAGAAACCTGTCAATCGGGAACCCATGCCAGTAGGAGTGTGTGGCATACAGAATAAAAAATTATGTGATCATTATGAGTAGGCAAATGCACATTAAATCATTCTATTTTCTATCCTTCCCCTAGCTCACATGAAATTTTTAAGCTGTTTGAGGAAAGTCCTTTACTCTTTACACTTCTTAATTCCATTTGAAGTCAGCATACATTTAAGAAGTTCAAAGAGTGTGAGAAAAGGCATGGTAAATACTTGTGAATGCTCATGAGTCATATTTTGCACGTGATTACAACAGTCGAACTGCCACCTCCAATGAGCTTTCCTGGAAATATCCACTGCCCATTACCTAACCACATTTTGTAGAAATGTCTAGCTAGATATGGTTTATGTATGACTTGTGTGCTTGCACAGCATTTACTATGGAACTGAATAATTAAAATGCTTAAAATAAAAGTACATTCCTTCCATTAAAATTCATTTGGAATCAGACCGAGAATAGGTGACCCAATTGGGCAACTAATTCGTACCGGCCTTTACTAAGAAATCGCCAGCAATCATTTCGATAATGTCATATCACTCAACTATCTTAGGTCCTCCAGCACTGTTCTCATATTCTGTGCACTGTGCACTAGATGTCCTATTCCAGGATATATATATATATATATATATATATATATATATATATATATATATATATATATATATATATATATATATATATATATGTATATATATAGAATTTAGTTGGCAATTGCCTAACTGGTATAACAAATTACAAATTTAGCTGCAACAACAAAAAACAAAGCATTTGAAATAATCTTTAAAATACTGTTTACTTCATTGAACAACACAGCACAAAAACAGAACAGGCAGGAAGTGAACAACAGACCAACAAATAATGGGTCACTAAGCTAACATGTCTATGTATGAAAGTGGTACAAGCAACAGTTTGAAGATAGTCTTCTAATCACAATGAAAAGTTGTGCGGTATTCTTTTTGCAATAGTACTGTACTTCAAGTTACACATATATACTCTTGTAAATCAGGTGAGACTCTTAAGCTACTTGATAATTCTACTCTACTTGCTTTGTCTTTAGAATTATTTCTGTGCCAATAATCTCAGAACCTCCTTAAGTCTTTAGTGTATCACAGTACAACATTTTTACAAAGAGAATCATACCCATAACATAACATCTTTTTGTGTTTCATTTTTTTTAACGAAATTAAGATTCAAATAGTACGTTCTAAATTTGTTTGGGGTTTTAGTTTGGGGTCAGCAGAAAAGGCAATAATGTGCCACCAAGCTTCATGTTTCTTTAGGTTAAGCAAAGATCTGGACTAATCCATTTTTTGCAAGGTGCATTGGTCAATTTAACACCCACTAAAAAGCTTACTATCAATTACTCATTGAGATAATATTCCAAGCAGGAAGCAGCGTCTGAGGCAAATTATGCTTACAAATCTGGAGGCACTGACAAACTCAGAGTGAGCAGAAGAACAGAATCACCACTTTATTTGTACAATAGGCACCTCCATCAAAAAGGGAAACAATATACCTTACAACACAAATACAATTTACATTTGTGGCACAGGGAATAAAACAATGCAAGTACAACCAAGGGTGGAAAAAAGAAAAATGAAGCTTTCTTCCACAACTAGCTATACAAGACACAACTGATGTCGGGGGAAAGGGGAGAGGATTAAATTGGAGGATTTCAACTCTTGGCACTGTACTTGCCAATAGGGAAGCCCATATTCAAGGAGAGTAGGAAATGGCCTGGGCAACTAAGAGAATACGTGTCATTTTCTGCGGCAAGTCAACTAGGCTTAAAAAAATAGTATTGCACAATGCAAAACTCAGCTTTGTATTCATGGGTGTTTATCTGAAATAAAGCAGTTGTCATTACCATTACCACATTTCATATTGGTTTCTTGGCTAATAAGTCACTTTTGCCATGCATCTGTGAAAGTAGCTACAGTACTGCACAACGGTAATGAAAATGTATACAAAATAAGGTAGAGAATGGCATCTACTGTAAAGGCAAAGTCAAGTTGTCTGGTTGGAAATATCCTCTTCAATGAAGTCTGAAAATTTATATTAAACTTCACTGGACTTAAGCCAGTTCTCGAGGATCACCATGTGACCCAATAGAAGAAACATATTAACAGTCTGTGGCCTAGGGCATGCCAAGAGATGCACACCTACATAAAGAGATGAGCTCCCTGCCCATCCTCCGCACCCAGTGAACAGACTTGCTGAAGAAGCAAGAGACCAGCAACAGTCTCTGACTGGGCAGGTCATCTATTTCCCTATCCACAATCTCTTGAGTGACAGCTCAACTTAGTAAGTAGTTGCCATGGAGCCATAGGCACTTTGGAATGATCTCCTCTCTCCAAAAGGTTGAAGTCAATTTTGAATATAAGTGTCCAGTTGGCTGGATATATTTTAACTGGGGAAGTTCTCTTCAAGAGTTTGCATAGTCTTATCCCCAAAGTGGCAGCATCAAAAGACTTCAGTTTCCCTGTTTTTTGTATGGCATCTTGGAATATTATTATTCAACAGATATACTAAGTCAGTGGATCTAAAGTTGGGAATAGAAGTGAAATAGCACAATGTTGTGCTCGTAAAACACACACACACCCTTAGAACAAAGGATGTAAGAACAATTTCACTCTAAATGTGCCTCCTCGGCAAGGTACTTATTCTAATCTTGTGAACAAAAGTTATCAAGGAAACAGAAAGAGAGAGTTAATGTTGGGGGTAAAAGGAGTAGTGGAACAGAAACAGATTTGTTGTGAGAAAAATATGCTGGATATCAGCTAGGGTTCATTTGTAAACTTAGTAAGAGGCAAGAGGCAGGGATGTGAAGTCAATGGTGACATCACTGGCAAAATATCGGCATTGCCAAGTCAACATGTCCCCAAAGTCCATGACAAGTACGGAATATGCAGAAAATGAACAGTAACCGCTGAGTAAGGAGAGTGAGACAACCTAAAAACAGCCTTTTTACATCCAAGCTACCATACTTGATAAAACCTGGAGCTCCCACACTATTCCAAGTGAGAACTCTTCATTAGCATCTTTTCTAAAATCAAGACAGAAATGGCAAAATAAAACTTGGGTTTTGAGAAAATTTAGCATATCTCTTCGTGCACAGTACATGGCTATGGTACAGACATTTCCACATCTGAGTTACAGATTCAAGCTTTTGATTAAACCAAAAAACGTGAATATGCACATTTTACATCTGAGAGAATGCACAACCCAGTAATAACTGGAATCTTTAAAGGCTCCCTGACACAAGCAAAAGCAACTTTCTAGACGTGAGTGAAAAGGGATGAGCATCTAAATTTATTTGTGAGCTTGCCAATGGAAATAAAAGATCCACATCAAACAATGTAAAGGTAATATACCAAAATTCAGCCTAAAAATAATGTTCATTTAAAATGTGCTTTTCTTGATCAAGCGTGGAAGGATATTTAAACAATCTATGCGTGTTTAATAATGGTCATGTCCATATACACTGCCACAGCAAGCACATAAAAGCATTCAGAAATATGCTCAGTGTTTTGAACTAGCAATCTCGCTTTTACAAATGCTGTGCTCTGCAGCAAGTAAGTTGTTTAACATACTTTAAAATCCTGAAATGCTTTGCCCTAGACGGTAATCTTTCAAATTAACTTTTTCATGTTCGATGCATTTCTTTTTTCATTGCACAATGCCAAGTTTGTGCTGAGGGGAGCTATTTTGTAGTTTTCATGCCTTTTCAAAGTGCCAATAATTAAACCAGCACTTGAAGGGCACACAATAGCTGTCTTGGTATAAAGCACATCTGAAAAGTGTTCATTAACTGAACTTTCTTAACCATAATTGTAACATACCAACCAAACACAAAACAGGACCTGAACACAACAATGCTCCAATAGCACTCACAGTGCTACTTTGCTACAGAGAAACTGAAATGGCTGCAGACATTTGGTCAGTGCTTCATTTGTAACAGAATGAATGCCCAAAGCTCTGTTGTGAAACCAGCAGCCATTGCTTTTAAACGTTGGCGCACCGAATACCAAGGCTCCGTAGTCTTGAATCAACCTCATTGCTCTTCCATCCACTATTAGACACTCCCTGGCCCTTTCTCTCACTCATGCAGGTCCCTGCTTACTCCATTTGCAACTGTTTTTCTGCCTTTCTCTTCCTACTTCTCTACCTTTTTTGTGTTTTTCCCATTCTTGCTTGCGGTCAATGTCTGATGAGGAAAAATAAGTGTCAGTCCCCATAAATGGGTGCTGGTGAGCCCCACCAGCAACTACCGGCTCAAATTAAGCACTGCTCCTACTTCAACAAAACCCAACAACCAAATGTATGCTACTACATGCTTATCAAACTGGGACCCACAACTTGCATACGGGTAGTAATTTCCTTACTACTGATCACTTACAACACACCTTCAATAACTCAACTAGAATAAAGAGATGGTTAATCTTTACCCTATTCATTGCAAAATGCATGGTTGCTCTTTAAGGGAGAATTCATTACTCCATGAGTGTTCTTGAGGAGAAAACCAGTGTCATGTGATGCAGGGGTTCTGTGATGCAAAAAGTGTCAAATGAAGATCTTTTAAACTAGGAGGTTGGACATTTCTAGGAAAATTAGATTTCATCACAGAATAGAATAAACATGATTGTCCAGATAATGTTTTTTAGGGCACAGTCACAACAACGGCCTGTGAATACAACTATCCAGTTAATGAGAACAAGGAGTATACATCCAAGTTTGAAATCGATTTGCACCAATTAGTAACTAGTAATAAGGAAAAAAGTTATAAAAATCAAAAATCTTCAGAAAAATAAGAGTAATGATTTGTTTCTTAAAATCCTTCTTGCTACTTGTAGTGATGATACATAATTTATGTATGTGTGGTATTGTGAATATATCAATTAAAGGGGTGGGCATGACCAGTGATCTGGTCAACTAAAGCAATGCTTTGTCCTTTATCAACACTCCTCTGTCCCCATTCTTCTTCTCCGCATGCTTCAAAGTCTTTTACAACAGCTACGGTGATGTTTAGTCAGTCAGTCGAGCCTTAAAAAAATGCCATGCACAGCTTTTTTTAAATTTCCTACAGTTGCTGAAACTCTGACTGCAGCATCCAGTATCCTTCTGAGAATTACAACTTGTTGTCATTAAGGTTGATTCTCCGACGGTTGGGTAGTGCATGGCTGGAGTGCAAAACTATTTTTCATCTTTTGGTCTTTTTTGAAGTAGAGATGCTCGTACATAAAAAATTTCATATTATGCTACTTTGAGACGCGTTACCCTGTTTTGAGAATTTCAAATAATAAATAAATGTATCTCGAGTTAGGGTCTGAAAGAATAATGCTTTGCATTAATAATTTCTCATATTAGCTTCAAGTGCTATTTTCAGTGTTTGTGGTGTGCCAAACAGCTTCTTCAACTAATCCATCTTTTGTTACAGGTGCTGGATGAGATCTGGGCAACTGTTGAAGTTTTCATCACATTCATTAAATACATCAGTCTTTTTTCTTACATGGGTCTTTTGATGTTGAATGAGACCTGAACTGTCTTTGAAACTTTTGCCACATTCATTGCAATGATACGGCCTTTCACCTGTATGAATTCTGTGGTGAATTTTGAGATTTTCTTTCACCCTGAATTTTTTCCCACATTCTGTACACTGATAGGGCTTTTCACCTGTGTGGACTCTGTAATGATTTGTTAAAAGTTGCTTGTAACTGAATTCTCTGCCACACTCCGCACATTTGTACGGCCTCTCTCCAGTGTGTGTTCGTCTGTGAGCTGTAAGTGCAGACCTTAAAGGGAAACTTTTATCACATTCAGGACATGTGTATGGTTTCTCCCCTGTATGGGTTCTTTGATGCACAATTAAGGAGGAATGGTCATTGAAGCTTCTCTCACAATCTGTACATTTATGTGGTCTGTCACCAGTATGAATTCTCTGATGTCTTATAAGATCTCCGTTTTGGCTGAAGCTTTTATCACAGTACGAGCACCTGTAAGGTCTTTCTCCAGTGTGTATTCTCTGGTGTCTGCTAAGATCACCTTTCTGAGTGAAGCATTTGCTGCAAATAACACATTTATATGGCTTCTCTCCAGTGTGAATTCTTTTATGCTTGTTAAGTGCTGAAGTGTAACCAAAGCTTTTTTCACATCCATCGCACTGATAAGGTCTCTCACCAGTATGTGTTCTCATGTGCCTAATAAGAGATTCTTTCTGATTGAAGAATTTTTCACATTCAGTGCATGGGTACTTGCCCTCGTTTCCTGGGGACGTATTGCTTAAGGATTTTACAGGTCTATTTGATGGATCTAGAGGGTGTCCAAAACGCTTTTTCCATTTTCGTTTTGAGTTTTCACTTTTACATATTTTTCCCTGAAGAACCTTCTTGGCTTTTTCCAACTGTGCATCACTGTTCAGTTTTTCTGGGCATTCTTCGATAGATGGTTCCCTCTTAATTATATTCACAGCTTCATCCTCTGCTGGATTAGAATGAAAATCCAGTCATTATTCATTACGTGCACTACAGAAAACAAATGATTTAAACATTTGGCTCGTGAAATCCAGTGAAGTTGTGGCTGTCAAATGCATACGTCTGGAAACATAGCATGTTTGAAGATGTGAAGAACTGAAGTCATGCACGAGCTCTGAATATCTGCAATGATGATTCTACTCAATGGAAAATATACTGACCGATTTGTTAAATGAATAAAGCACAATTTAGTCTTTTAATCTCTAAACCTAAATGAACTGCAGAAACTAAACCACATTCCATGCGCATGAAATAAAGTGATGTTTTCCATTTAAAAGTTTAACTAGCCAGCTTCAGAATGACGCATTGATCCCCACTAAACGTAATCAGGAAACAGACAACCTCAATATGCCCCTACTGGCAATATCACAAATTCTCACAATGTAAATAATTGATGAAGAACATGCTAATATCTAAACCATCATGCAAACTCAGCATTAACAATTGAAAAAGTCCACAAACTAAATTAAATCACAAACAAAACTATGGATCTGAATGAATTAATGCTGAAGAATGAGTCATAGCTGCTTATTGTTTTGAGTGAGCAGGGAAGAGGAAAATGTCTCCCCAATGTGTCACTTTCCATTTCACTTACACGTTTTGGTCATTGTGGACCTAGACAGTGATGAGATAGAACAGTGAGTGATGTGACAATTTAATCTCAAAGCACTGCACAATAGTACTGACCACAACATTTTATCAAGGGTAATGTCGCAGAATGTGGGTCTGCATCGGATTTTTTAATTTTCGGCATGGCTATAAATTATTCACTGTCAATAGATCATGTTCATTGGTGCTTTTGGAAGCCACAGTGTGCTTCCATTATGCCACTCATATTTCTTAATAACTAACAACTCAAAGTGTGTGCTATTTGCCCTTCACCAATATGCAGTTGAATCTTCTTTCTAACTGTATTAGGGAATTAACAGAAATTACAAAGAAACACTGGGAAAATGTTTATGTTTAAGCTGGCTTCAGTTACAATCTAAAAAGAAAAAGTCACTGTGCTTGTGGCTAGTGAAAAAATACAACATTATTAAACGTTTCAATGCAAAGGTTTAAAAGCTTTTTTTTTGGAAATTTACAGTCTAGAGCTAATAAAAAGGGAGAGTAAACAGGACTGTTCTTTACTAGTCATCATGAAGAATGGGAGCAGGACCCCAATTCATGCATAAGAATAGTGACTAATCCACACATCAGCAAACAAGGCATCTGTAGAGATATACAATCATAAATAGATTATCCATCTGAAAAGAGGATAAATATTACAAATCAACAGACACACAATTGATGGACGGAATGCTGAACAAAATCAAAACATTCAACCTCAGTCAAAAGATCTGGGTTAAATCCATCATTCTTTTGCTCACCATGCCACCCAAGTTTAGACCTGGCCATATGCAAATCAGCCTTGACCCTGTGCCTCATGGGAACAGTCCAGCCCAAACTGCCAAGCCAGGTCCTCCCTGGACCGGAAACAAGCATCCTAGGACCAGTTTCGGGCTTTCAGCCCTCATCAGCCAGGATAGCTTTATTCCAGTGGCACAGTGAGCCCGGGACCCGTGTCTGGACATACCCGGCGGACTTAGGGCGAGAAAGCTAAAGACACACAATTGGACGGAATGCTGAACAAATCAAAACATTCACCCCCAGTCAAAAGATCTGGGTTAAATCCATCATTCTTTTGCTCACCATGCCACGCCAGTTTAGACCTGGCCATATGCAAATCAGCCTTGACCCTGTGCCTCATGGGAACAGTCCAGCCCGAACTGCCAAGCCAGGTCCTCCCTGGACCGGAAACAAGCATCCTAGGACCGGTTTCGGGCTTTCAGCCCTCATCAGCCAGGATAGCTTGATTCCAGTGGCACAGTGAGCCCGGGACCCATGTTACAAACGCCTTCTGTTGAGGTCTCCTTCAGTTACATCATGTTGAAACTCTATTGTAATCAACAGAACCCCAAATATGTTAAAAAATACAGCTTTGAAAATCTTTGACCAAGATAACTATAAGCACTAATTTAATGCAGACCGAATTTGGGGTACTGCCTTTATATTTTCGGTGAACTAATAGTAATTTATCTTTCTGAGATTAAGGAAATCAGGCACTAACACTAGACAATCATTTCATCTTTTAATTTTAGCAGTTAAATCCAATAAAGCCAATCCCTAAGGAACAGTAATAAAACGAATAGACAAGGCTTGGAGGGATTCAAAGGACTTCAAAACCAAAAGAATGTCAGAAACAATGCTGAGTGTAGAGATGAAAAAGAAATGACGGGGAAGGAAAAGAGTAGCCTAAGGGCATCATGTAATGGGGATGGGGGAAGAGTCTGAAATAGGAGAGAAATGTACTAGCGACAGAGGTGAACTAATAAAGCAGGAGAAATAAGTGAAATGAAAGAAGACTAGAGAGAATGGACGGACTAAGTAGGAAAAAGTATTGGCAAAGCCAATAGATCTATGTGAGAGATATTGGCTTTCCAGCTGTTTTCTAGACATGTTGTCGAGCAGCGTGGATTCTATGCAGCATGGCAAAATATTATTAAAAATAAGCACTATAAGCAAAAAATATATATTTTCTCTCATCATAGCGCTTTCTTTTATTTTAACTTTTATAACGTTTTTATGACTTTAAACCATGCAGCCCAGCAGCCACGCTGCTCTACTACATTGCTAAAAGATATTGGCAAAGCAAACAGTTCTCACATACACCAGACCTTTTGGTTTTGCCAATGCTAATTTCTTTTTAAGCACATGGAGATTAAGTGATCTGGCCAGAATCACAAGCCAGGACTCAAACCTGGTTCCAGAGGCCCCAATTTTCAGCTCTGGGCTTCAGGCCACATCTGACTGCAAAGTTGTGGGCTCCTTCCAGTTTTAACAGTTTTTGAGGGAAAAACAAGAGACTCATTATCAATGCATGGACAAAAGCCGATCACTGGTGCCAGAGGAGTACAGAGACAGCAGTCCTCAGGATGCACAACAGGTCTCTTCCTGACAGTACCAAACTAAGTTTCAAAGGAAAGGGTGGAGTTGAAGGTGACTGTTTTTTTTGATTGGACACAATCCTCCAGGTGTGAACTTTAGAACTCAGCATTCAATACGAGAGCTACGGCACTACTAGTGATCTCTATGGCTGTAACACAACTTACTGTTTCCTCAAGGTCTGGCTCGACTTCTGCAGTATTGCTGTATTGGTGGGCATTTTCTGTTGCACACCGGTATGAGTGTAGAGGTACAGAAATGCAGTGGCAGAGTTTGGCTGCTCAGCATCCACAAAACTCCCACTCCCAACATACAGATGCAAAAAAAGACTGGACTGTCACTTCAAATAAACCATTGCTCTAAAGATTTCTTAGAAGACCAATGAATCCCTTTTCCGTTCAGGCTGAATTGGCCAGCCAGGTTTTGTGCAGTAACACTTGGCCAACTGAGGCCCTGACACTCTTTAACTGATGGTAAACTCAAGATTTCCAATGGGAGGGGGCTTGGGGCATTTTGTCTTCTTTAAGGCACGAGTTGCAACAACCATATTTGATTCAACACTGAGCAAAGCTGACAATAAATCTGAGGGGGGGAGGAGTTAAAACATACCATTGCCTCTGGCAGGCTGCATGACACAGGGTAAGAGCCTGTCTCATGCCTAGCTAGGGCATCTGAAAATCTGACAATGCTGGGCAGAATTAGTCACACATGAAAATCGCCTCTGAATGACCCATAAGGCTTGGGATGAGACAGAGGAAAACAGAACATAGTTGTTATGATTAATTCACAAATTCCTTCCTTTACATTTATTGTCCTTCTCAGTGAGTGGCATTTTCTTTTTTATTCGTACAAGTTCTTAGCCAGCCAACACGTGTTTCGTCGCCACATTGGGAATATAGAGTCACAACTTTTTCAAGGCTCAATAGTCCCTTGTCCTGATCTTTTTTAATTGTGGTGATAATTCCAACCCACAGGGTACGTAGGCAAAGATATTTGTATGGTACTCGAGGCACCGGAACTCGAACGTTGATACGGACGTTGCGACAGCTCACACGACAACAGACCAGGAAAGTCGGTTATAAAATTGGATGAATATTGAAAGCGAATCGCGTACCATACGAATGGTGTATATGCTGGCTGTTCACTTTGCAGACAGTGCCTGCCATTTCCACCAGCGCAAGACACAGTGCTGTAACTGACCAATGTCGGGATTAAAAATTTCTGGAAGATTACTGAAACATAAATTCTAGTTAACATAACAATCATTTGGATTTCTGTAAGGACACCGTACCGCAGTACTTTTTCATATCAAAAGTCCCAATCTTTTCATGCTCTGCCATTTACTCATAAATAATGCCGACCTTGCCACCTCTGGGAGACTTTTTCATGCTTGTAATTGCAAAACATTGACAAGCCAGTCCTTCTTAGGGCTCAAAATGACCAACATGTCTGTGACATGGAGTTACAGGTCAGGATGTTTACAGCCTTCTACAGACGGACTCGTCCAAAAAACCAATACTCAGGGTAGCATTGTGAAGCCAAAAACATATTGAGGACCAGTGAAAAAGGTCGCACATTTTTTGATGCAGCATCTCCAATTTGACAACTAACTTGTCACAGTTGCAAGATCTTGTCATGTAAATAGTGTGGAATAAAAAGGTGGAACAGACTGGTTTGCCTCAAATAAGCAACACTGGTCTACATTGGGAAACCCTTCCTCAACTTCTTTTTGAGTGGCATTGTGAAGAAGATCAAATTACTAAAGTGCAGATGCAGGCAGATATCCTCAGCTTTCAGCCACAATGATGCAGATGTTTTTACCTTCTGTGGCAACATTTGTCACATCATGACACTTCTTCTGTGTTCAAATGATGAGCTACCAGGTAAAGAGATACTCTTCTGTGGGATGAGTGGTGATACCCTTTGTCAACTGAAAAATAAAGTCAAGGGTTGCCAAAATCACAGCTTCAAAGAGACCCACTGTCTTTAACCCACAAGGAGACAAGAAGATACAGGTTCTTGGTCTGCTTTGCTGAATAGAACTGCCATTCCGTGTTCAAAGTTTCAGGCCTGCAATTTTTTCAAACTGAAAATCCACGCAGAAAACAAACTTTTGGACATGTTTGCCACAAAAATACTTTATCCTTTCTCACAAGACTGAGCTCTTTAAGAGGGCGGTGGTACTTCACACACAGCCCACCAAGAGTGTTGTTTTCCGGCTTTGGAGTTTCTACGCATTGAGGTTCAAAAATAAAATAGTTTGTGCAATTTCTACCATTTACCTACCCTAACTCTCAATATGGTCATACCGGTTTGGCTCCATGAAGTCAGGTGTCCCTACCATTCTCAAAAGAACTACTAGCCACTTTATTAATGTATTCATTTTAAACGTGCTTAATGTAAATTTATTGAATGGTACAACAGTTATCACTGATCTCTTCATTATTCTGAATATAAGCTTATCTGAAATCCAATACCAGAAATTACCTTATGGACACAACGTGTTGCAATTTTGGTGTTGAGGCTGATTTAAAGTACCTACCCTGCCCGATGTTTTCAGATCATTAGGAAAACACACACAGACAACCAAACCTCTGTACAAAAAGAAGAACATTTCTAAACCTGGCCACTTGGTACAGTTGGAAATGTGTGACAAATTGCAAACACAAAACAGACAGACCTCAACAAAAACATGGCAAACTTAAGTTCAAATTCAGACTATTTTTGTTGTATTTGTCCACATCACAGTTACAACTCAACTAAGAATCCAGTCGGCTCATTGTATGCACCTCACTAAAAAATACCAACTCTATTTAGATGGAACTAGTTAGATGTCTGCATCATTGCGAACAACCATTTTTTAATCTGATAGTTCAGTGCACGTTCCTTGATGTGACATAACAGATCACATGCCATAGTCAAAGGAAAACGAAAAGGGCTCCTGTGCTGATGAACTGCATCCCATGGACAAGAAAATATGAAATGCGGCTAAATATCATAAGAGGTTAAGTGAAAAGTTAGGGTATATGCAAATCGGAATACCAATTCATGCATTTCTGAATAAACCAAATGTCCACTTTGGGCAAGCTATGTAAATCTCATTTAATACAATGCAAGAGATCGCCACCAAGCTTATTGTTGTATTTTCCTTTCCTTCCTTTTCTCCCCTTCCTTAGTACATTCCATTCCCCCCTGCTCCCTTGGAACGCTCCGTTGGAGTGCGCTTTAGAATGTTGGTATGCTGAGACTGCAGAGAGCGGATGACTGAATAAAGACGCGATTGAACTCACCTCGTCTCTGCGTCTTTTTCTTCATAATCCTGGCGACGATCGGGCACAGGGGGCCTGTCAGTCATCTCCACTTTCAGTGCTTCTCTACATGGCTGACATCCTGATTAAGGTGTTTGGTTACGAGATTGTGGAAAACATCAAGTGCAGCCGTCAATTGACCTCCTGGGTCGACGACCTCTTGACATTGTCATACTTTCCGAAGGGAGTATTACTGCGAAGTGCTCCGCTTCGACTTTCAAGAGACTCTTATCCTGCGTCAAAGAGGTATTCAGATGATTTATTTATCCTCATCCTCTGTGGGAAAGGCTTTGCCTTCTACGGGAGAAGGCATGTCCAGCACTTTTCCTCGTCAATTCTTTTCAGGAACGATGCCTGTGACGAGTACGCCTCTTTTCTTCATGAGGGAAGCGTAATCCTGTCACTTCACCGCATCTTGTTACGGCAAGCTGTTCTCTGTGAGGAACACATACGTCAGCTGTTTTGATTCTGAGGCGGAGCGTCGATGCATGCTGACTCACCTCGTCTCTGCGTCTTACTTCATAATACTTATCTTTTAAAATAGTGTGCTTTCTAATCTATAATACCACAGAATATGCTAAGGTCCAAACAAAGGAATTCTTGTAGAGGTTTCAAAAAAACAAATACATTCTATTAGTTAGATTTTTCATAAAGAACTGACAGAGCAGATGAGAATTAATTTGAAGAGTTTCAGAAAGCACAGGTAGGTGATGATGGTGAATACTTAATTGGTGATATCAAGGTGCTGTGCTACAGAGGACAGAAATTTTGAAATATCTTTCCAATATAGCTTCACTTCTAATAAAGGAACGCTCATTTTATAAAATAGTTGCGAGTCAAATGATTAAGTGTGAGCTGTCCAACTACACATTAAGCTGCAAGACTTTACAGTAAACTTAACAGTCTTCATTTATTTCTCTCAGGAACTGACTATTCAGCAAATCTGTTGACCAATGCTAAAATTGACAGTAAAAAGAGTCCATCGTGGAAATCTTTAATGAAGTCAAACACCTAATATTCTTGCCCACATGCAAGTTCTTGGTGCACATTTTATCAAGAGATAATATCGGTCCTAAAGGTGTGTTCATGTATTGAAGAGGAAAAGGGGCTTTAAATTGTTTCTCCATTTTGAAGGCTCCTCCCCTCTGACTTTCATACTGTCTATCCAAATACAATGGGCAATTGTTTTGAAAAATACATACGGTTTCCCTGCAACATTTTCTTTAGAAGTATATTTTTATTACTAGCCTTACTCGATTTTCCAACACACACTCACACATACACCTATATAATAGTTGAGAGCACTGCACGGGCAGGTCCTTGTAACGTGCTGTGGTCGGGCGGTGTTTGAAAAACTCAGTGAGTGTTTACCAACACAGTGAGGACTGGTCCCATCCACATTAAAAAAAATTGAAACTAGCATTTGAAAATGATGGGTTTGTGTTTAACTTTTTCTAACCAACGGCAGAGAGACAAATATGCTGCCACAAGGTTACCATAGCACTTCCTCTTAAACCAAAGATTCATTGCAGGATGGGAAAAGATACAATTATGGCTTTTAAAACGGTCCACATTTTTGACATTGGTAAAGTGGTTCATACACATTTATTAGACATTTCTGTCTTGACCAGAACTCTGTGGAGAGACAACTTTCAGAAGGGACATTGCAGAGTGATCAACAGTTGCTTTTAGCCACGGCTCACACTCATAGGAACCAGCAGGGAACTAATGTCAAGGCCTCTATGGCACAGTAACTGATGACAGGGATGTAATTTGGAAGTCAACAGGGGTTACAACTTTGATCCCCATGTAGTACCTTTCATTTTCATGAGTTTTTGAAATTATTTTACTAATTTTACACTTAATTTCTATCTTTTGTGTCTTCTTCCTGTGATTTCATCAGGTTACTTACTTTAATTTCAAGGGAGGAGACACACAAGTGCATGTGGAGGTCACTTTGCTATACCTATGTAATTGTTGAAATGACACCAGGCTGGTACTTCTATTGTTTTGCTATCTTGACTCTCTCAGTTGCTAAACACATCTAAACTGTGGCGAAGAGCCTTTTGTTGCTAACTGGTTGCAGCATACCTGTGTCTTAAATACAAATAAACTTTGGTTACTATCTAATTAGGGTACTGTTGGTTTCACTGGAACATACAACACATAATGGTCTTTTAAAGAATGACCAACTACTTAATTTTGAAAACAACAAACCTGCCAGCATAATACTGGCTTGCTTTATGAGTTAAAGTGTCAATAAAGAAAATTATGAAAACTAGTATATTCAATATGTTGAGATTAATTCTGCTTTTCTTGACTGGGGCATACATAGAATGTGCAGTTTTATGACAAATGTCAAATAAAAACTATATAAAAATGTGTATCAAAGTGAGCATAAACATTCAACAAGTATGTTAAGGATGTGCTGGACTATATCAGAGCAGTCCACACAATTTTTCTGGAGAAGATACAGGAGCTTAACAACTGCCTAGAGGAAGACTTTGCAGGTGTTAAAGTGTATCAATAGGTTTTCACGATACCAGGTATAAGTATTGATGCAAACTGGATAGCAAGCATATAATTTAAGTGTCTTCCTTTTTATTTGCTTCCATATAAATAGGGTTCTGTATTTCTCTCTTGCAGATTCTATAACTGTAATATGTGACACTGACATATTCTGTGCTTGTCCGGGCAATTTAATATGGGGTAATCTCATTCCTAATGCAGTAGTGCAACATGCTTTCTGCTATAGATTACATACTGGGAGTTGCTCTGTCTGATCACCCAAATGTAAAATGTGTACACATGATATTACCATCCTTAAGGTGGTGTTAATGTATAGCGGTAGGGAGTGTCCTAAAGTGCCAGGGTCACTGGGGCAATGAGGAATAGGCTATTCGGTCAAGCACTGCATACCTCTCACGTCATGCCCTGCAACAGTCAAATATTTGTAGGGGAGCCACATTGTAACTATTATACATTCAACATTTATTTGCAGGCCTAGATGTGGTCAGGTACGCTTTCAGGGTGTAATTCCAAATGTGAATATGCCAATCACATTCACCAAACCTCTATGTAACCATTATGCCACATGCTACTGAATGGGTTGACTGGGTGGTAGGCATAGTATTTCTTTGATCCATTATTTCAAGGTGCAGCACCTAGCTCAAACATAATAAAGCACCCGTTTATACAATAGGCCCTTAATTCTGAACTTTCTTTAATGCTTTTCAATGCTCCCTTTATATTTTGCTTTTATTTGAGGGTCAACATTTAAGCTCATACGAGAAGCAAATCAGCAGCTAAATTATTAAGAAAGCAAATCAATTCTGTCCTAATAAAAATATTACAATGTTTATAACAGAAAGCTCACATGATCAGCACATCATTTTATAAGGGAGTGACCAGTGTGTGAAATTTGTTAAAAATGTTGTGGCAGTTGTGAAATTTCTTTAACAAGACGGCACCAAAACCTGCAGAGATATCAATCACACAAATTGTGCTTCTGCAGGGCTGTGAGTGCTGTGCAATCAATTAAATAATTTTGAAAATGCTTTTGAATTAAAAAAAAAAAAATAGGACAGTGACACTGGCTTTCAAATACATGTTTATGATATGGAATAATGAAACAAAGATTCCACGTACTTAACAAGACAAATGAACACAAATGAACTGAGGTATTCTATTTACCAGAAAACAGGTGAAACAGAGAGTGATACATAATGGTAATGCTGTGACACTAGGCATTTTGTCATTTGAAAATGCATGCAATAAATATGCTGCAAATACTCACTTGTGGGGCTGCCAATACTTTCTACCCCAGTCAATTCCTGATCTTGTACGTAGTATTGATTTTCCTCATGTTTAAGGCTCAAAGTGAAAACTGATGCAACATCTGGATGATCTAGAATAAAAAAAAAATACAATTATACCATGAAGTACAGCAGTAGAAATCATCTAACAATTAATACAAATAAATACAAACTACTACCCATTTAGCTACATTTTTTAACCCAAAAACTTTCTATAAATTTAGCATGAAATCTCTCAGGCCATATGTAAAAGTTTGAAACTTTCTGTGCTGACACCCTCACTCCACAACTGTCTTTAAAAGATTTCAATTCGCTGCAAGTACTTAGACTTGGAAAACTTGGTACCTGAAAAAAAATGCTAAAAGTTAATTGCCTCTTACCTTTCACAGACAAAGCTGCCAACTATGCCACCATTCACCTTTGCATCCCTTCAAACTCCGCTTTACCCCTCTACCATACAAGATCAAATCCTTCAACCTCAAATGCTGCAACTAAGCAGACAACATGCAATTCATTCTAATATTAGAAAATCTCAAGGATTTAAATACATCTAGACCTGACACCTGTCTCTTGTAGTGAAGATTGCTATCTATATACATACCCCTAAGTTAGCACAACCGTGTTAGATGTTAGAAAGCCATCTTGCCGCTTTTGCACACGACACTGTAGTCACATGTTATTAATTGAGAAATGCTTGCTCGACTTTGCTTCACATGAGAACTGTCTGTTGTTCACATCCCAAACAGTGAGCAGCGACCTTGGTCTGCACATCGTGTAAAGAAACAGTCTGGGTCGCTAGACGGTGCATGTTGTTGGGTTCAGGTTGATCGGCCCACTATTTAGCCATAACACGCACGCAGCTGCAAATACCTGAAAGTCGGGTGCTTTTAATATTGCAGTGTTACATGTTTTTCATTACATTCGGAAGAAGAGCTTTCCCAGGAGCAGAGTCTAGCTGATCCTGTGATGAGATCTCACTGAGCTGATCTTTACGGTATGGGGTTCCCCATTCAAGCCTAGAGACCTTTTATTAGTCTAATAATAATATTAGTTTGCTAGCGAAAGGAAGGTGGCTGATATCCACTGTCATTTTAGTATGATTACTCCTTTCATTTTCTATGGTATTGTAACTATGCTGATGGTTTTGATCTTAATCATTTGTCTGCTTATGTTAGCCAAAGTACTGCATCTTAGTACACGAGGTTTATAAAATAAACTCTTTAAACTTTACCGTGTCTCTGTTTATTCTGTTGTGGACTGATATGAGAACAATTACGAACAGGTATTTCTGATTCCCACCATTCCTGAGAATACCCTAAGTCGCTTGTTCTGGGTTGTCTATACATTGGGACCGCCGAGATAAACCTCAGATAACGAATGGGACACTGATGCTGGTCGGATAAGGGGTTCTGAGGTGAGTTCTGTGCATAAGCAGAATCCCTGCAACATGGCGCACCTAACGTTTGGTCTATTGATTTGAAACGCCTTAGTAGTGCTTATATTAGTCCACAACACCCTCACTCTGGTTTCCGGTTAACGGGAGTGACGGTTTAACCCACCTGTGTTTCGACTAATAGGTTCCTTCAAGGTTGATCATTAAAAAGGTTATTTTTACTGAACCCCAGTGCTACTGTTGATATCGTTGATACTCTTTAGTGTGCCCTATTGGCGGTTGACATAGCCGCGCATAGTCGTGCACCTCTACGCTGCCATTTGACGACGTATGGGGTGATGGAATGGCTGTTATTTTTGTGGTGAGCGCTGATGCGTCATACCCGTATGAGTTGTTTTACTCATGGGTGACTATTCCGGCAGTGGATGACGATGGTACGTTTCATACCTTTACTCCCACACATCTGCCTGCGGTCTATACCCCGTATAGGACACAAGAAATTCCAATCTCTGCCTGGCAGCATACCATTTGGTTTAATGGCGCCCTTCCCCATGCGGTTGCACCGGCAAGAATGGGCCCGTTGTCCATTGCATGGGCCACATGGCCGGTGCTGGCCGGCTTTACGCCTCATCCCCGCTATCTCACGGTGGCGGTGGCTGAGTTGCAAGTACTACACACAGCCCTGATTACAGTCCATAGGGCTTTAGTGCAGTACGTGTCGCGCAACGTGCAGGTGGGGGCACCTGCTGTTGCGGGACAACCAACGGACCACCATGCAGTGGTTATTAGTCCTGTTATGGTTAATTCGGTAGTCTGCAAGCGCCCCCAGAGTAAGGATGAATTTCCTTACTGGCTTGCTGAGAAATTTGACCAACTGGAGGCGGTTTTTCCGCATACAACTCCTGTAGAGAAACACAGGATTCTCACCATTAGTTTGCCGAAAGACCTGGTCCCAGATATGGCCGATTGCACTAACTGGGGCAAGGTCTTTGCCGCGACCTATTCGAAGTGCTATGGCACTCCGTCTATGTCTGTACTACCCTCCGTCATCAAACGGGTTCAAGACAATAACGGTGCGGAGGCTGCTATTGAATTGGGAATGAGGCTTGTCGAAAGCTTCGATGTGGTATGTTCCATGATAATGGGCAACCTCAAAGGAGATGCCATGCAGTTCCAAGTTGCTAATATGCTGGACCTCGTGGATGAACTCGACAAGCCCAAGGAGTTCGCTAAAATAATTGCGAAAGCATACAGGACCGTGGGCCGTAGTGCTTTGGGTGTAAAACCAACTGTAATCATTCCTGAAATAGTACAACAAACTAAGGTGAGCTCGTCTACTAAAGACGAACGTCCCAATTTTCCTAAACAAAGTTGGAGAGCAAAAAAACAGGGGAAGCAGCAACAGAAACAGGGGTCTCGTCCTGCCTCACCCGTTCAGTCGTTCAGTGAACGCACATATAATCTGCGCGATCGATCGCGTATTAAGTCACATGATAGATTTCAGGTTTCTGAACAACGCTCTCTTTGTTCTTCACAGAAAACATCGGCTTCACAATCTAGTGGCGGAGACCGTGGGAAAGGAAGGGGTGCCCAAGGTCGTGAGCAACCCCGACAGACTGACGGCAAAGGCAAGCAGGACGAGTCTGCACGTCAAAGACCCCCGTTTCAGAAGAAGAAAGTTGCTGCGCTAACAGCGAGGTATGCCACAGATAGTAAGGACGCAGCTTCAGAACCTGACATGGGCACTAACGCTGCTCGACAGCGCGGCGGAAGATACAGTAGTGCGACTAGCACTGCGTCCATATCTGGTGGCGACAGCAACTGATACATTCGTGAATATTGAAACTGCTGACACTCGAGTGGCTCCCCCTGATAGACTGTATAATATAGTCCTTTTAATTGAAGGTGACATACAACGTACAATTCAAGGTTTTTTTTGGGATAATCTGACCACTTCCTATGATATTCTATTGGCGGAGGCAGATTGGCCCCCGGCTTTAGTTTTAGATGCTCCTAGAGGGGAGGAGGTAATCCTCCTGTCCTTTGCGCACACAGTGCCGAAGGACCAAGCTAAAAAGTACGCCGAGGAGTGGGCTCAGGTACTTGCACCTGCGTTATATCGTAATCAGGTTGGCTGGGATAAATTGTCTCCCAGCCATGAGATTCCGTTGCGGGCCACGCCCCAGCCACAACCCCAATATCACATGCGTCGCGAAGCCAGACCTCACGTCGCGGCTATCCTTGAACAATTGGAATATCAAGGAGTAATTGAAGCATGTGTGTTCCTTCCCCGTGCTGAACTGGATGGCAGATAATTTTGCAGAACGTTCCAATGATTTCCTCTTGGAAGCTGTTGCAACTTATTGTGCTTATACATTGATGGATTGACTTTTTGCACCTTCAATTCGTCATACGTCCTTCAATGATGTTTTTTTTATCCTTTAAATGTTTTTTTTTTCAATTCTTATTCTTTTTTTCTTAGTGTTTTCTCTTCTAACTTTTTCACTTACCTTATATGGACTTACAGTTCATGCCCTTGGTTCCGTTCTATCAGACTTGAACTCTGCGTTCTTGCAAGTGCGCCCCTACTGGTTAGTGGTCCGATCAAGGGGGGGGTGTAGTGAAGATTGCTATCTATATACGTACAATGCTAAGTTAGCACAACCGCGTTAGATGTTAGAAAGCCATCTTGCCGCTTTTGCTGCTTTTGCACACGACACTGTAGTCACATGTTATTAATTGAGAAATGCTTGCTCGACTTTGCTTCACATGAGAACTGTCTGTTGTTCACATCCCAAACAGTGAGCAGCGACCTTGGTCTGCACATCGTGTAAAGAAACAGTCTGGGTCGCTAGACGGTGCATGTTGTTGGGTTCAGGTTGATCGGCCCACTATTTAGCCATAACACGCACTCAGCTGCAAATACCTGAAAGTCGGGTGCTTTTAATATTGCAGTGTTGCATGTTTTTCATTACATTCGGAACAAGAGCTTTCCCAGGAGCAGAGCCTAGCTGATCCTGTGATGTGATCTCACTGAGCTGATCTTTACGGTATGGGGTTCCCCATTCAAGCCTAGAGACCTTTTATTAGTCTAATAATAATAATATTAATTTGCTAGCGAATGGAAGGTGGCTGATATCCACTGTCATTTTAGTATGATTACTCCTTTCATTTTCTATGGTATTGTAACTATGCTGATGGTTTTGATCTTAATCATTTGTCTGCTTATGTTAGCCAAAGTACTGCATCTTAGGACACGAGGTTTATAAAATAAACTCTTTAAACTTTACTGTGTCTCTGTTTATTCTGTTGTGGACTGATATGAGAATAATTACGAACAGGTATTTCTGATTCCCACCATTCCTGAGAATACCCTAAGTCGCTTGTTCTGGGTTGTCTATACATTGGGACCGCCGAGATAAACCTCGGATAACGAATGGGACACTGATGCTGGTCGGATAAGGGGTTCTGGGTTCTGAGGTGAGTTTTTGGTACACCACAATTCACTGAGGTCCTGGTTTCCTGTGCATAGTTCTGTGCATAAGCAGAATCCCTGCAACACTCTGTGCTATTGAAAAATGGATGATGACAAATCACCTAAAACTCAACATTGCAAAAACGGATATCATGACCGACTGATACTGGCACAAGCACCAGCCCTCAACAATATGGCGCAAAGAACTTGAAGCTCTAACACTGTCTGAAGTAACTGACTGTAGACTTAGACCTATAACTGATCCCACATGTGAATTAAGGTGAGCACCTTCCATACAATGGGAACCCTGAGGTGCATCTTTTCTTACCTTGTGTACCAATGAAAAATTAAAGGCCATTCTTACCTTCATAATATCGAAGGTTGATTACGCTAACAACTTGCACCGTGGTGCTCCTTGCTTCCTAATATGCAAATAACAAAGAATTCAGAACATAATAGCAGGAATAATACTTCACTTACATCCAAGGAAGTGCACAATACCAGTTCTCCAATTACTAAATTGCTTCCTGTCGCAAGATGATTGGATTTCAAAACACAGTGCATCATCCACAGAGACATCCAAGAAAAAGACTCAAAGTAAACTGAATTTCAAATACTATTCTCAAAACAGAAACTTATGTTCAAGACTATCACCCAGGGTCACAATGCCTTCTTATAAGAAAAAGACCATTAGTCTGCCATCTCAGTACAGGCGGCAAAACATTTGAAATTCTTTTCCAGACAAAATATTCAATATACATGTCACCTAAAATTCAGAAATGATGTTAAAGCCGGCCATTCTGGAGATAAAACACAATTTACTTGATTTGCTGATGTCAGCATCAAATGACATCCGTTTGATTACTGAACACACAACCAAAGAAAATGAGACTTGCCTTGATCACTACAACTCACTCTACTCAAGAACGGCTACATATCCCCTGAAACCCACATTAGGATCCTTTCCAGACTGACTAATCGGCGTAGTCCTTTCATCTATAGTGTCCAAACTACTTCAGCAACCACTGCAACAATTAGACTGTTGCAGGCATTTGTAATCGGGGTAACACACAATTACACACCCAGGAACAATTGATCCATAATAAATTTGTGACTCGTCACGTGTTTATTACACACACGGCATAAGAAATATACATACCACGAAGTCCAGGCATAACTTTCGTAGCACACAGAACCACTGCAGGACAGGCTTTTATCATCAAAGCTCCATAACAGTCCAACATATCTAAACACTTAGTAGCAAATTAGTTGCCAAGAACTTGTTAAGGAGATCTGTCAGCTAATTGTAACGACAGATTGTGCACCTATATCTTACACTTTCCTTCTTCAGCACAAGTGCTATGCCCCAAAACAAGATAGAGCACTTGACGGGGCATTCACACTTCCCACATGGGCTAACAAGAAAGACAACACCATTGAACTATACACACCCAGACAATGTGGCATGCCACCAGCTGTGGTAATGTGCTTCAGTGGTCTACATTGAGGTGTTTAGTGCTAAATAAATGCTGGTATGTTTCTTACCAATTTGAGGATTTCACAGAATGTTGGTTCTGTCTTGTCAATCTAAAAAGCTAATGACTGTTTCTGAAAATAAATGTGCTTTAATACTTTAATATAGCTGGGATTTAAAATTTTATTTTCTTGTAATGTGTTCTGGGATGTTGAACTTGAATTCATGAATATTATCAAATATCCCATGATGGAGAAATCTGCTTCCATCATCACTTTTCATCTGATAAAGATGTTTCAGAAAATTATGTGGCCAGTGCGGACATATCTGGGCAGCCTCCTGTTACAGGACAGAACCAATAGACATCCATTTAGACCTTCATCTTTCAGAAGTCGACAAAATACGTAATACTAACCAGACAAACACTTTTATAATTTCTGAACCAAGAATCCTTCTCAAGGTCCAAGAGCACCTAAAACAGAATATAAGTTGTAGCTAATCTTTTTAGGTTTCACATTATTCAGGTTGTTTACAATTAATCCACAGTATATCGCATCCGGCGGTTCCATTTGCCTCAGCATGCATCTGTATAAGGACCTTTCCAGATATGAATTGGAAATTAAAGCTAATTGGATTGTTGTTGCTTCCTCTCACACTTTTTAAATCCAATTTAAGTCCTGTATATTTTTAGCCCCTTTGGATTGAGTTTCTTTCTCAGATTAAAACACTTCAAATGAAAATGTAGATTTACTCTAGTGGACCATGATGCTCGATTCTAGTGTATGCAACAGTACACCTCCCTCAGCATGGTTGCTGAAAGAAGTGGAATCCGTCATAATAATGTTTTAAACTTCATTCTCAGAAAAAAGGAGCACTTTAAATTGAAGGTTAAATAATTTAATTTACAAGCACCTCACCATTTGTGGGGTGGGGTGGGCTGGGCCACACCACTTTACTTTGGAAATTTAGTTCCAATTATTGGTCAGCAAAAGGAATTCAGCAGTTGTTTCATATACTGGTAAGGATTGCCCTTCATCCTCAATTGTTCATTTTCTATCTAATGTTTTATCAATCTAGTGTTCATTTTCTATCTACTGCCATGCTGGTAAGACATTGAGATTGTGACTGTTGATCAAAGATTGGGACCCCTCAATGTGTTTTGAAAGGGGTTGAAACACCAATGATGTCATCCCAGCTTCCAGACTCTGGTATTAGCACACAGACTGTAGACGAAAATGTGAATCTTTTTCCTAATGCCTTGGTGCATACTGAACCCTTGATATCTGAATCAGATATGCCAACATTGCCTCACTGGCTCCCCACCCGCTGAGAAAAAAAGGGAAATAATGCGGTCTACATGCCAGAAGGCAAAAAACTAATGGAAATCTTCAACATATTTTTTAATTTCTTCTTGTCTTATTACCGTTGTAGTGGACAATAAGAAATGAGTTACTTACCTGCAACTCCAGTTCTCCAACATTGATATCTTTTATATATTCACATACTTGAATCATTCCCTGTAGTTAGGCTGGGAATATCCAGTTCATTACTATAGCAGTAATAGCACACCCACCTCATTTGAAAGGACCCAAACTTCAGACAATGAGGTGGAAGCTTAAGCTCTTCTACTCCACCTGGAGGCCACCATAGCTCAAATTTCAAAGCACAGGTTTGGGAATAAAATATGTGTGAGCCTCTGACCAGGGAGGGTCGCATGTGAATATATAAAATATATCAATGTTGGAGAACTGGAGTTACAGGTAGGTAACTAATTGCTTCTCCAGCACTGAATCTTTTATATATTCACATAGTTAAATCAGAATAGCAAGCAGTACATATTATAAACACAACAAAGCAGGAAGCAGAGTTATCTTTAATGAAAAAGGTGTTTCAGAACGGTTTGTCCCACAGTAGTGCTTTCTAAACATATGCCTGCTCCTCCAGGTGGCGGCAAGGCAGATGTCCTTCAAGGGTACCTCAGTAAAGTGTGCCACAGTGGAAGCCAGGCACCTGCTAGAATGTGCCCTCACTTTTCCACAGAGAGAATGCTTAGCTTTGACATGATAGAAAGTGATGCAGGCTGAGAGCCACGTTGGTTTCCCCTGTTTGGACAGGGCTTGACCTTTTCAGGTTTGAGACTAAACAACACAAAGCTGGTGTGATGTGTGCATGTCCTTTGTCTTGTCTATATAGAATTTGAGACATTAACAGAATCCAAAAAAATGTAAAAACATTTCTGCTGGTAAAGATGGATTCGAAAAGACAGATCTAAGAATACAGGTTCATTACGGTGAAAGTCAGTTAGAATGTTTGGAATGAATTTAGGGTTGGTTCTGAGAACTACCCTGTTCTTCATGAACTCGAGAAAAGGCTCCCTGATGGTGAATGCTTGAATATCTAACACTTTACTGGCAGATGTTAGAGCAAGAAGTGCTGTTTTCCAAGAAACAAATTTTAAGTTTGCTTTATGTATAGGCTTAAAAGGAAGTAACATCAGCAGACTGAGTACCGTATTAAGTTCCCATGGAACCGGAGGACGTCGAAGAGATGTAAATGCTCTAAAGAGATCTTTCATAAACTGTTTAATGATCCTTTAGGAAAACAGAGTAGACGCCAACTGAAGAATATTTGAGTCCACTCCTGGCCAAATTTAACAAATACGAAATGATCTGAATAGATTTTATTGAAGTGGATGATGACATTATTACTGCACCAAACAAGGAGTGGTACACCATAGGGCAGAGAAAGCGGTACCGACAGGACGCCAGAGGAGGGCAGAGGGTAACTTGAAACTGTGTACTCACTGTGCTACTATCCTTCACGGCAGGGTCCGAAAGTGCAGTCTTCGGCAGTCACGCACCCGGTCCACGTCGTGCCCCCCAGGGGGTGGTAGATTCAATCCGGGAGCAAGACTGGCTCAGAGATAGGGCCCCTGGCAGTTGCCGGCAGCAATCTCACCCATAGGCCCATGTCTCTCCGCCCTGCAGGACATAACATAATATGTGTATTTTGTAAAGCGCACGTTCACCCAGGGGACTCTTGGCGCTGAATAACAGATGTTTATTGTTACCCAACTCATTTTATCTACCTCATATGGATGAAAGGCTGAATGGACCCGCCGGGATTTGAACCTGTGACTGAGGTCGAACACAGGACCCTGCAGTGGACGCATTAGTCCACTGAGCCACGAGACCCGCAGCAGGGTTCATCCAGCCACCAGTCCCGCACAAGGGCTTACACCCCACGCACACTCTAGAACCGGCTCCCCACACGGCCTTTGCCCAGGATAAGCCACTAACACACTGGATCCAGACGATGTGGCAGGGTCACAGCCACAGGGTCTGCAGAGGCTGCCAAAGGTGGTCTGGTTAATTTCAGGCAGGGCCCTCCTCCAGACCTCTGCTCGGCCCCCACACCCACCACCTTGGTGGGCGAAAGTCTGTGGAGTCACACAGCCCACCCCTCCAGGCCTGCATGAAACCCTGGTGCCTCCAACAGTTTTATCATTAGTTGCCGACAACATCCAGCGGTACATGTGTGAACGCCCCGCTCTTTGTCAAGGTGGGCCCCCAGGGATCCCACAGGTGCAATCCCTGTCGCCGCATGCAGCCCCACACTCTGTGTCATCCTAGTGTCCGATCTTGGGTCTACATCCCAGCAATTGCGATACAAGAGTGCGGTGCAACTAATCCCCCTCCGCTTCTCTAGGATCACGGGATCCAGGCACCATGCATAGTATTGTTATACTTATCGCCTCTCTGTGTATGCAAAGCCGGTACCTGGGGTGCGGTCAATCAGTCCCTCGTAGTGTCGTGAGTAGGCCTGGGTGGTAAATTCCGTTCCGCTCGCGGAATTTGAGAAATTTGGGTAATTTTGCGTTCCACGGAAAATGTGGAATTGGCCAAAATTCTGAGTTTCGTGCCTTCGCAGAATTTTTTGCTTGTTCGCTTAAAATGCGTGTTCGCGAGATATTTCCCCCCTGAACACGCAAACAGCGTTCGCAAAAAGGAAAAAAGCATCGCGAACAAGCAATTTCATGTGTTCGCGCGAATTTCCGCGTGCTCGCGGAGATTTTTTACCGTTTTGCGGAGCTTTGCGTAGCGCGACTACGCAAATTCCACCCACCCCTAGTCGCGAGGCAGCCCGGCTAGACTTGACCGGCTTCGCGGGTGAGGGCCCGGGCCAGGACAAGGCCCTGTGCACGGCCGTCTCAGTGCGCTAAAATCAAGCCTCGCGATCGCTTCCACTGTCGATGGCACAGGCCAGGGCGAAGATGGTGCAATAGGAGAATTTGGGTCACATCCACACTGCTTGGTGCAGCAAGATCTACAGGATATTTAGCGGGCCGCTACGGAGCTCATTCGCCAGTGTCCGCCTCAGCCGCCATCTTGGCCACGCCCTCCCATGGAATGTTTATTTTAGCATTTGGAAACGGCCTCTGTGGGTGCACATTTGTGTGCATGCATTGAAACACATGCACACTTATGCTTGGAGGCACCAATGCATACACTCACTGACAAAAATTAACAGATCAGCATTTCCCTTCCAAACTGGCGATCTCTTGGCTTTGCCAATGCTGGTTTTTCAATGAGAAAGAGATAAGCAAAATAAACTTTTTGAGGACAAGCATCTTGATTTGGTAGTATGAGGCTTCTAAAGTACTCATCAACTTATTGTTTAGTATATACGTAGCTATATATACACATTCTTTCCTAGTTTTCATAATCTACATATTATGAATAACAGCAGTCTGCATTCACGCCTGCCAAAAAAGAATATAGAAAAAAGAATTCAAACATACTGGTCTTCTGGAGACAGTGGTGATTCAATATTTACACTGAATGTATGGAGACTCCAAACAGAAATGTGAGGAAGGAAGAAGGCTTCATAGAGTCTCTTACCATGCCACGTTTATCTCAGTGGTTAAAGAATGCAGCTGAAATGGGCCTTCAATATCAAATCAGGAGTACCTCAAAGGTTTCATTTTTAGGGGTCTCACCATGCATTTAGCTTTAGCTGGATGCTGTTTAAGAATTATAGAATTGTCATAGAGTGGGAGTTTTGGGTCAGCCCCTAGACTGGGGGGTTAGTGTATCTCAGTTTCCTCATCCTTAATGGACGGTTTTACTCCATGTTCATGGTAAGTCACACCTAAGAGACACACAATTGATGGACGGAATGCAAAACAAATCAAAACATCAAGAGATCTGGGTTAAATCCATCATTCTTTTGCTCACCATGCCACCGAAGTTTAGACCTGGCCATTTGCAAGTCAGTCTTGACCCTGTGCCTCATGGGAACAGTCCAGCCCGAACTGCCAAGCCAGGTCCTCCCTGGACCGGAAACAAGCATCCTAGGACCGGTTTCGGGGTTTCACCCCTCTTCAGCCAGGATAGCTTGATTCAGTGGCCCAGTGAGCACGGGACTCACGTCTGGGCATATTCGGCTCACTTTGGGCGAGAAAGCAAAAGACACACGACCAAAAAGGATGGATTTAGGCCCAGATCTCTGTCCTGGGGTGAATGTAGGACATTGTTCTGAATTCTGTCCATCAATTGTTCTTTTTGCATTTGTCACCCCGAGTGGGACGGGATTGTGCCCAGACGTGGGTCCCATGCTCTCCATGCCACTGGAGTCAAGCTATCATGGCTGATGAGGGTGAAAGCCCGAAATCGGTCCTAGGATGCTGGTTTCCAGTCCAGGGAGGACCTGGCCTGGCAGTTTGGGCTGGACTGTTCCCATTGGGCGCAGGGTCAAGACTGATTTGCATATGGCTGGGTCCAAACTGGAAAGGCAAGGTGAGCAAAAAACAATAGGATGGATTTAGGCCCAGATCTCGGTACTGGGGTGAATGTATGACATTGTTCTGCATTCTGTCCATCAATTGTTCTTTTTGCATTTGTCACACCTAACAGACAGCACAGGCTGTCTAGTTGCAAAAAGACCTACTGTCAGCTTATAGTGGGCTTAAAGCCCAATGATAGGTTACAATTGATTGGTCTTCTCACTCTCATTTGCTTGCTTTTTATGTTAGCTTATGTGTGCTTTCCTTCCTCTTCTTTTTTTTTTGTCCCCTCCATGGTGCATGGCCTTATTACTTGTGTTGTTCCACTGCTAAATTTTCAGGCATTACATTTTTTTCTTTCTGGTTAAGCACTCAAAGAGAGTGCGTGTGTTTTCTAGCTATTTCCCCTCATGTACTTGCCATGCCTGCTCCACCTTCCATATTGCCCCATATCACCTGTGTGCTTCTCCCTGAACCACCTCTGTGTTGCACTCACCCTCTTGTGTTACCCCTACATTGCTTTCTTACCAATGTGCTTCTCCCACAAAGCTTCATGTTACTCTCTCTCACCCATGTGCTTCTATTCCCCCTGTGGTCCACATTGCTCTGTATTCACTTATGTCATGTACTTCTCCCCTGTCCTATGTGGTACTGCCGTCCTTGTGCACCCTCCTTATTGCTTCCTCCTACCGCATAAAAAAGAAAAAAAACATGTCTTTGAGCTACATTTTTTTTTTCTTTTTTAATCGGTCCAACTTGGATTAGTAAAAAAGAATAAAGGTACATGCATGCGTGAGGTGCACTCCTTTTCAGGCTTTGCCTATACAGCGCTTGCAAAACCTCTGATATAAAAAAACAACTTGTCTCCTTGCTTCTCATTGGTCAGAGCCTCCTCCTTGCCTTCCTCCTGGGGCTTCACCGTGCGTTTCTGTCATGGATCATGACCCAAGTACAGCTTCCTGTGGCCAGTGTCTTTCCACTGGCTGCAGACTCCTGCAAGTACTCTTTTTTTTACCTACTTTTATTGTGTCGGCAATCCCTCTCCTTCACACCCACCCTCCTCCCACTCTCCGTTGTTATTAACCCATCCCCGTCTTCCTCCAGCCCTCTATACAGCACACTCTCAACACACTCCATAGCTTTTCCCATGTACACTTTCAAAAGAGCCCCACAGATTTTTTCCACATGCACAATAACACGCTCCAGTTTTTTTTACAATGTTCACTCTCAACATGCTCTAGTTTGTTTTATCCCAAGCACAGTCTCAATATGACCCACAACCTTTTCTCCACCAATCAGTCCCTGCGTTTTATTTGTTGTTCACTTTACGCTTCGGTCATTGAAATGTTGCTTTCTTTCCAATGAGTTCTGCACCTGAAGATGACCCTGCCAGAGCCACCCCACCCTAATCTCATCAGGCATGAGAGATGAAAGCAGAGGCAGCTTCAAAGGGAGCCACCGACACCTTCAGAGTCTCCTCTACCTTTGAAGAGCCGATTCTGCAGAAAGATGGTCTCTGGCTCCTGACCACCTCTGCTAGGGGCTTCCTACCCATATCACTTTAAAACCTGTTCTTGGCTAAAAATCTAAAACAAACAACACATGTAAGTGCAGTATGGCAAAACAAACAGGCTGTGGATATCTAAGGCTGATGATGGTAATACCATATAGTGCCTGTAATTTTTACAAATCTTTCTTGGCGCCTTTTTAAGCTAGATATCTAAAAGACAGATCTAAATACAAAATATTATCTCACACATTTAATAGGATCTCTCTAAGTAAGGCACAAATGGCTCCCGCCCCTAACGTTAATAGTGCTGCAGCTGTGCTGCGGCCGTTTTCACCACCTTTATCAGACATGTTCTAAATCGGGGCCTTTAGACCCAAGCTTGCCTTCATCTAGTAAACTATACGAAAGCACTATAAAAACACATTTATCAGCACTTCATAATTCTGTGCCCGTGGTTCAGCACGCGCTCCAGTCAAAATAATCAGGGGTTAGTCCCAGACAACGGTGACCTGAAAGCAAATGAGCTGTGCCACAGGCAGAAACGGCACAAGGGTTTTCAGGGCTCGCAAGGAAAGAAAAACATTTTGCCATCAGGAGCGCTCCCAATCCACTTAGGAAAAAACGTATTTGAAGGCTGCTGCCTTACTACGCCTTTTATGTAAGCTGTGGTTTGAGGCAGCTCTTAAGGGACCACTAGCTTGCCACCTCTGAGCCCTCATTTAAGTGTTGTTGAAGTGCCACAAACCCATACATTTCTGTTAATCGGGTTACTGGACATTTGTACCACTAGGCTGCATTTAAACTTTGCTGATAGTTACCCAGACATCTGTTATGCAGATTTGTACAGAGCACTATTACCCAGCAGGGTATCCTGGCATTGGGCAGGTGCGAGCCTAGGCACAACTAAGGCTACTCAAAAAGACAGGTCTTCAGCTTCTTGTGGAATTCGAAACGTGAGGAGTGTTAGAATAAAAATGTATCAGCTGTGTTGATTATATATTGCTCTGCATAAGTTAGCATTCGCGGCACCATTTTATGTTTGGCCGCCATTTTGAGCCATGAGCGAAATTAATCCCTCTCTGTCCGCGAGAAGCAGCTTTGGTAATTTTCCTTTTCTCCAAGGTTGGGACCTGCTGTACTAATAAACACACTGTTCTTATTAGAGCATACCTTTCCCACTAGATAGAAGCCTGCTCACACTAGTCCAGCAATGGGCACAGGCAGAACAATCTTGGCATAGAGAAAGTGTGTGCCCGGTCTCAGGATCGAAACTTATCCTTCTGTACCTCCTTTGTGTAGCTGCCTCCATCTTGAAATTTTCAGTCTGGGCGTGCCTTCATTGGTTCTGAATCGTATATAATACATCACCATGTTTTCTGATGTCAGTCCCTCTGCAGCAATCCACAGAGACTGGGCTCCGCTCGAGTGTACCTGAATAAATACGTGGTTTGTATTCTCTACTGTCTGACCTACTCTTCATTTATATGGAAGTCTGAGAGGTGGTCATGAGTAACCCAGGTGGCCCTAATCGGGTCACTTCCTTCAGGAGGAGGCTCTTCTGTATAGAGGCAGTTCATTCCAAGTTTTAGGAGCTATGTAGAAGTCGCGACTGCCAAATCTGGTTTATCGTATGTGTGGGATTTGTGCAAGTAGGAGTCTGGATGAGAGAAGGTGTCTGGAAATTTTGTGAGAGCAGATGCGATTGTTGAGGTATTCTGGGCCAGTGTTATGTAGTGCCTTGAAAGTGAGGAGTTTGAATTGTGCTCATTGTGAATGGGGAGCCAGTGGAGCTCCTTCAAGTCTGATATGATTTGAGTGCAGCATGGGAGGTTGAGAGTAATTCTGGCCAGCAAGTTCTGAATGGTCTGCAGCATTCTGGTGAGTTTTTAGTTGATCCACATAAAAAGTGTTTCCATAATCCACCTTGCTTGTGACTAGGGCATGCGTGAAAGTTTTCAGAGTGTTAATTGGGAGCCATTTGAAAATCGTTCTCAGCATATTCAGGGCATGGAGGCATGAAACAGTGATGGCATTCACATGGGCGTTCATGTAGAGTTTGCTGTTGATTATGATCCTGAGCTTATTCGTGTGGGTGTTGCGGGGGGGGGGGGGGGAGGGGTCCTATCTACCGAGTGAGTCCCATGGTGATGAGCTCTTACCAAAGATCACGGTTTCAGTCTTGTTGGTGTTCAGCTTTAGACAGTTGTCCTTCATCCAGTGGGCAAATCCAGTCATGCAGGCACTGAACTTGATCCGGGAACTGGGAGTGTTGTCCATGACAGAGAGAATGAGTTGCATGTCATCGGTGTAGGAGAAGACATTGATATCGTAAGAGTGGATGATGCACATCATTGGGGATGCTGTACATCATCACTAACAAGCATTTGCAGTGCAATAGGTCTCGCATTTACGCGAGTTTAAGTAATTTGCATTGTAAATGACAATGCCTTTTATTTATATTTTAAAAACGAAAACATAAATAAATGGCATTGTTATTTGCAATGTCAATAGCTCAAACTCGAGTAAATGCGAGATCTATTGCAATGCAAATGCTTGTTAGATAAGTGAGTAGAAACGCTCCCTTTCGGCCAGCTCGGCAAATTAATTAAATAAACAAGCATGGCCGCTAAAGAGAAAGCGAGCCGCGCTGCAAATAAAAATAAAATAGTGCTTACCGACTTAAGATGGAGACCGTGTAACACCACAAGTAAAAGATTCAGTTCTCAAGGGAGATAACAAATGGCGACAGGGCGGTAACAAGGAGGGACTAACAAGCCTCATTACCAATCGGAAGCCAGCATTTACCAAGGACAATCACACCAGCCAATAATGAAAAATATGGGAGGAGAGTAGGCGAGGCTTCCACAGCATACTCGACTACTGCATGCCTGGCAGAGCGAGTAGTACATGCGTGCTGCCGCTAGGCTCGATCTAAAAAAAGAAAATTGGTAAGAGTACTTCTTGCAGACAACTGTGTTAAGCTAGACCGTAAAAATGATGTGAAGGTTGACTACTGGAAGTAAACAACCCCGGTTTTTCAGTTTGTATACTATGAATTGAGACTTGAAATTTGGAAAACAACTAATTGTGCATGTTTTGCGATCTTTACAGTTAATCAGAAGAGAACAGCTTTGCCCAGATATAATTAAGGTGGCCACATCTGGTTAAAACCAACACTCTCAGTATCATTGTAATTAATTACATGAACTACAAAAATATTAAATAATAATATAAAAAACCTAGGAAACTGCCTGCATGTCACATGGTGTGCAGAGCAGTTATCCAAGGATTGACAGATACAGCAAACATACTTTTCACATTCTGCTAGTCATGGGACAAGCACCAACGATAAACAAGAAGCACAGCATTGCGTTTGCACATCACCAGCATGATCAGTCATGACACAACTGCACCTTGCTCTGGAAACCAGCTACCCAGGCTCGTGGCATATGAGCACTTCACCAGGGGACCAGCTCATCCTTCACGGAGAATCCTGCTCAGGCAAATACAAGATGTCCCAGAGACAGAAGGGTAGGTGCCATCTGAGCTAAACTACAGAGATACCCAAGTCTCAAAAACAAGAACAGCAACCAAAGACCCAACCTTATCTGCATGTTCAGGAAACGAGATTTCGAGAAGAGTGCTTGAACTAGCAGCCACAGATCGTTAGAACGTACAGCACTCAAACAGCACTCAGTACTGCACATATATCCCGACAGGCATCTGCAGGCGCTTAGATCATAGAACTGCCTTCCAGGCATACTCGTTGCAGCAGGTAAAGTACTAGAAGACTTCATTTGCTCTTTAACTACGTGATAAGCCTACTCAAACAAAAAAGTCTGGTAGGTCTAGAATGGAGTAGGAGAGAGTTGGAGGAGGAAGTTTAGAGGAAGAGCAAGAGGATTCGAGGAGGAGAATTTGAAGGTGGAAATGCAAGGAGGAGGATAGAGCTAGGTGGAAGATGATCCAAGGAGAAGAACTGGAGGGGGAGAATTCAAGGAGGGAGACATTGCGGGGGTATGGGGGGTGAGCATGCAGAAAGCATTATAATTTAGTGCACAGAGCACACTCGTGAACACTGTGCATGCCACTAAGCAGGTATTTAACACAACACTTCCCCAGTAGGCTCAATGTCCAAATGGATTGGTCCTCAATTTTTAATTGTAGGGTAGCCACAAAGGCTGACTTGATGCTAAGCACCTCAGCCCCTGACCGAAGGGCTGTTACTACTGCATCACTGTGTAGCGATGTGTAGACGAGGATGCAGATGCCGAGCAGTCACAGATCCTTCCTTGTACGGTGTTCTCACACTATCTATGCCAGATTTTGTACGATATCCCAAGAAAATATTATTTACACAAAATGAATGTATATCTTGCATGGAAAGTCGGCAGTCTCTTTGACAGCTATCTAAGCCCAGAACTAAAAGAGGCACCCCATTTTGGATTACAAATTCAAACGTGGTAACAAACTAACTCGTACCAAACCTTCAATGGGAGGGCTTAACCACACTGCATGGCCAGGGGAAGAGCAGCCAAAGGTTGTAAGAGGAAATCAGCAGAGGTAATGCCCGCAGAATCACTTACACTCCTCAATTCACATGCTCTACTCTTACAATTGTCTCTGGTCAACGAAGGGCAAGTGCAGCGGTGAGACAAGGGAGCATCAGGTGTCCTTCAGCCGACACCACGGCGAGTCTTGAACAGGATACACAAAGATCTGTGACTGAGTCATGGTGACAGCCATATGAATGTCACCCCCGGGGTGTTCAGACGCTGGGACCAAAGACCGGCAGGGTGACAAGCACAACAATACAGAAGTGATTGCTCTATCTGCCGGCATCAGAAGGTGAGTGAGTGGGAGGCAAGACTAGAAAGAAGAATATACCCATACACAACTCCTGGTTCACGCTCAAAGGCCAGTATAGCTCCAGGGAGTTTTACCAAAAAATGTCAGTATGCCTTCATCCAACACAATGTGTTACGCTACACAGCACGAAATATACCTGCCTGCTACACCATCACAACTCTCTCTACTACAGGAGCTAATACTACAACATACTCACAACAGCACCATTTAGTACACCATTCAAGACCACTCTTTGCCATATCAGTCAGCAGCACATCTTTCAACACTACATCAAACGAAACCAGATCATGGGTGGGAACAACCGCTGGCACAATGAAACTAAAGGTAAACAATTACGTTCTGGTCCGTAGCACAACCCCTCTAGCAAAGTTTAATTGTTGATTTTTTGCAGGAACGTCAGATATTAAGGAATGCACATATATGGTATGTGTTAAGAGAGAACCGAGCTGGGGTGCAGCGAAGCGCTGTACATCACGCATGGTGGTGGGAGATCACAAGATGGTACACAGTAAGTGGTAACTACACAATTGCATTACAGTTCACGGGTTTTTGAGAACTGTGAATTGAAATAATTTATTTAGAATAACACGATGTTATGTCAGGCGACGAGGCTCGGATTTGAAACGAGGTTCCAGGATTCAAGAGTGGGCAGATCTAGGCACTAGTCCCCATCTCCTCATTTCCCATCTGGCGCTAGGCTTCGAGCAGGAGAAACGTTTCTACAGCTCCTAAAGCAATGCTTCACGAGTGCCCTGGGGGCTCACAGGTCAGAACGGCATCGCCTTGACTGCTCCTGCGCCCATGGACGGCATCGCCTTGACTGCTCCTGCGCCCATGGACGGTGTCGCCGTGACTCCTCCTGCGCCCATGGACGGCATCGCCTTGACTGCTCCTGCGCCCATGGACGGCATCGCAGTGACTCCTCCTGTGCCCCTAGTTCATCACCCTCAAAACACAGAGTTCTCTGGCCGACAGTGCCTGTCAGAAGCAGCATGGCGAGGGCCTCCACCCCGACAGGAAGCTAACTGCAAACCCGGGCACAACTAGTCATCGGCCTCAGTCTGTTAAGGAAATCGGAGACCGCTCAAAAATGGGCTTTACAAACCAGTCACATGGCAGCGCCACCACCGGCTTAAGATCAAAGGCCACAGAAAGGTCATTGCGGAGTTCATCAAAAAGCGATGTCAGGGTCACATTTAATATGCTGCTTCGCATCGGAAATTAATGGGGGTGGTTCATCCATAAATAACAACGGGTACCTTCACACCCTGCTGTCGCTTTTCTATAACAGGTCAGCAAAGTGAGCATCTATTTAAAGAACTCTCTACTCGCATGAGCTTCCACGCACCAATTCCTTATTTGCTTATAAATTGCCTCATGCACTCCTGCGGGTGGAAAGCGTGAAACGGCCACCTGGCAGCCAATCAGAGGGGGTAGCTTTAATTGGAGCAGCAAGTGCAGTGGAACCATGGTGGACTAGACCGGGAGGGAGCACGTGTGCAGACCAGATAGCTCCATGCCACAAGCGGATCGGCCTCAAAGCGCTTCAAGGCTCAAATTAACCAAATTCATTTTTTCCCCTTCATAATACATTTCTCCAAACCATGGACCTGGATGTTGTTGAAGAGTGTGCCCACTGAAATTACTGAAGGGGGAACATTATTGGGCTAGGGTGAAAGCGGCTTTCATGGTGGGTTGCAATGAAACTTATGATACCTTAATAGCTTGCCTGGTGCACGAAACTTAGCGCAAATTAGGTTGAAATTCTGAAAAAACAAGCATTTGCAAAGCAATAGGACTCGCATTTACGCAAGACCTATTGCCTTGCAAACTGGAGTGCGGGCGGCCGGCGGGCAGGGGGGCGAGAAGGCACGAACAACAGGAGTGCGGGTGGGAAGGCACGGGACAAGGGAAGAAAATAGTGCTCACAATCTAAATAACACATACCATGCGATACTTGAAGGAAAGGGGCAAGTAGCCATGGAAGGATACAAATGACGACATGGCCGTCATAAGGAGGGACTAACAGCTTATAAACCAATCGGAAGGAAGCATTTAGAAAGGACAAAGACACAAGCCAATGAAACAGATGGGTGGGGAGTGGGTGGAGCTTCTACTCCACACTCCATTACTGCATGCCTCGCACAGCTAGCAGCGCATGCGCGCTGCCGCTATAGGCTCCACCTAAAAATGACTTGCACGGTCATTAGGTTTTAAAAAACATATTAGCGGGGGCGCTAGAGGGCGCACAGCATGATGGCCGCACCCTAGTGTTGCTCTGCCCGGCTGCACCACTATACGCCTTCAATTGCAGCATCTGAGCCCTGTAAGCACACAATCTACTTTGTCATACTCCGCTGCTCACATCTAGGGGGTTGCAGAGTACAGGAGATTGCGGAAACAACTGAAATCTTGATCTCTCAGCTCCCGGTGGTGATCGCGCAAGATGGCGGCTGACACGGGGCCCTGGTGAAGAAGTGTACCCGTTGCAGCTCTCACCGTCGGAGAAGCGGCCGATATACAGGGGGTGCGACAGGGCAAAGAACGATTGGCTGTGGCGGCGTTGTTGACATTGGGGACCCTGGTGCTGCGGAGCTGGACGGAAGAGCTCCGGACGCCTGCGGTGTTGGCGCGTAGCCCTTGGCTGAGCGAGGCGAGCATGGCTGGCCCGTCCTGGGCCCGGCGCTGGATTGGCGGTGACCCAACGAGTATAGTGAAGCTCCTGGTGCCAGCTGCGGTAAGTGGGGCGCGGCCTTGTCTGGGTCCTTGGCTGCGGTGGAGGGTGTGGGCCTTGGCTGGGGCCGCGGCCTGCGAACTGTGGCAGGCGCCTGGAGGCAGGAGAGTGACGTGACCGGTGTCCCGGGTGACCCCCTTGCCATTTGGCAGTAAGGACGCCGCGGTGGCTGACGAGGAACGCAGCGAGGTGGAAGTCTTGCTGTTCAGTTAGAATATACCTACTTCCTACCAGATTGATCTGCGTCTGCCTCTGGACAGCCACACGCTGCATAGCGCTACCAACTCTGCAGGGTCGCTCCTTAGAATATCCCTACTTCCTACCAGATTGATCTGCGTCTGCCTCAGGACAGCCACACGCTGCATAGCGCTACCAACTCTGCAGGGTCGCTCCTGGTGGCCTACTCTACTCGACAAGCGGGGCACACTCCTAGGCCGCTGGGACATCGGCACATACGGATGAAGTGACCTGGAGACTGCATTGATTTTGCAGATACAGGGACTGGGTGCCCCTTGGAATTTTAGTGTTTTTACTGCTGCAGTGCTGATCTTGGTTCACTGCCCTTGGTGCAATGTGGGTCGGTGGGCCCTTGAGACTGTTGGGACACCTTCCTCCTGAGCGGTGGAGCGTACGGCGAAGGGTTTGGAGGGAATCCTGCATCCTGTGATCCTGTGGAACAGTGAATTCGCCTAGACCTGGGAGGGTACCTCCCTACCCCCAGTGCCACGGGTGAAGTGGGTGTTGCGTGGAGACTTTCAGAGTGTGGGCCCGGAACTCCAATTGCTCCCTGGGTGGGATCGCCCAGACCGACGTTGTGTGAACCCGGAGGAGTCCACCTTGTGTATATCACCGGTGGGCTAGGCCCTACCTCACCTGTGGTGATCATGGGGAGAACAGACAAATCCCAACCTCGCCTCACGTTTGAAGCATGCAAGTCCACAAAAACACAGCAGAAAGCGGCTTCGGAAGCCGACGCCCATGGTGATTACCCCCCCACACTGTTGGCAATGCAACGAAGCCTCCAATCTATCGAGGGTACCATGGAGGCCGTGAATCACCACCTCGACCACATGTCGGCACAGCTCGAGAGGCAAAATACCCACAAGGGGGAGGTCGAGCAACGGGTCTCTGCAGCTGAGGATGTACTGAGTGAGGTCGCGGGGAAGGCGCTCAACATGGAAAAAATCCTGGCTCTCATTCAGGCCAAGAACGAGGACTTGGAGGCCCAGCGAAATAATATGAGGATTACGGGACTGCCAGAGTCCACTAATGTGGGCAAGATGGAGACTTTCGTAGCACACCTTATTAAGGACATACTTGGCTTTGAACATCTGTCCCCCATGTTTATCATCGAGCGAGCCCATCACTCCCTGGTGGCGCGACCTGTCCCGGGGGCTCCCCCCGCCCAATAATTGCTTCCCTGTTAAATTACAGGGACCGCGATATCATCCTACGTATGGCCAGGGATAAGGGCACTATTGAACATCAAGGCAATTCCCTCTCATTTTCCCCTGACTTTAAGGTCACTGTGTAGGCTGCACATAGGGTGTTTGGAGCTGTGAAAAAGTTCTTGCAGTCGGAGGGGGTCCCATAATCAATGCTATACCCCGCTCGGTTGCCGATTGGCCCTGATGCGGACTCCAAAATCTTCACCAACCCAAAGTCAGCTATGGAACATGCCAAACAATTGAAGCGATGACAGCGTGAGTCTTAGACTATACCGGATGATGAGGAGCAGTGCCGGTGTGGAGCAGTCTCCTGCTGACTCAACCTCCCCCCGCTCTTCTATGTAGTTATTTTTGGCCCTGTACTATGCTACTATGTTTGTTTATCTGCTTTCTTATAGTTGGGCATTCTGTGCTTCCTCAAATGGGTAGTGCGGATGTGTGTATATGTATAGGCACAGATACTAGACCTGCTCAGCCACCTCCAGCCCGACTGGAGGCTAGTAGCACTCTGACGCTCCCCAAATGGGAAAACCCCATATGCATATTTCTGTTATTTGTTCTTGTTGGGGAAGGGTAAGACAGAGTTGGGATGGCTTTAGCGAGTTGGGGACGCTGAATTGGGTGGGAGGCTAGGGGGTGGTGGATGGGAGGGGGCTATGGGCACTTTTTTTCTTCAGTGTGTTTGAATCCAAATGGTTTCACGCGATGGTGGGCGTATGCAGGTGGTTCCTTTTTGGGTTTTTTATCATTGTTGAGCAGTCTGAATGCGTGGTAAAGTTAAGTTACTGACCTGGAATGTACGGGGTATGAATACTCCCAAGAAAATTTGCGCGGTTATGGCATATTTGGACAGGATGGACGTTCAAATAGCCTTCCTACAAGAGACGCACCTCACTACAGTCTAAGGAAAGAATGTGGGAGCGCGCTGGGCTGGGGTCCGAATAGCGTCCTCTTACTCTACTTACTCGTGGGGAGGGATGATCCTTGTTAAGAAGGGGGTTCCATTTACAGTTATTTGGACTGAAATAGATGAGCAGGGCTGAGTGGCAATAGTACATGGCCAGCTGGGAGGAGCGAGTGTCCTGCTGGTTAATGTCTATGGACCGAATGTTGACAATCCTTCCTTTTTTGTGGATGTGTGGCACCGCATCTCGGGATTTCCTACAGCGGAGATACTCTGGGGTGGTGACTTTATTGTCTGGATGTGGATATGGACCATCTGGGAAGTGGAATAGTGCGTCCAAATCAGGCTTATGAGGTCTTGCTGGGGCTATTGGATGCGGGGAGTGTGCATGGTGTATGGTGCTTGCAACATCCTGGGGCGCGTGAGAGTACTTTTATATGCTCTGTGCATGGGACGTGGTCACGCTTGGATTTCTGGCTTGTCACTGAGGTTGCCTGCATGTGGGCGGTTAAGGTCAGACACATGGCTAGAACGCTCTCTGATCACTCCCCGGTGGTCCTTAAGCTTCAGGTACCCACATGCGAGAGACCCCCTTTTACTTGGCGTTTGCAGCAGACTTCCCTGACTGACCCGGTTTTTAAGCATACCATAGGGGAGGCAACCCACTACTACTTCAGGGAGAATGAGGGTACCATTGAGAGCGCTGGCGTTCTGTGGGAGGCATTCAAGGTGACCATCAGGGGAGTCTGCATGGGTACACTGGCTGGTGTATTGAGAGATCTAAGGCGTAGAATTCATAAATTAGCTACGGAAATCTCTACTTTGGAGCGTGAGTATGACAAGAACCCCTCCACAGCTATGTTATCCGCAATGCAGGACCTTGTGACTGAGCACAATAATACTGTGGACCAGGAATTGGTGCATAGATCCCGACACAGTACAGCTCGTTATTACAGGGAGGGTGGCAGGCCTGGTCGCTCACCGGCCCAGAAGTTGGCGGCTCCCAGAAGTCTGGACTATATCATAGAGATGCTAGATAACGAGGGGGTTGCGCATTACACTACACCTGAGATTAGTGCGGTGGTACAAGGCTATTATGCCCGACTCTATGAAAACACGTCTACGATGCAAGCGGAGGATATACACTCCTATCTTGACGATGTTCCACCTGGGTGCCTGTCCCTCGGACAGAGGAAATATCTTACTCAGCCATTTGATGTCGAGGATGTGAAATTGACCATAATGTCACTCCCCACGTGCAAGGCCGCGGGTCTCAATGGACTCCCCAGCGAGTTCTACAAGGCCTACGTTTACGACTTGGCCCTCAGGCTCCTGGCGGTTTCTGCGGAGGCCCACGAGATGGGGCGCCTCCCACCTACCTTGAAAGAGGCCCTCCTGGTGACACTTCTGAAGCCAGACAAGGATGCCAACCAGTGCGATTCATATAGGCCGCTTTCTATTATTAATATCGACGCCAAGATTTTGTCAAAGATGATTGCTACTGGGCTCCAGCCGCTTGTTCCCCTGCTGGTCCTTCCTGACCAGTCCGGTTTTGTGCAGCCCAGGTCAACCACGCATAACTTGCGAACGGTCTTCGCTACATTGCATTATTGTGATCCAGACTTTCAGGCAATGGCAGTGAGACTATATGTTCACTGTGTTGACGAGAATGGGTCTTCCCCAGTTCTTCGTCCAGTGGATTAAGGTACTGTATACGGAACCCGTCGCGCATGTGCGCGTCAATTGCTGGGTGTCCTCGGCATTTCCCATTTGTAGAGGCACACAGCAGGGGTGCCCCTTGTCGCCGATGCTTTTTGCATTTGCATTATATGATATGATGGTATTGCTTGTCCCAACTTCGGGGATCTGTGTATTACTTGCAAGCTACTTAATAAACAAATTTAAAAAATAAATGTTTTAAAAAAACATATTAGCTTTGCCAATGCTTGTTTAGTTGACTCTTCGCATGTAGGATATTGGGCAACCAATCTTTCACTCAGTCTGTGTGGCCTAGTTCTGGTCCAGTCCACTTTATCTTTTTCGTACCCTGAATAAGGAGCCTAGGAGGTGTCATTTGATTCCTCCGCTAACAAAACACAAAAAAAAAAAAAAAATGAATGGTAGTAAGCCCTTTGATATCTAGAACTGCTGCAAACAGGCTATATTTGAGCAGTTGTTGCAGATTTTATACAGACATCTATCAGGATAAAGAAATCATTGACAAATATAAAGATGTACTGGTTCATGTTAGTATGGATTTTATGGCATGACACGGAGGACAATATTATACTATCTCCTTTTATTGCCAGCTCACAGCAGCAACCATAGAAACAATTCAGAACTTTCAAAACATTCTAATCATGTGTATAGCACAGCAACAAGCAGCCATCTTCCTTCTTTTGTTGCTGCTGCTCACAAGATAAGTAACCTTTTCTTCATTTCTTAAAAATTCACTTGTAACTTATTGATATTTGGTTATACGAATTGTGTATATGTTTCTTGCATTTCACATCTTACACGTGTCTATTCAAACCTCTAGTGGCCTTTTAATTAAAGCTTTATCGTCGTTTTTTTTCTGACCATTCTTTAATTGAAGAATTGGCTCATTTAACTATTAATTCCCCCAAACTAGCGTGTCTCTATCACTCAAGCCGAAAGGGAGATCCCCTGGGTCACTGGGAGATCTCCCTTAGGTAGTAGACTGGAAAAAACCCGAATCGATCGGGCCCCGACAGGCCCGCATTCAAATGATGTGCCGGGGCCTCGCTCAAAGTAGCGCGGCCCTGTGCGTACTCTTCTGAATCCAACAGAGACTCATGGGGGCTGCAACCACGGATGCGCAACATACTTCCGCAGTCTTCGGACACGAGGGGGCGTTAAATAATTATGAGGCATTCCTAAAAACGAATATTATGGGCATTTTAAAATACAACTAAGACGGGGGCACCATAAACATACAGACAATAGCCCGGTGCGGCCGCAACGGGAACACAACAACACCGGAAAATCTTCTTATGAAACGAAGAGGCTCAGCCTCGCCTTCAAATTTAGAGGAAAGTACCTTGCATCAATCATACGTACGTTTTTCCTCACCACTAACAACAGTTGACATGCTCTCTTCACCAGAAATAAACAAGGCTGCCCCCTACTGTTCTGATATTTAGATTTAACAGTAAATTAACCCTTTTTACTCGCCCAGCTGTAGTATTAACCCTATATTTACAGGGAATTATTTTTTTCACTGTTCCATATATAATTAATTTGCAGAATGTCTCAGGACCAATTAGACTCTTCAGTTGAGGGAAAACTAGAAGAGATAGTTAATAGGGCTATAGGGAAATTGATGGGGTCGTTGGATGCGAGAAAGTATTTCCCAGAAAAACCAAGTGAGTGAACAACCTCGGTGCTCCACTAGGGCTAACAAACCCCAGAGAAAGAGATCATCAGGTAACGACCCTACCAAAAAAGTAAAAAATCAAAAGGCATTAACGAGGGTTTACCGGAGGAAGCCGGTGATGGAATCAGTGTGTGAGCGACACTGTGGATGGGCATGTAAGAGGCCTGGTTGTCCCTATCTCAAGCGAATCTGATAACGATGAGACATATGAACCAGAGCTAGAATTATCCTGCTCTTCAGAGTTAGATTATGAAGACTCCTCATTGGGGAAAAAGGAACATCAGAAGAGGCATCAAAGGCCACAAGGTCTAAGATGGGGATTCTAGACCCACTAGGGGACAATATGTTTGACCCCCTCCTTATCAAGCATCCCCTGTCACCTGAATGGACCCCTTCACAGCATGTTGCTGAGTACATTACCTTTTGGTTAAGAAGGGAAATTCCTAAAGAAGTAGGATCTCGCTTACGTTCAGAATATCCACGTCCATCCCTACCTGATAAGATAACCCTTACCCCTGAACTAGACCCAAAAGGTGGTAACCTTCATCAATAAAGGGGGAAAAGACCCAAGAAAAGGGATAGATAGAGGAGTAAAGTCTTGTCAGGACCATCTCTTAGACATTATTGGTCCTCACACTAAACTTTTCCCAATGGCAGAGACAGCTTACTTAAGCGAAACACAACTTGACCCCAAAGAGTTGCGTGAGTGGGCGAAAAGAGCAGTTTGCCGGCTAGGAAACGAAAGAAGAAAGAGTATTCTGCTTAAGCTAGACCCCAAACTTATGGAGCTTGCCAATATAGAAGGAGGCCCATCCAGCCATGGCCACCTTTTTGGCGACAACTTTATTAAAGAAATGGCAAAATATGTGGGGATCTTTAGCTTCATCCAAAAATCACAGAAAGAGATAAGGAAAGTATTTCATGATAGAGTTTTTGGCAGGGCTGTGAAAACAAGGGGTCGGTTCCCCGGCCGAGGCATACCTTCCTCAAGACCCTTCATGGCACGAGGCAACAGATTCTTTCAGCAATCTGCCAACGGATCATACCAAAACTTCTATCCACAACGACAAAGAGGTCATTTTAGGAGCTCCAGAGGTGATGGGAGACAAGAGGGCTTCTCAACAGGTAGGTCATACGAAAGACCTTTCAGATTCCCTTATAAAGGTGGGAGGGAGACTGGTCCAGTTCTGTGGGAACTGGAACTTAGTGACACAACATCCTTGGGTGTTACAAACTGTCAAGGGATACAAAATAGAATTTATAGACACCCCTGTTCAATTAAAGACACCAAGGGAAATAACTTTTTCACAAGAACACTCAAACTTGGAACAAAGGAGGTAGAGGAACTACTAGCCAAAGGCGCCATTCGAGAGGCCTTCGATCCAGGGGTAGGCTTTATCAGCAAAATCTTCTTAGTGGAAAAAAAGGACAAACGTACGAGACCGGTCATAAACCTCAAAGAATTAAACGAAAGGGTGGTTTATCGCCATTTCAAGAAGGAGGGGATATACTTGTTAAGAGATATTCTAAAAAAGGGGGACTGGTTAACGAGACTAGATTTCAAAGATGCCTAACTAACCATCCCAATCTGGCCCCCACATCAAAAATACCTCCGCTTCACGTGGCAAGACAGACTGGGAGTTCTCGAGTCTCCCCTTCGGACTATCCTCAGCACCTTGGTGCTTCACAAAAGTACTTCGTCCAATAGCAGCATGGGTCTGGGCAAAAAGGAGTAAGGTTAATAATTTACTTGGACAATATCCTAATAATGGGACAGTCTAAAGACCTTGTATCTCTACATACCCAATGGACAATAGAGATCTTAGACAAGCATTTGCAATGCAATAGGTCTCGCAGTTACGCAAGTTTAAGCTGTTGGCATTGTAAATGACAATGCCTTTTATTTATGTTTTCAAAACGAAAATAAAAAATAAAAGTCATTGTTATTTGCAATGTCAATAGCTCAAGCTGGCGTAACTGCGAGACCTATTGCATTGCAAATGTTGGTTTTTTATAGGTGTTGTTGCATATTTATAGAGCGCAAACTCGACCAGAAGGTATTGGAGCGCTTTACATGAGCACCGTATTTACATTACACATTCAGGCATGGGGAGATTAAGTGATTTGCCCAGAATCACAGGATGTGGACGCGACCCGGAGGCTCGAACCCTGGTTTCTAGCACCAAAGTCGGTAGTCTAGCCGACGGACTACATCCTCTTCCTATGAGCCGCTTAATTTGCCATGTTACACTCCTGTCGTTCCAGCCCCTTTTATTCCACTCTGATTGCAGTTCTCGATGTATCTTACTAGGTCTCCACCATACTTATTTAGGACAGCTAATCAATGCGGTTTCTCCCTCCAGATGTATTGTAACAGGAGTGCATGGTATACTGTTGTTACTCGCTTTGCCTCTTAATATGAAAAGAGTTACGCTCACAGCAAAAAAAAAAAACAAAAAAAAACCCTATGAGAATTGGTGCTGGGAACGTTTTAAGGGGATACTGACTGACACTGGTAAAATACAATGGTTCGTGTTTCAGATCTTCTGCTGCAGGAGCGACAGAATAATATGGAAAATGTATTTATACATTGTACTTCTGACAGCGTTCCAGGCCTGCGAGCGCCTTGGTTGTGTCAACTGCACAACGATACACGCATGAAATAACCGGATGGGAGTTAAATAAAAAGTAACATGGATAGAATCATGTGTGAACATTGCTTCACTACCTAACCATGAGAAGAAGTGCAGAGATAAAATAATTACCATCTTCTGCAGAATGACACAGCTGACAAAAGATCACAATTTGCAAAGGCGCTTGAGAGACGGAATTTAACTAATCAAGGGATTATAAAAATGTATTTCAAAGAAAAACGGAAACAGTGTGTAAAAATGTTTAGACAAGTAAAACGCATTGCAGTTTCTTACCCTTCAGTGATTATGCGCTGCATCGCGCTTGGACGCCCGCGATCAAATGCCCAAACATCAAGCATTTGCAATACGGACATCGGGAGGAGGGCGAGAACTGGATGTCAACACATGACGGCAACAGAAAAGACGGGAGGGATAGCGAAAGCCAGAGCAACTTTTACTGTGATGGCCTGAGCCGCTCCCAAAGCAGGTCAGCCTCCTTCATCACGGGGATAGGAAGCAGGGCGCGCCGGGATCGTTCACAGCGACCAGAGGCTGGGTGTCCCTTGCCCGGCGATGAATTTCAGTGCCATGTGGGATGAGGCTCCCCGGACCGAGTGAGGAGGCGAGGAGCACGTGCTGCGTCTCAGCGGCTCTCTAGAGGAAGGCACAGGAGCAGGCTGTGCTGAGGAGGCAGCAGGCACGCGGAGCGCTGGCACGGGTGACACGCCTTAACAGCAGAGAGGGGAAGTGAGCAAAAGTACTGAGATCGCCAGAGACGAGACGCTGCGGGTGCACATCGGCTGTCTGAAAGAGACACCGTGAGCGTGTACATGGGCTGTCCTGGCGCCATGTGCGCACGCAGTGCACATGTCCTGTCCTGCCACTTCAGCTAACTCCGCCGTACGCGTTCACAGCTGATGTCTTTCAAGCTCGTGCCCCTATCCTGTCCTGCATCGCAAAGCAAGTCGGCGACAATAGATCTCGCTAGCGAGCAGCTTTGCTGCATCGCTAGGCGAGGCCTAAAAAACTAGGCTTTTGTAATCATTTTTAAAAAATCATGCTTAACTCAAGCACAAAACACACAGTTCCACAGATTTGTTGCAGACACTTCATACAGACCTACGTTTACCCAAAGAAAAGCAAAAAAGATTACGCAAAGAATTTAAAAAAAAGTGTTATTACAAAAGAATATTACGTTAAAAACTCTAGCAAGAATCCTGGGGCTTCTATCCTCAACCATCCAAGCTATATTCCCAGGCCCTCTCTACTACCGAGGCCTCCAAAGACTAAAAAAGAAATGCCTTTGCCAACATTCCTCGTATTCACAGACATTGTCCCTGGATCCCGAATCAAGGGAGGAACTAGAATGGTGGCTGAAGAATGCACAAGCATGGAACGGGAGGGTGGTCTTCGGGGAAGAGCCCGAATTAATAATCGAATCAGATGCAAGTGTAGAAGAATGGGGAGCGAAATGTGGAAACTCTTCCACAGGGGGGCGATGGTCAACCCAAGAGAAGAAATTACATATCAATTGCCTAGAACTGTTAGTGGTTTCCTTTGTTGTCCGCTGCTTCACACAGGGAAAGATGAAAGGTTGTGTAATGCTTCGCATGGACAACGTTTCAGCAGTACGATATGTCAGCAAGATGGGGGGACCACACTCCAAAGATCTGGCAGACTTAGCAAAAGACTTTTGGGGCTATTGTTCGAGCAAAGGGATCTCTGTTGTAGTGGAACACATTCCTGGGTTGAACACTGGGGTAGCAGATTGGTTCTCTCGGAACTTCAGAGACTCCAGCAATTGGAGACTGAACAGGGAGATCTTTCTCAATATCCAACAACAATGGGGCCCATTCGACATATATCTGTTTGCAAACAGATTGAATACACAACTGACACCATTTTTCTGAAACCAGACCCTATCTCTATATAATGTTTTATCTTCTACTCCAAATTGGTGTGGAGGGTGGGTTAAAGTTAGCCTCCGTTGTCTTAATGAAATCAAGATTCTCTCTGTATGATAATTGGAGAATCGCAATTTCATTACAAGACCAGAGGCTACCATTATGCAATTTTAAAGCTATTTAACGCCATACTGCTCAGGAGCTTCACCAGTCTCAAATAAAAACTTGCATCCCGAGAAGAGTGTGCCCCAAATTTTGTTAGACCCATTCCTGCTTCTAACGTAATTGTTCTTACCCATCTGGAAATAGTAGCTGTAGATATTACTTTATATGGTTTCACAAAGGATATCAGCACTTGATTCTCACCATCTGGTCTAACATCAGATGTGCTACTTTTGTACGCTTTTAAACAACTTACAACACACAGTTTTTTTTTACTAACATTAAAATAAGGTTAAACAACACTCTCTGACATTGTTCGATGCCTTCCTACAGAATTGGAGAGGCCTAAGGCCATATCCTTTCCCACCATTTGCCATGCTTCTGAGATTCCTTCTACAAACACGCAGATTCACAGAAACAGTAGTAGTAGTAATAACCCCACTATGGAGATCCCAAGCCTGGTTTCCAATAGTACTGGAAATTGCAACAGACTTCCCTTTACTAATACCGAATTTCGAGACTCTAATTCTAGGCCCACAAGGAGAAATTCACCCTCTAATGGAAGAAGGCTCCCTTACAATGATGGCATGGAGGATTTCCGGAGACAGTGGGAAATCCCTGGTCTTTCGCAAGATGCTTTCAGACTCATATCTGAATCATGGGCATCTGGGACAAGGAAAACTTATCGACTGACTTGTGAAAAATAGGTTTGTTGGTGTGTTCAATGGGGTATCAAGCCCATTTCAACTGATCTAGTTCATAAAATTAATTACTTAACAGAATTATTTGGGTCAGGCTTATCCTATAGGATAGTAACATCTATAGGTCAGTTATTTCTGCTGGACACTGTTTGATAGGTGGACTACCTGTTGGCTAAAATGCATTGACCAGGAAAATAATGAGAGGCATAAGGGTCTTAAAACCACCCACACCAAAGTATACCTCTCTATGGGATGTTAAACTGATCATACAAGTACTTGAAAGCTGGGGTGATAATCATTCTTCGTCCCTAAAACAACTCTCCTATAAACTCACATCCCTATTATGTCTGGTTTCCTTTAGACGTACCTCAGATGTTAGAGCTTTAGATGTTACCAGTAAAGCATACCAACCTGAAGGAGTCTGTTTCTATATTAAAAGAAGAACAAAGACTCTGTCATCAACTATTTTATACCCTTACTTCCTAGGAAACCCAAGACTGTGTGTGGTGCAATGCTTAAAAGAATATGGAAAAAGGACTGAAAATCTGAGAAACAGAGTTGCTCAGCTACTAATGTCTCACAAAATGCCACATAAAGCCATTTCTCCCCATACCTTAGCTAGATGGGTGAAAGATGTGATGAATAAAGGGTGTGTGGATATTTCTATATTTGGAGCACATTCACTTAGAGGATCACTGGCCTCTAAAGCTTTCTCTATACTTCTCTATACTAAAGCTTTCATATTGGGCGGCAGATTACAAGACATTTTAAAAGCGGCAGATTGGTCAAATGAAAACATGTTCAAAAGCTGTTATTTTAAGGCAATGTCTAATGTAATTGACAATGTATTGAATGATCTTTAAACTTGCATAATATTGGCCTCCGTGTCATGTCATAAAATGTAGATTTTCCACAGCCTGATGAGCAGAAAATCTGGATTTTAGTAAAGACACTGAGGCTATCCCACCACGAATACCCACCCAGGTAAATTAAATTCTTGTTCTTTATACTTTGTTTCAGAGTAATAAGGATTGGATTTCTGCTTATGACTTGCTCTTCAAGAAGCATTCATCTATGAAAATTATTGGACTTTTGAGTTTATCTTGTCCGCAGCGCAGGAAGAAAGAAGATGGCTGCTTGTTGCTGTGCTATATACATGATTAGAATGTTTTGAAAGTTCTGAATTCTTTCTATTTTTGCTGCTGTGAGCTGGCAATAAAACGAGATTGCATACTCTTAGCCTGTCTTTAATAAAATCCAGATTTTCTGCTCATCAGGCTGTGGAAAATCTACATTATCTTCTATTTAGATGACCACTGTATTATTGTGGATTATATATATATGTCCTTGTTACACTATATGATATTGTTTGCTCTGGGAAGATACAATTTAAAGGATTAAATAAAGCAGCAAAAATAAACATAAACCGCAAATCATGTAACCAGATATAACCAGCCATGGTAGACTTTCACACACAAGGTACTGCCTTACATGTCCAAAATATCATCACAACAACGTTCAGGAATACAAGACCACAATACCTTCAAGAAGCACTAGACCTTTAAAGAAGCACTATGGTAAGATTGCTGGGGGCGCTCACTATTGATTAAACGCTGTTAACACTAGTACTGTATTCTTTTAACTTCATTTTTAAAAAAACATTCAGATCAGTTATAGATAGAAATACTCGTTGTTTTAAATTGTATGTACTGCTATCGCTGTACTAGCGCCATTTGCATACTTTGCACAATCGGTACCTGATTGCCTGCCCTGGTCCACCCCGGCTGAGTGCCGTTTGTGTGGAGGGCGTGGCAGACTTCAGCAAGGTCACGCGAATAGTACTTCTGGTCTAAAAGGGTCGGCGGAACTCTCCCGCTCGTTCCTCTATATTAGACCGATGTGCCTGCGTCCGCTTAGAAGCACTCTGGTAAGATTGCTGAGGGTGCTCACTATTGATTAAACACTGCTAACACTAGTACTGTATTCTTTTAACTTCATTTAACAAAAAAAAAAAAAGTATATTCTGTTAATTTCAGTTATATATAGAAATACTCGTTGTTTTAAATTGTATTTACTGCTATCTCTGTACTAGCGCCATATGCTTACTTTGCACAAATTGCACAATCAGTACCCGATAGCCCACCCTGGTCCACCCTGGCTGAGTGCCGTTTGTGTGGAGGGCGTAGCAGACTTCAGCAAGGTGACTTGAATAGTACTTCCGGTCTAGAAAGGGTCGGCGGAACTCTCCCGCTCGTTCTCCTATATTAGACCGATGTGTCTGCGCCCGTCCGTGTCACGGAGGCAGCCGGCGCCGGCCTTGCTGCCAGAAACTCCCCCGCTAACTGTAAGCCTTTACGCTACAGTGGGTTGCAGCTTTTCGCTATAGGTAGGAGAGCAAGCTGCTGCTCCCTCATTCCTACGCCTAAGGACTCCGACACGTTGGTCTGCTCCCACTAGGGTTGGTCGTCCTCAAATATCAATACAGGTGTGACTCCTGAAATAGGGCTTATGGGTGACCTCACTCCCCACAAGATTAAGCCTGATAGGGAAAAAGCCATTTTAAGGCCTCACTCCTCAACACTCGATACCTGAATAAACATGCCCTCCATATTTATGACTAATTTGTTTTTTTAACGGAGTCCTGGCTCAGAGAAATATCAAATCCTACTATTGCCATGGCCATCCCCCCTGGCTATCCGATGATTAGGAAGGATCGGCCGGTGGGCTTGGGCGGAGGCATTGCCATAATTTTTAAACATTTCTCCTGTCCCGCGGTCCTCACAGATGATATAGCTGGCGCTGAAAGTCTGGGGTTACACATAAGGGTATCAGCGCATCAAACTTTGGCTGGCATCCTTATTTACCCCCGGCACTGCGGCCAGTTTTCTTGATTCTATTAGCAATGCGGTCTCCCCTCTCGCCAGTAAATATAAACATTGTATAGTTTTAGGCAATTTCAATATTCATATGGATAATTCCACCGAACAGGAGCCCACTAGATTACGAGATTCAATGGACATCTTTAAAATGACACCCTACGTCCATCAAGCAACCCATGAGTAGAGTCATACCTTGGACCAGATTTTTTCAACTGATAAAATAAGGACTTCCACTCCAGGCCCCTTTGTATGGTCTGATCATTCTATCATTGCTTTTACTTTTGAGGATATGCAGCACCTCCGCGAATCCCAAGGAAGGCCACACTCCCGTAGTTTTCGATCTTACAGCCAAATGACAGCAGATGCCATAACTACTGCCCTAAACAGCCACCCGATCCCCTTTAACGGCATTATAGAGGAGGATGTGGATGGTCTGGACAATTGGCTCCAGTGCCGCGTAGACGAGCTTGCCCCCTCCTCCTTGCGACCTGCTATGGTGTCGTGTGCCTCGGTGTCATGGTTTACGGTGGCCCTTAGGAAAAGCTAGAGCGCTTGCAAACGCCTAGAGAGGACATGGCGAAAAAACTTCGACCCTAATGAGAAAATAACTTATAAACAGGCATTGAAGGGGCACTATAAAAAAATTGTGGAGGAGAAAAAGCTCTCTCATCAAAAATCACATGGGCTGAGAACCAAAGCAAAGAACTTTTTAAAACAGTTAAGGCGTTCTCGTCATATTAGCTTTATTCGACAATATTAGTCATCAAAGCAGATGTACAAAACTTAAGACACATGACCGTTAATTAATAGCACATTAAAATCGATTCGCACTAAAATATATAAAACAGTTAAAACATTTTAGGAATAAAAACTAAATTGATAATAGTTAAATACATTATGTTTTTTTACTACTTATTGCACAAAACAGAATTCAATAGTCTCAACCTTTTGCCATGCCACGCTATTCTTACAAACCACTGTTAACTAAAGCAGATGGGGGGGCGTGGCCAAGCCGCTGAAAGAAATGGCCGCACAGCGTTGAAGCTCCGCTAGCCGACCGGCGTTGACTGCGTTTTCCCCCATTTCCAGCATGGTTATAGGGGAGGCGAAGGCACCGATGCACCCATGAACCTGCACGGAGGACGGTGCGAGGCTTCTCTGCGACGCGGGGCACACAAATCAGCCCCTGGACGGCGGTGACTAGTGGTCCGGAAGGGAAAAGAAAATGGCGGCCTAACGGTGAATTGCGACGGAGTCCAGCTGCCGACATCGCGGGTGCGGCTTTCCACCCTGAGCGGGGTTCCTTGATGCCGGTGAGTGCCCGTGTGCCGGTGAGGTATTCCTCGGCTTCCCCCCCTCCCCTTCGCATTTATTACTTACGGGCGCTTGGGCTGAGGCACGGCCCGCCTGGCTCAGACGCGGAGTAGCGGCTGTGCTGACTCCTGCCTCCCGAAGCCCCCTCCAGTGTGTTGGTCGGTATTGCGGCGGTAGGGAGGCAGCGCGTGAGTTGCTGGGAGGGGGTGAGTTTGGGGCTGCCGGTTGCCCCCGGTGCCCGGAGTGTCTCCCGTGCGGGCCCTGGCCCCTTGGGCCTGACCAGAAGCGGGCACTGCGGCGCTTGTGGAGAGTGAACCCCGGCCTCTGCTGTTGTCGTGATTGAGGCGGTCTCAGCGCGCATGGAAGCCTGTGTGTCTCCTGGCCAGCTAGGATTCACCCCGCCGGATGGTACCCCCTGGCTTGGCTGATTGCTGATGCCATTTGAAATGCTAATACCTGTGCAGGGCAGCCCGCCTCTCGCATGTGGCACGGCCTGAGCGGAGAGCACTGGTGTGGCGCTCCCATGTCCACTGGCCCGGTGGGGACGTCTCTCTGACCACCATCAGAGTCCTGATTAGTGCAGTAGGGTGGTTCTGGACACAATTAGTCGCTGCTTCAACCCGGGCGGGGCTTTGGGTCCTAAACGTGTGCTGTATTGCCCATCGGACGACTCCTTGACTCACCATCCAGTGCATGATCGGTGCCATCCCCAAGAAGACAGCGGTGGCTGTGAGGTCCCTCAATATATATCAGGGGCATGGGTCGCAAGGACCCTAAGCAATGGACACTGCAGTTTGAGAGGGTAGCGGAGAAGACAACGAAGGAGGGCCCGAACATGGCTTAACAAGCTTACACTTCAGTGCCTGATGCAGCCCCTCCGGCCCCACCTGCGGATTGGCTACAGGAGATGAGAGCCGGTTTCTGATCCCTTGACAATCGTTTCGACTCCCTAGACAAAATGCTAGAATCGATGGGTGCCAAGATCCAGGTCCACGATAGACGTCTCGACGTGGCGGAAGCACGGATCTCGGACAGAGAGGATGGAACGGCTCAGGCTACTAAACGATTAGACCGGCTGGAGCGCATTTTAAAGGAAGTGGCTATAAAAAATGAGGACCTTGAAGATCGCAGTCGCCGCAATAATGTGCGTATTCTTTGGGGTCCCGGAATCTACAGCGACGGGCCGACTGGACCTCTTTGTTGAGACTTTGCTGAACGATATGTTTGGGAGGGAGGCTTTCACACCGGGCTTTGTGGTGGAGAGGGCCCACCGCACCCTGGGACCTCGACCTAACCCGGGCCTCCCGCCTCGCCTGCTGATTGCCCGTATTATGAACTTCTGCGATAGGGACACAGCTTTGCACCTAGCCAGGGAGCGTGGGGACACTATCTGGCAGGGCTCGAAGATTGCTCTATACCCAGACTTCACAGTGATGGCGCAGGAGGCCAGACGCAAGTTCACCGGGGTGAAGGCTACCCTCAGGAACCTTGGCCTCAAATACAGCATGCTATATCCTGCACGACTTAGAGTGGAGGCCGGGGGCCGGGTACGGCTCTTTGACAAGCCGACTGAGGTCCAAGAATTCTGTTGCACGTATAAACTCAACAATAACCAGACACAGGATGATAGGGACGACCAGTCTCCACCACACAGCGGCTCCGTTGCAAGTTTGGAACGGTTTTCTGTCTCCGGTACTGGTGACATTGTTATGTCTTTTCCTCCTTTTTGGACTCATGACTTATATGGGGACACATTATGCTTTGCTTTTTGACATAATGCACAGTTGGTCGGCTGCCGTGGCGTTGTCACCCCCCTAGGTGGATACCATGGGTTTGTGTTGGTTGATTTTGATGTACCTATACAATGTTGGGCTATTACACTGGGTGGGGGGGTCCGGGCAGGGTTCAATGTTTTTCTTCTTGATTATCGTAAAGAGTGTCTTTGGTATTGGTTAATTGTTTTCCAGCTGCGGTTCGTCCACATCAGATTTTTTAAAGTTCACAAATGGCACAGCCAGGTCTAAATACAGGTCCCTCTAATTTGTCCCTGTACTCGTGGAATGTCAGAGGTCTTAATAATCAGCGTAAACGGCATCAGATAGTGCATAATCTCGATAGACATAACATAGACGTTGCTTTCTTACAAGAAACACACTTATCAGTTTCGGATACGGCTCGCTTCACCTCTAGTTGGGGGGCGCATCGATATTTCTCTAACTTTAGTAATTATGATAGAGGCACGGCTGTTCTGATACACAAGAGAGTCCCTTTTAGCTGCCAATAGGTCATCTCTGATAGGGAAGGTCGATATACCTGTGTAATGGGGTCTCTGATGGGTCTCAGGGTCACTTTGATGTGTGTCTACACCCCCAACACTGACTCCCCGGAATTTTTTCATGCAATTCACACCCAACTTTCTAAACTCGACCCGACTCTGATTATGATTGGGGGGGATTTCAATCTCACATTGAACGCAAACTTAGATAATACATCCACCGCTTCCGACACAAAACCTAAAGCACAGCGTGCAGTTAGAGACCTCTGTGACCAGTTTGCGTTAATGGATATTTAGCGAAGGCGCAATCCTACCGCGAACACTTACACGCACTATTCAGGGCAACACAACACGTGGACCAGGATCGATTTCTGGCTAATCTCCCCTGGTGTTTCCTCCTGGTATCATGCGATGCACACGTTTCCCTGATCACTCCCCGGTCCAACTATGTCTCTGGGTCCCACACCCAGAGGGGTTCGAGAGGCAGTGGCGCTTTCCCGGACGGGCTCTTCTAGATGACTTGTTTTGCCATGAGATCAGGGAAGCGATAGACGATTATTTCACTATTAATACTCGGTCAGTGGACTCCTGTGCTGTGCTGTGGGAGGGGTTCAAAGCCTACATCCGCAGGGTCTGTATCTCTAAGCACGCTGGTGTACTTAAGGCACTACACTTAACTCTTGCACGTCTGGAGAGTGACCTGGCAATGCTGGATGATGAGGCACGACTCGCGACTTCGGATACTTTGCGAGGTAGGAGATTATCTCTTCTTACAGAATACAGGGATACAGCGGATTGCGAGATCCGGTATTTAGGTAAATATCAAACAGCTCGTAGATACGGGGAGGGCGATCGCCCAGGCCGGACACTAGCACAAACCCTTAGGCCTCCCTACAGCAAAGCTTACATCTCGGAGATCCGCAACAACGACGGGACACTACTCACGACTTCCACAGATATCAGAGATGAATTCTTCTCATCCAAACACAGCGCTGACGTGTCCGCACAAGAGGATTTTTTTCCGGAAATTGCCTTAGTCTACCTAGAAAAAAACATGCAGGAATTCATGGCGGAGCCAATCACAGTGACGGAGGTGCGAGGGGTGATTAAAGTACTGCGCGTCTCTTCTGCCCCAGGGCTAGATGGATTCACTGGAGAGTTCTATCACCGAAATTGATCGAGGTGTATGCGGAGGCCCTGGAAAAGCAAATTTTACCTCCAACGCTAAGCGAAGCAGTTATTATTCTTTTGCCGAAGCCCGGTAAAGACCCCTCACTGTGCGGATCATATAGGCCCCTCTCACTCTTGAACATAGACTATAAAATATTAGCCAAAATTGTTGCCAACCGGCTGTCGCAGTTAATGGAGTTCATTATCTCCCCAGCGCAATCAGGTTTCATCCCCCATCGCTCGACCTCATTAAATTTGCGGACCTTTTTCGCAGTATTGCATAGGATTAATCCCGAAACTCCTACCGCAGCTATTCTGCTAGACACGGGAAAAGCCTTCGACACTCTCGAATGGCCCTTCTTTTTGTCCATAATGCGTCATATGGGTATGCCAGCGGGTTTCATATCTACGATTGGCTTACTTTATAGTCGGCCTACAGCGAGGCTTCGCATTAACAGCACTATTTCTGGCCCTTTCACATTAACCCGAGGTACGCGACAGGGATGTCCTCTGTCGCCCCTTCGATTCATTCTGGCCATGGACCCCCGCATACGACATTTTCAGGAAAGTCAACTCTCGAACAGGTCCTCTTTTGGTTTCATTATACGCTGACGATACTATTCTTTATGTCAGAGAACCACAACAGAACCTAGCCCCCTCATCCGTGAAATCCTTCGCTTTGGACAACACTCTGGGTTGGGTATTAATTGGCACAAATCGATTATTTTTCCATTGACTAGCAGAACGATCCCTTGAGAATGTGAGTTCCCACTGGAATGGTGTTCGAATTCGGTCAAATATCTGGGCATTCATGTCCATTAAGATCAAGACCAGATTATGCGCCTTAATTACGGTGCAACGGTTGCGACACTGGAGACCCAGGTGGAGAAATGGTTACAACTCGCTTTGTCCATGGCAGGCAGAATCGCCATAATTAAAATGATGGTCTTACCAAAAATGTTATATCTTTTTAATAATATCCCCATAGCCCTTACGCACAGTTTTTTCAGCACACTGCGTTCTCATCTTCTCCGACTGGTGTGGGGAGGCAGGAATCCCCACGTAAGATGGAAGATACTTACATTACTGTATGATAGAGGAGGATTTGGGGTGCCAGACTTTTATTTATATTATCTAGCGGCACAGTGCAGTTATGCCTTTGCCTGGTACCACCCAGATGCGAGGATCCCATTTTTGCGCCCAGAGGCCAACTTTGTCCTCCCAGAGAGATTAGTTGCGGTTTTACCCAGGGGCGAACCCAGGAGTCCAGTAGACATACAAAACGGTGTCTAACACTAGCTGGGCCTGGAGCAGGCTGGTCCGCTACACCGGCACTGCAGTTCTATGTTCCTCTGCCCTTCCGCTGCCGAATGCTCGCTGGCTTCCCATAACAGGAGAGAGGCTGGTGCAACGCACGCTCACTAAATTTGACATTAGCTCGGTAGGTGATCTGTATCCGGGCAGGCATGTCTTCTCGGCTACTGAGGACGCCCGCTTCGAAGAGGCCACGTTCATGGATAAATTCGTTCTCAAGAGACTACACTAGACGTTACGAGCCACGATTGATGGCTTCTCGCTGGAGCCTGTCTCCTTCAAACCATTGTCTCTTCTGGTAGCGAATAAAAGTGGTACACACAAAATTTCCAAACTTTATAAGCTATGCATAGCACAGGTCCCTACTGTTGATGATAAACAGAGCGGAGTGGGAGGCAGATTTAGGGTGCCCGATTTTGGTTGACCAATGGACTGCCTGCTGCAAAGTCACAAAGGACATTTCCTTAAATAGCCGCCATAAATTATTGCACTTTAAATTTCTCCGAAGAATATACATGACGCCTGCCAAATTGCATAAAATTGACCCCGATAGGCCACAAACATGCCGGAAATGTGGTGCCCAGCACGCAGATTTTGCTCACCTAACCTGGACATGCCCACACATACACTCCTATTGGATACAGGTGCACAAAACATTAGGGGACATTCTTGGACTCCCACTTGTCCTTATACCGGAAGTGGCGTTGATGGGTTACCACGATTAATTTTCCCAAACCAGTCAGAAAGCTTGCTTCTCTTGGCCTTCTCTTAGCAAAACGTGAGCTAGCGTTACAGTGGGGCAGCAAAGTTTCTCCCACGCTCCAAGGCTGGTTGAATAGCTTAGCACATTGTAATACACACAGCGAGATCTACTCTAGCCTAATGCCCAGCACTACCCGCCCTAAGGATATCTGGGGTCCATACAAGACATATCTTGATAATTTGCTCAACTCTTCTTCCTCCCAATCTAGTTCGGGATTGTACCAGCAGGTATAGTATAGTTTATATGGAATGCACCTAGACAAGCAAAAGGAGGTTTTATATGTCATTGCTGATTTTCGCTCCACCTTATTTTTTCTCCAAGCAGCAGGTTCTGTTGAGGGTGGATTAGGATGATTACAGGTGTCAGACCAGACTCTGGATGTATTGACATGCACGGGAGGGGCATTCAGGTGCGGGATACATTGATTGCCAAACATGGTTATGTATTGTACTGTATATTGGAGCCATGGCTGAAATTTCGAGATGAATATTTCCATTATATTGTGAACTATGCAGAATTACACGATATCTATGATGTACCTGTCAAAGATAACTGTATTGGATTGCTCATTTGCTTTTGTTTTCTGAAACGTAATGAAAAAAAGAAAAAAAAAAAAAAAAGAAAAAAACTACAGCAGATGGACTATGGCAGTCAAAAAACATCAATCAAGGATTTAGGGGCATTTGAGAATCAGTACATATGCACATAACATACCCGCTACCCAACTGAGATTATTTGGGATCTGATACACCATGCCCAGTCTAAGAACTTTGCTAAAGCGATAACAATAGATGTTGTTTCTCCGCAAAGTAGTCTAAGTGCCACTTCATTGCTTCCAGTTTCCAGTGTTCTACAAAACGGGGTCAGCCACATACGGCGCGGGGCCATTTACGCTGGTCAAGCAAACAGTAAATGGGCCAGAGATTCGGAGTGAGCGGGGCATACTGGACAGGAGACACTGATTTGCATGTCCCATTTTGCCGAAAATGACCTTACTGGCAAGGTGCCAACTCTGAATTGGAAGTATAACTTCCTATCATGTGGTTTTGTGATTATGTCCCAGTATGGTTCCTGCTTTTGCACAGGCTTCACATTCAGAAAGTATCCTGTTAGTGTTAAAGGATCCCATTTTCTGACGATGTTATCCGTCACCCAACTCCAGTATCTTTCCTTTAGCAAAGCCTTAGTTGGAAACGGGGTACTTTCTGGATTTTCCCACAGTGTAGCCATGCCAATATTGGATAACATGATTCTGATTTCCTGCAACCATCTGACTTTTTTATAACAATCTACTCTAATTAAGTCCTTCAGGCAAAGTGCATAAGCTCTTAGTTCTGGTGTTGACCAGATTCTCCGCCAGTGTAGGAAGGGTCGCAATCTGGCTATGTCGGCCAGTGACTTCCTATCCAAGTCGTGGAGCAGAGGACATATTGGTGTGTTTTATGGGAGTTTAGTAATGTTCCGCAACAACATGTTTTCTGCTGCTGTAAGTTTGGAAAGATTATTAAAACCCCGCAACTCTGCCCCATATAACACAGAAGCGATAACTGTTGTGTTATATATTTGCAGGACTGGACTAACTGGTTTAGTTCGTGATGAATTTAACTTTTTTTGCAGAATTCCCGCCAGTTGGCGATGCTTCAATGTAGCCATTTCCACTTGCTTATTCCATTTATTGTCTCCCTGCATTGTGATCCCTAGATATGTAAAGTCTTTTACCTGCTCTAGAGGTCGGTTATTCAATACCACTCCTACTCTTAATGATCTATGTGGACTAAAGGTCATAAACTTCGTTTTTGACACGTTGATTACCAGACCCCACAGATGGCAAAACTCTTCAAACAGCAGCAGGGCTCGTTGTTTCTTGGCGAACTCAGATTAGTAACCCACCCGAAGCACATCCTTTCCCCCCCTTAGTAGCTGGTATGTTGTAATTTAGGTAGCCTGGTTGGAAGCAGGAATCCACCATCCAGGTTTCCTGCAGGAGGCAAATGTTGTTTTGGTCCATAAAGAATTGCCAATCGGGGGATGCCATCTTAGAACCTAACCCGGCTATGTTCCAGGAGAGCACCGACAGTCCTGCGGAGCGACCACAGGCTGGACCCCTGCCACTGAAGCCAGTGAATGGGAGTTCTCTTCCCCAAGTGCGGTGGCAAGGCCGTTCACAACGACTGAGGCCTGGACGAGCCTCCTAGCCTCCTACTTCCATGAGAAAATTAAAAAAATTCAAGACACTTTCTCTTTGCTGACCCTCGGCTGATGGTGCAAATCTTTTTTTTTTTTTATTTATCTCAAGGAGTACACATATTAGCCATACATCAACAGAAAAAATGTACATCAATACATTAAGTAAATAAACTTGTAGGAAAGAGCCAAGTAAGAGAGAAATAATACAATACAAAAAAAGAAGAAATAAAGGTATTCAGAGGTACATTGATACCCAACACTTTTACAATTCTAATTTTAACATAGGCCTCCAAGTTCTATGAAACTTCTTTCCAGAGCAGGCACCCCTGCTCTTAGTTATGGCCATCTCTCTTTCGAAGGTCTCCCTTAGCATTACTCACCATTCCAGAGCCCTGGGTGGTATTTTAGATATCCAAGCACGGGCAATGCATAATCGTGCTGCTGTTATCGTAATCGATAGGAAGGATCTTAATCATAGGACAGCATCTGATTTGTAGCCAAGCATAAGCTCTTTTTCTGTCAATTGTATATTAATCTTTAAACGATCAACTATTGTATGCAAAACATCTTTCCAAAAGACAGCCAGACCTTGTCAAGTAAAAACATATGCAGACTATCAGCAGCAACCAATCCACATTTTGCACATTTGCATTTATCATTCATATTTATACCGTTAGGATCTATCCATCCAGCTATTCGTTCCGGAGTGTAATAAAGCATGCATACAGTTTTAAACTGTTGTAACTTTAGATTAACAGAATTTACTGCAGCATCTAAAGTTTCTAAAGCCTGTTCAATGTTTTCAGGACTAATATCCTGTCCCAGTAACACACTCCACTTTGATGCTAACTTTGAACTATAATTCTCCCAAAATTGAGAGAATAGCTGATATATCTTGCTAATAGTCCGTTTTGCCTCTGAGTGCAGATAAGTCAATACGTCTGATCCCATCAGTTGTCTTATATCTCTATGTCCCCATAATCAGTCTCTAAACTGAAGATATTTATAAAACATATTCCTTGGGATACCGGATATCATCTGTAAATCCGAGAACGTACGAAACCCAGTGGCATTATATAAATGGCGTAGTTGACTAATACTGTATCTGTCCCAAGCGGTCTCCACCCTGTGCACTTGGCCACCTGACCCGCAGCTCTCGCAGTTCCCTCCCATACCCCTGGAGACATCACTGGATATTAGGAAGGCCCTTAAATCAGGCTCACCTTCTGACCCATGTCCAGCCAAAGTGCTGGCATCTTTAGCAGAGGTAATTAATCCTGCGTTAAATCAGATCCTAAATGCCTCCTTGGAGTTTGGGATTGTTCCCGACAGGTGGAAGAAGGCCAAAATACTCCCCCTACTGAAAAACTCTCGGTTAGATCCAGAAATAGCCGCCAATTACAGGCCAATATCTCTGCTTCCTTCATTCTCATAAGTTCTGGAAAAATATGTCAATAGTGTCATCACGTCATAGGCTAAAACTAATCAAGTTTTGCATCAGAGCCAGTCCGGTGTCAGGTCAAATTTTAGCACTGAAACCACACTCCTAGAAGTCTCTGAGGCCATCAAGGAGACCTTAGATAAAGGTGGGAAGGCTGTGTTGATATTATTGGACTTATCAGCGGCTTTCAATACTGTGCCCCATGATCAGCTCCTCCGGAGACTTCGGGAGTGTGGCTGCGGGGGCACGGTACTCCGGTGGTGCTCCTCCTTTCTGAAAGACCGCCAACAAACAGTTTGGGCTCTGCCCTTTGCAGCGTCTATTCCCGTCTTAAAGGTGGGGGTCCCGCAGGGCTCAATTCTGAGCCCCACTCTTTTTAATCTTTATATGACACCCTTGGCCTATCTGGCAGAAGCCCATGGAGCCAAAATTGTATCTTATGCGGGCAATACACAATTGCTCTTTACCTGCGATAAGGAGGCAATTTTTAGAGGAGAAGCGATCAATGCCTGTCTTGCTGAGGTATTCTCCTGGCTCCAATTGCACCAACTGAAATGTAACACCAAGAAATCGGAGATTATTCTTTTTGGTCTCCCTATAGATAATGTATGGCGAAAATGGTGGCCCCAGGACATGTCTCCCCCTACCTCCTCAGTCAAGACAGTTAAAAACTTAGGAGTCAGGCTGGAGGATACTTTATCAAATAACTCCCAAATACAAGCTGTAGTGGGTGCCTGTTTTGCAGTACTCAAGATGCTCAAGCAGTTCCTACCTCTTCTGTCAGTGGCAAACAGAAAGATTGTGGTCCAGGCACTAGTTACATCTAGGCTGGACTACGTGAATGTTCTTTACTTGGGAATCCCTGAATACCTGCTGACACGCCTACAGGTAGTACAGAATGCAGCAGCCAGGGCTATACTTATGCTTGGCCCTAGAACACGGTTGTCCCCCCACCTGAAAGCCATGCACTGGCTCCCGATCCGCAAGAGGATAACTTTTAAAGCTATGGTTTTGGCATTTAAAGCACTCCATGGCACGGGGGCTCCGTGTCTCAGGAAAAGAGACCAATTCTACCACCCGCATTGTGCTCTGAGATACTCTGCGCTTCAGCTTGCGCGTATCCCCAAATTCCATCGTGCACAAATTGGTGGTCGCTCCTTTTAGGTACAAGCAGCGCAACTTTGGAACAGTCTCCCTCTGGCACTTAGATAGACTCAGGACCTTCTCACTTTTAGGAAGTCACTGAAAACCTGGTTATTCCAGCAATAGCATTCATCTTAGTGAGTCTAGTGCCTTTAGTTAATCACAACCAGGATGCTTAGCGCCGTGACACTCAACGAGTAGCTGTGCGCGCCAAAATTCCTAGTAACATAACATAAAGATCACCAGCTAAAAATGTAAAGATTACAGGCATGGATGCACACTATGGAACGCCTTTAGCGATAGCCTCAATAAATTTATAGTCACCTCATTTAGAGGAACGCAAGATGGCAGGAATCATACTAAATAAAAATCCTTCTTCCACAGGACAAACATTCAGGCGCCGATCTACATCCCTAGTATGCGTTATATTTTTGTTTCTGGAATTTGTCCCACTTTCCACAATAGCAGTTAGAGCTATACAAACCCCGATTACATGTTTAGAAATTTGAAAGTTTATTAGTAACATGTAGGTTCTGCAAATGTGTATCCAGTAATACAACCTCTAGATTGTATGTCCTTATGGAGGAACTACAGAGACAAAGACTTAGCTTTACATTTCCACAACACAGACTATAAATTGGTCTCCAATGTTTCTTCCTTACCTGTGCTGGTGATAGTAATACTCTCCTCAGAGTTGTTAGGATCACTTGAATAAGGGGTTTCCTCTTGCTTGATCCTTAACAAAACATCAGGTTTGGGAATTGGACACCCTTCCACGCACGGGCGATATTTTAGGCACGGCTCTTTTTCCTTTTTAATTCTGAATATAACATCTGGATTGGCAATTGCATAGCCTGTTGAAGAGCAGACATACAAGTGAATGTATAGCATAATTTTTTTTAGAACATAAATGTTTTCCACCTAATGAAATTTAACAGCCAGAGGAGCCTGTCTTATATTTAAGATACAGAGCATAAAAATGGGACACAAAATTTGTTGGAGAAGTCCTGGCTTTTTGAACAAGCACTGTGTGATTTTCAAGTAACATTTTCCTGTCATGCCTGTGCTAAGTCCCATTACATTATTTCAGTTACTAAGAAAGAGCCTTTGAAAAACAATTCAAATCCCAAGCACATACTTGTTACAATTACACACACAAAAAAGTTTTTTTAAATAAACACATGCAAGATTCTAGCGATCGCATCTAAATTACGCCTAGTACAACTCAAGATCTTCCACAGAATCTACTACACCAGAACCACTCTCTGTAAGATCGGGAAAGTGGACACCCCGTTCTGTCTGCGACAATGTGGGGAGGTTGGTACTTTCTTTCATACTATATGGGCATGCCCTGCAGTGGCGTCATACTGGGAATCAGTTATGTCCCTTATCATAAGGGTGAGTGGGAACCTAGTCCCTACAGATCCCAAATGCTGTTTACTAAATATTTGGGATGCGACAGACCTAAATTCGACATTACAGACCTGGGCTACCCTGGGTATTATGCTGGCCAAGAAGAATATTGCTAGACACTGGGGTGTGGCAGTCGCCCCTACACTCGCGGAATGGTGGAGGGATATGGACACGGCCATGGTGGCGGAAAAGACAGTATACATACACAGGGGCTGTCCCAAAAAATTGATTAAAAAATGGGGAGGTTGTAACACATATAGAGGAGATATCTGCGAAATGCCTCTTCTAACTCAAGAATTTGAATAATCAAAGTAAATGACACTGAATGTTGTAACGAGGTATATGTAACTGATCAGGTACGAAAATTCTTGTAATATACATAAGAGGTGACGAAGAATGTATAAAATATGGACTGTATCTGTTTATATTGATGCATGTAAGGAAATGATAATTGTGCCTTTCACACTCATATAAATAAAAGTTTTAGAAAAAAAAACATATGCAAGATTCTCTTTCTTTAGTTCTTTATTTTCTTTCTTTAGAGCCCAGCCAACACGCGTTTCGTCGTTTATGGTGTCCCCCATGGCTTCTTCAGGACTGTCATCTCTTCAAAGGCACGTTTCACACCTTCCAGCCGGTTATACTTCGGTCCCGGCGACTGCTATGTATATTTCTCATTAGTGTAGTAACATATTACATTTTTAATCATAGATTAATTAGTGCCATGTATATATTTACGATGCTCCCAATCTGTAGCGAGGACGCTCAGTACGTGTCCTCCCCGTGTTTGTATCTTACGCCAAATTGTATACAATGGCTTGAGACAGCTCTCTTGATACCAGATATACATTAGGAACAGTGCTCAGAAACATGTGGTTGAAGCATCACTTGATTACTGAGGCAGTACATAAATATAGGCCAATGGCAGACTTAATACGACTAATCTAAGACCCATGGCAACCAGTATTTGTGCAGTAATAATATCTTCATGTAAACATTAACCCCACAAAACACAGAGAAAAATTAATAAAGCAGTTAAAATTTAGGCATATCACGGCTGTTAAGGTATATAAATACGACATAAAATGCGCTGGAATCCACAGAAAAACAGGTAGTAAAAGGGTTAATAAAGTGCCTTATTGTAAATAGGACTAACATAACCTTGTCGTTTCCTTCAGGTTTGGCTCAGTGTCACAGGTTTGACAGAGAATTTGTTAATGCAGGAAATATTTACTGCAATTTCTAAAATGTTGAAAATATAAAATGTAATGACCTAAAAAGGCTTATCAAGCAAGTAAGCTTGTGAATTATTTTTGAGAACCCTGGATTTAATTTATTTTAGAAGGAAGTGTGAGAGGTTTAGAATTTTTCCTTTTGAAGGAATGTCTGTTTGCCTTTTGGAAATCAGATGTGGAAAAGGAAACCTGGGTAAGGCTGACTTGAGGCCTTTTCCCCTTCATAATTTAGGGCCTAAAGACAAATGGAGGAGGACTTAGGCATCATCTGCACACAAATAAAACCCAAACCCATAGGTTCTTTAATGTTTTATCACTGTTAAAAAAAAACCATGAGTTGCCGCATTCCGCATGTTGGACGCGAGCAGATGGACAAAAAGAGTGGGAAAGTAAGTCTTTGTCTGGCATATATGGCAATCCAATGTAATACCCGATCTCAAATCTATGTCCAATGCTTCACAACAAACATTTTTCTGATGTAGATTGGTGGTCACACACATAACCTACAGCACGTAGTCACACAGGAGTTTAGGCAGGTCACCATTGACCAACAGAATTACTTTACTGACCAAGTTAACAACCGGATGACTGCCTATTGAATCAGGTCTTGAAAAGGCATAAACTGCTGACTTTGATGTGTCCAACACTGCACGCAGAAACAGAATCAGTTATACCAGTTAGAGGGACACCTCATTTCAATGAGTTTAGGAGTCCTCTCAGTTGCCTGGTGACATAACTCTTCCAAAAACATCCTATTAAGACTTTCATCCAAATTAGGGTAAACATGAATTCAGTTTCGATGCCACTGGGTGCCAAATGGCTGCCACACATTTGGCTAACAGTTCTGAGAACAACTTAATGCCAAACATCAAGACATTGAACGTGAGAAGGAAATTTCTAATAACACATTACATGCCTTTTGGGGCATGATGTGACAGTAAGCATAGTGAAGGTCGCTGGCTCATCTAGCAATAAATGAGCCACCTTGATCAGCTGTTTGGCATTCCCTGCAGAACATCAGATAAAAGAGACATCCAGTCACCCTAACACTATTTGATAATGGCTACTGTCTCATTATTCCAGATTATAGGAGCATTGAATGATAATATTGAAAGAGCCCCCCATAGTTCCAGCAGTTACTTGGCCCATGGATGTGCAGTCTATAAGTGAAGTGTGAGCTGCAAGTGTATAACCGGGCTAGGAGAGCATTATATGGTGTTGTCTGAGGATACATACCTGGTTGATACAATGGCGCCATGTCAACTACAACCAGTCTGCATGTAACAGGCATGGCACATGGGTGTATAAACTCGGTTTGCCTTTCAGCACCATGTTCAGAAGAACACATATACCAGCAACCTTATGAACAAGCTCTTACTGACCCAGCCCCAATTCAATACCAAACCACAGGCTGCCGTTGCATTTGTCATGTTGATTGGCAGCTAGAACTTCCAGACAGAAACCCTCTGTAATCAATCCGCATCCAGTAAACACTTAAAGATGCTCCCTCACATGAATACAAACCTTGGAAAATCAGCAGGAAAATGCTCATCACCATGGTTAGCGAAGTATCTCACATTAATACATAGCAAAAAAAGATGGGCAACCCTGTCCTTCTGTTTAGGATAAGCATTTTTTTTATAAATATTGGCCTCTTTTTCAGCCAGTATTTTAGAATCATCCGAACTTTGAGGAACAGAGTCTGCTACGCCACCACAAAAACTACTTTGCCATACAGAGTACTGCCTGTTGCCATCTTGCCTTCACTCTTGGCAACAAAACATTGGAGCAGGAAATAAACTGCTTGGGGGGACCTTGTCTGGCCCATTCTTCAAGGCCTTAGTGACCTACGGGCAACAAGGAAATCCTTATAAAATGTTATTGTCTTTTCCGTCGGAAACATAGGAAGCAAAAAGTTCTCTTAGCTTTTTTAATGCCCAAATTTAGGTGGGCTTTTGAGTTTCAGTGTGCTATGCAAACAACCAAGTTGCACTTCACTACTACACATTTTGAAAAATAAATTAGATAGTTATCAACTGAAAGAAAATCTACAATTTAATCCCAGTAACGAGTGGTGTAAAACAGTTCCTTACCCAGTGAGATCAAGGCTTCGTGAATTTCTTTCAACACAATCTTGTACAGCTCTTTTTGCCATTCTTCCAATCGCTGCCACTCCTCTTCAGAGAAATAGACAGCCACATCATTGAAGGTAACCAGTGCCTGAAAAAGACAACGACTATACTAAAAACAAACTGTTGTAGGCCATTAATCTCACTACCACCCTCCAATCCACTAAAATGAGTCTAGAGAAACTATAAGGAACAAGGATGACTTTGTACTGATCATATTAAATAATGTAATAAATGATACACTTTATTCCAGTTGATAATGCAATAAACCGCAAGCGTTATGCATAATACTGAAAGTTTATGTATATTTTTTAATACTACTTATTGTTCTATAAACATAAAGAAAAAGTTGAAATAAAGGTAAACAAGTAATAGACAACAGAATAGAAATATTTTGAAAGGTACATTTACATCCAGGGCTTTTGCAAGTACCATGCTCAAGTACTGGTCATCCATGTATCGCTTAATTTTAGGTAGTGAACTGTTCGCATTTCAAATTAAGGTGCTATCTCTGTGGGCCAAGACCAATGCTATCACGATGAATTAAGAATGGCAGAGTTTCCCCAGATTAGTAACTCCATTGAGTAAATCAAGAAAAGCTCTTTGTTGGGTCCTGGGAACACACCAGAACCACTGGCCCAAAAAGACAGAATGTTAAGGTTGCAACATACAATATGCGAGCAACATCCTTTTTCATCACAGTGAAATACGGTCTGGAGAAACAATCTACATTACTATACTTAGTCCTTTAAAGAAGTAGTAATAATAATGTATGTCCTAAGGGTAAAACAAAACTGCAGATATATCACTGCCACAATCAAGATAATTTATTGGTCCCAGAATTTCTTCCAAGAAACTCTTAAAGTCTATGGTAATAAAAATGGGCAGCGAAAAGGGAGACGTGGCACAGAATGAAAAGGAGAGGATACTCAGAGAAAAATACAAAACAAAACATAAGTAAGCCAGTGGAGGTTTTGAAAGAGTGTGAACTTAATGAGGGAGAGAGACATAATTTAGGAAAAAGCAATTGGATGTAAAGGAGTTGAAGAAAGAAGAGAAAAATAGGAGGCAAGTATACAGAGGGAGAATAATATGTGATACTGCAACACAAATTGAGAGGCTCATAAAACACACCCACCTCAGAGGCAAAACACACTTGCAAGTCAACCTTTAAAGCCCAGCTTTTAAAGTATGTAATATTTTCGCTCATGTTTTTATTTATTTATCCTTTTCTAAAGGACATTAAAAAAAGTTGTACCCATTGGCAGAATTCTGGTGAGAAAGGGGGAAAAACAGTTTATGCACTCCACATGCATTTGGTTGAGGGCCACCCTTTCCCATAAGGTGTATCCATCTACATCTGCAGGATAAGATTCTTAATAAAGTAAAGTGTGGGCCCGCATGATGGTTGAACAAGGAGAGGACAAGAGAACTGTGACATCTGGAAGTAGGACTGCGTTTAGGACAACACATTTACAATTCCTCCGTTATGAAAAGCTGTGCATCCATAAATACCCCTACAGTGCTTCGAACTATCCCACACATCACAGATACTATCCCACACATCACAGCTGATACTGCAAATGACACAGTCAGTATCACTGGTGAGGAGTATTATATCACCACTCAAGTCTTCAGTGACATCCCTGAAGTAACTAAGCACCATACACCCTGCAACCTTCTTTGGATACAAGACCTGTCCTAGAGAATAAAATGCTGAAATATTATACATTGTTCTTGATCTCCTCAGCGTGCACACTAAACAGGTCCATATTTTCATGGGGCTTGGGTCAACTCAGAACAGTAAAGCAACACGATAGTCATCAAATTCCCACAGGATAACTAGCGTGGGATCATCATTCGTTTTGTGACCCTAAGCCTGCGGGCAAATGTAGCTCAGTTATGTACTCCGCATTCAACCAGAAATCAACTGATGAAGCTAATACAATTACAACTTTAACAACAGTAGTGTAAATGTGTTAGTCTCAGCTAAATTATACAAACAAATACATAACAGCAAACTAAATGATAATTAACCTCCAAACTGAATACAAGGAGAAACAAGATTTACAAAAAACTTCACAAGAAACAACTTTACCAAAGGATATATGGGTAGTACGAGAATCTTCTACATCCAGATGTTATCAACAAGCATTCACTGTCAAAATGTATTAAAGGACGACTTAGAAAACCCTAATGGAATAAAGTCACTGGAACTACAAGAGACTGAAGTCTTTAAAAATATGGAAGTGAATGTAGGCTCAAGAAAGGGAGGAAATGAAATAGAAAGTCAAAATTCCTCTTTAAGACCGGTACTTGATCAACAAATCAGATTTAGAAATATTTGAGGACGCTAAGTATTGTAAGAAACAACAAAATTTGACTGAGGAAATAACCTTAATAAAATCCGTGGCTTCAAATTCAGAAATAAACAACTCTGAGCAACCAATCTATAATAAACCCAAACCAATGCAGTTGGCTCAAAAATAGATGAAAAGGAACTCAAAAGAATTCAATCGACTACTCCCAGAATTAAAACTGAATCAAGAGACAATAAAATTGCTAAAGGTATAAACAAAATAGTATACACATTACAGTACCAAATGATAATTTATTTTGGACACACAAACATGACGATGAAAAAAATAATTCAAAACAGACTCACTAATGCTCTTAACTCCTACGCAAATCTGGCCTCTCAAAACGCATGTTCTTCGAATATCATATAGGCAAATTAAGCGGAATGATTAGGACTTACACTACTTTATGTTGGTTCAGAAAATGCATGTTGTCAAGAAACAGGGAAAGGTACTAATCTTCAACTTTCTAATTGAAAACTTAGAAGCAAAGACCGCTTTGGCTAGATCACGTGGAGGCCTGTCAATCCTACTAAAAAGGTATCTTATCATTAACTGTAACCAGGATAATTATGACATTTAAAAAAGATGACTGATAATCTCCATCAAATTTAAAGATGAAACTAAACTTACTGTGATTAGCATCTATATCTCAGAACAAAGCATGAAAGCAATAAAAGTGGTTTGATCAATTCGTTTTGATTTAGATGGCATGACCCTTGTAACAGGGAATTTTAATTTGAATCTATTGTGTGGGAGTCAAGCAACAAACATTGATATTTTGTTTTTTAATTATTTTTATTTACGCCAGTTAGTCGCAAATTTATACAAAACCTTCTACAAGGAGCAAGAAAGAATGCCCTAGCATATCACATTTCATTGCAACAGCAAGTCTTACAAATCCATACAGTAGAAAATTAAGACATCCAGAAAAGAAGACAATAGGTATGATATAGTCTTTATCAAAAAAATCCCCTAATACACTTATCCCCTTTCGTCTCCATCTTACCATAATGGTGTCTCAGAAGATAGAAAGTAATATTAGTGATGCAGATATAAGGTGTATAATAACAGATCCTAACCAAGCGGGAGACATCTTCGAACCTGCTTCCAAGCTTTATAGGCTGCCATGAGAACCTTAAATCGGGTCTACTTATAATAACGTGGTTCTACAATCTTTAATAGGCACCTCTTTGCCTCCGAGCCAAGTAGCATTTGATATACAGATGGGGCTTCTGCTGCATCTATATTTTGCTCCTCTGTAAGTAAGATCAGCATATGCTGTAAGATACAGGCCCAGTAGTGAGGCCAAGTATAGTTGATGTATCCCTTTTTTTTTTTTTATAAATGATAATATTCGCCATATCCCAAGATGATGGAACCTGCCCCTTCTGTTCCTCCTGAAAAGTTATCTGCATGTCTTTATGTAATTCCTGAAAAAAAGTTATATAAAATTGTAGAGGTAGCTTGTCGGGACCAACAGCATTGCATACAGTTAATGAGATAATCGCTTCTGAGAGCTCCTCTTCTGTAATAGGGGCATTCCAGAGGTCACGATCCTTGCTACTACGTCTCTTCAGTACAAAAATCTTTTAACAATGAATCATAGCCAGAGTTCCTATTTGTAACTCCCTCTGTACACAACTCTTCATAAAATATCCTGAACACTGAGGGAATCCTGGAAGGTGTCTCAACGTATCCATCTTTAGAGTCTTGAATACAGGCTATCCCACGCTCAACCTCCTTACACTTAATCGGTTTTACCAAACATTTGCCTGTAGTGTAGCCTCACCATATTCATAACATTCCTTTTTATACAAAAAGTATTTACAAGCATTTTCCTTGGACCAATGTAAATTAATTCTGGCCCTGCAGCGGGCAACCTCTGTTTGTGTCGAAGTGATTTCCTGATTCCTCTGTAGACATTGTGTTAGTTTCTGCTCAGTCTTCCTAAGCTCCTCATGAGCTTGTGCTGTATTTGTATATGCAGATCAAAATTAAGGATTTCCCCCCCCCCCCGAGACCTGCCTTTAGAGCATCCCAAAGCACAGCACTGACAGCTGTATTTTGATTAATCTCCAGGAATTGCACTATCCATTGTCTAATATGATTAACAAACATAGCATCTAGCAAAGGTTTCTTATCAAAGGAGAAAGATCCACGAGGTTGAGAGAAGCCCTTTATAGGAATATCTACCACCAGTGGATTATGATCAGATGAGACTCAAGGAAAAATCTCTATTTTTACCTCAGCTGCATGGGTCATAGATATAAAGCAAAATAGTGCAATCTAACGAGTTTATAATGTGGGCAGGAATAATAAGTGTAATTGGGGTCAGGATGCCTGCATTTCTTCCAGACATCTATTAATCCGTGATCCGATAAGAGTCACTGTAGAGCCCTGAATACCTTGGGTTTCCTACCCATGTAACTGCTCCCAACTATACGTGTCAGGGATTCATCTAGATGGATATTAAAATCCCTACATAAGATCAGAGGTGCCGGTCAAGATGCAAGCTCTATGTTCAGGAAATCGGAAATCTGTGCTTCGTCGATAATAGGGCCATACACTGAGCATATGGCAAATTTAGTTAAACCAGAAGCACGTTCCACAATGGCCCCATGCCTATATTTATCCGCAAGAGTCCTACCAGCAATACGTATAGTGTGCTTTGCAAGGATAGTCACACCTCAGGTTGAGGTACCCTGCTGTGTGCAAACTAGTAAAGTATATCCTAATTCCGAAATTACTCTGCGCTTCCCCATGGGATACGAGTCTCTTGAATGCACACCACATCAGGCTGCATTACTTTTAACTCCAGAGCAACTCTCTGTCTTTTGTCCCTATTATTTTTTTATTTTCTTTTTATTATGACAGAGCATTAGAAACACGCCAAACATTGCAGTTGTTGAAAACACGATCAAAGATTATTACAGTGAGTCTTTGGTTAACCTTCGTTTGCCATCTTCTGGCTTAGACACTGTTAGCCATCTAATAGTCTTGTATCACATTCAATCGGCCCCTGGATTTATCAGAGTTTGTATTGTCTCTCCCACAGGGGCCGTGCAAGGGTCCTTCTATAAATATTTCATTTGCCCCATATTTTCCCAGGCTCCCTCTGTTCACATACACTGACTTTTCCACCACCATACACCAGTCCATATCCCTTTTCCAATCCCGAAGCGCTGGTGGGATATCTGCCCTCCAGTGTCGGGCTAGGTTATGTTTCGCTAATATTAGACCTAGGGTAGTCCAGGTTTGATTCGCTCGTCCCAGGTTTGCATCTTCCAACACATTTAGGGGGCACCATTTAGGCGAGAGTGTTAACTCCTCTCCCACTATTCTAGACATGCACGATACTACCGCCTCCGAGTAATCATGAATTTTTGATCATGTCCACAGTATGAGGTAGAACGAACCCACAACTTCTGTTACAGGTTGTGTCCGCCTTTGTACCCATTTTAACTAGCGTAACACAGGAGATGTAGGCTCAGTGTAGGATTTTGAGCTGGACCAGTCTGAAGCGGGCCCTTATGGCTACTTCTCTTGGGAAGCCAGAGCTTCGGGCCAGTCTTCGTCTAGTAGGTCTGTGATGTCGTCCCCAACGATCCCTAAGGGATGTAAGAGTGTCAGGTAAGTTGTTAATGAGTTTTTGGTATGTGAGCGATATCACCCTTCGTGTTAAGTGCTCTTCAAGCAGTCTACATTCCAATGGTGACGACTCAGGTAGGTTTGACCCCCGGGGCACCGCTGTCTGTATGGCATGTCGGATCTGTAGATAATGGAAGTACTCTGTTCTGGCCACTCGTGGGTTTTTTGTAACTGTTTAAACTGTATAATATCTACCCCCGTGTGCATGTGGCCCAGACGTGAGATTCTGATTAAGTCCCATTTGTCAAAGCCCTTTCTGGTTCCCATTGCACCCAGTTGTTGGGATTCCCATAGGGGCGTAACTTTGGTTAGTTTATTCTTCCATCCTAATTTGGACACGGTTGAGTGCCATAGACGAACTGTCAATGCCGTGGGGCCTTTCAACGTGAGTCGCCGCGGCTCAGTATAGAGGCTTAGAAGTACACTCTCGGCTGGCGAACCAGCCAATGCATCTTATAAGCAGGTTCTGATGGTGGTTGGTGAACCGACTGATTTTTTGTTACTAGTTGGGCTGCCATGTAGTAAGTTTGAATGTGGGGCAATGCACTTCCTCCCTCGTAACAAATACGAGTCAATTTACTAAGAGCGATTTGTCGGTGGCCCCCATCCCATAAAAGGGAACGGACAGTGCAATCTATTGAATTAAAGTATGAATCTGGAACAGGTGTGTTTTGCAAAATGTATAAATATTGCGGTAGCGCCATCAATTTGAACAGTGCTACTTTACCCAAGAGGGAGAGGGGGAATGCACGCCAGTGATGAACATCGCTTTTGAGTCGACTCAGGGGGCCTTGCAGATTTTTTGTCCCTATTATTAAGACCACAAACATTGATGAAGCATATGCGGAGCCTAATGGGCATCATTCCGTCTCCGGCTTAATAAAGCGTAGACCCTTCCTGCTGATAAACATAGCCTAATTAACCTAAAAACCAGATAAAGCTGTCTTGCTCCAACCGTATAAAAGCATGGCTTATTTCCCCCCCCCCGCCCCCCCGAAAAACCAAGCACCCCCAGCCCTCCGTGACCCCAGCACCAAGCCCACAGCCTCCCTTGACCCCACCACTCCCTCCTCCCTTCTGTGAGGCCACCCACCCCGAACCCAGCCATTGAGGCAATGGGACCACAAGTTCCATTGTGATAGATAGCACCCACTCCACCGGTCAACCCCCCCATCCTGTGCAACCTGCCATGCACCATTATTTAGAAGCTCTTAACAAACAAAAAAAATGATAGAGAAAAGAAAGGTAGAGGGAAGGGAGAGGTAAGCTGAAAATATACAACAACATGGAGATAATCATAAAGTCTAAATATTCCTGCCAGCCCACAACGCAGCCACATCCATAGCTATGCCCCTCCCCAACCGTAAAGTCTCAACTTTGATCATTAATTGACTGCAAAAATTCCTTGGCCTTCTGCTCAGAAGTAAAAAAAAAACTGGGCTTTGTTTTTATACAAGACCTTAACTTTTACGGGATTGAGAAGAAAACCCTGGGCCCCTTTACTCTGAAACATTGGATCCAATTGCAGGAGTTGCCAGCGTTTTTCAACTATCATTTGACAGTAATCTGACCTAACGAAGAACTAATTTCTCTTTCTAGACCCTTTTCTATCTGGGCGCACTAAATCATACAAAGCTTGCCGAGCCAAGAAGTTATTTAGACAATTTAAAATTGCCCTAGGTTTAGGTGATGCTTGTCCTGGGTGGTCGTATTGTTTGAATGGGAACATATCAGATCTTTGAACTTCAATATCACAGGACCATTGCCTAAACTCGGGGAAATCTTCTGTGAAGAGTTCCACAATTAATCTTTCGGACATCTGATCCTTCCGCTCATCTGGTACAAGAAGAACTCTGAGGTTGTATCATCGGAGACGATTCTCCAAGTCCGCCAGCTTCCATTGCGTGTCGTCCTTCTGAGACCTTAGCGTATCGGTTTAAGTTTTCTGAGTTGCTAGCTCATCTTCGAACGTTGAAATTCGGGTCTCAGCTTCACTGATCCCTTTGGCAAATTCTGAGCACGACTTGGCAACACACTGGATTGAGTTATGCATTTTTAGGCACACCGTTTGAGTTCTTTGGCTCTCTGCCCTAGTCTCTTCCCCGAGAGCCATGATGCTTTTGTAAATGACGAGCGTGATACTTCCTCTGAGCTCTTGTGTGCAGCTGGAGAAGTCTGCTCCATCAGCACAAAGTACAGAAGAAAAATAATAATCCCATGAGAGTACCCCTGTGTCTTCTCTTTGGTTCAGTGCGTCAGGTAGCCCCTTTTTAGGTCGAGCATTCGAGACCTCTTGTATATACTTTAGTTTACACTTATATGTGTAAGAACTTTGTGGGCTTAGGAGATCAGCCCTAGGACTTGTCTGCTTCCGCTTAGGGACATTTTGTTCTGTTCAACTGCCTCCAATTAACTTTCTTGATAGAAAACGACAAACAGAGGTCAGTAAAATATCAGAATCACTTTCGCATTCTCTAGATTCTAGTCCATAGAAATTGTCTTCCACGAGCACCCGTAGACAATAATATTTTTAAAAAATCTTGTATTTTCAGTTAAATGACCACCGAAGGCCCTGATGTTTTATTAAAAAACAGAGCTTTGGACTATACCATTTCCCGCTGAAAGGCAATATTTCTCTCAATGTGTTTCCATACCTGGCGTGTCACTCAGCTTGGTGCTTACCTTCCCTCCATGTTAAAGAACAGTATTTGTTTCAGCACACATGCTAATGTGCTGCATAGCTAAATACACATAAGATCCCAAAGGGGAGACCGATTCCATTGCAAATGCCTGTTCCGTACAGCACCTGATTGGCATTAAAAATACTCACTGTCCTCTTCCTCCAAATGTAAGCTACTCGAGTCACTCCATCCACTACCTGGTGACTCTCCCCCTGAACACCGCTCTAAGACATAAGAAACCTCGTCCCCCGAAGAGTTGGACGGATCCGAAACGGAGAAGGATTTCTCCCCAGAAATTGCCTCTTTCCTGGCTTCAAGAATGTCAGCTTGCTCCGCCCAGCTCTGGCTTTTGCGATCTCCCTTCCTAGGCTTCTTCAACCTTTTTGTAGACGTTGCTTTTAAGGATGTATCCTTGATCATGACTACCTCTAAATGTTCCCCTTCATTAATTACATATTTGCCAACCAACCATTTCTGCAGATACAGAAACAGGACCCTGTACTGCACCAATAGAGCCCCCCACAACCCCCTCTGCTGCCCTTCCGAGCCCAGCACCTTTCTTCGATTAGTCCCCAGTGGGTTGGCTCACCTCAGTACTCTGACCGGTAGTGCCTGACTCCACCTGCTGATTCTCGTCGATACATGTATTGGTAGCTCGATTTACCATTGCATTATTAGCAGATCCATTTTCCATTAAAGACTGTTGTTTCGATGAACTTTTGACAGAGAAAAAGATTGCCGGGTTTGACTTTTCCCGGGACCAGCACCTCTCATTTTCTCGGAGGCAGGTTCTGCTTTGCTTATGGCGGCTGCTCCAACTCGCTGCCCTCCGCTTTTAGCCTTCGTTGACCCAGAAACATCCATAGACCCGCAAGCCTTAGATCCTCTTGCGGTCTTTGGCGGTATGAGAGCTTCATAGGAGGCAGCCCGGCGTCTGTGAGTGTTGGGACGTACAGGGAGAGCTGCGGGGAGGCACCGGGTGAGTTGGAAGAATGGAAACAGGCGGTGTTGAGAAAAAACGCTATAGGCAGTTCAAATCATATCAAATTAATCTGTAGCCATAAAGCGGTCATCCAGCACTAACATCGAGCGGAGAAAAGTCGGGAGGGTTATGTTATGTTAATAAAAATTTCTATAGCGCACATACACCGGAGGGTTGACTGAGTAGAGAGCTTACACAGCCGACTGCTCGGCCTTCAAACATTGATGTTTTGAATGAAGAATTTAACATACCTAAATTCCTCAACTGGTCTGCAACACTGGCAAATCTACTGTCAACTGAATAATCCTTATTTTGTCACTGAGGAACGTGGGTTTTACACAACTTATTGGCAGATTTCTGAATGATCAACCAGCTAATTATAGGTTTCATGCAGCAGGAAGCAGAGCTAGAATTGATTATTCTTTTTACATGCTGAAGACTTTGATAAATGCCTTGTTTTTAAAATGATTACTCCGCCAAGAAGTTTACTATTACTATCCTCATTGCATCTCTTTAATGTTGCAACTGTTCTATTACAACCCTACACGATTATTTAGTAAAGCATTTTGAGGGTGAATAGAAGAATTATTTGGAATTGTGACACTGTGCAAACGACCTTCCATTTTAGACTCATTAAGGTTGACAGATAATACTCTAAACATCTTCAGAAACTGTATATCCTCATAAGAAACCCATTAAAAAACATTTTACTGAGTTTGTGAAATCTGCGATAGCTATTACTTTATTGTTGTAAGTGGTTTTAGTTAACTTAAACAATAAATCTTTACCTACTTACTCTGAATTCAACCAGAAATCAGTTGATGAATGGCGGTCCTTCCTATACTGGATCACCTGCAACACCATGGTGAAAAAGAGTTCATGTTTTTTCCATTTAATTTTATTTTTTAATATGGTTGATATGTTTAATCTACTTTACTCATACAAGAGCATGTCAGCGTTGGAACCACACATTTAGTTCCCTATACTCTGGCACACTGATGGATTGGTAACTTGGCAAACTCAAGGAACAAAGTCTGAACCCCTGATTCAAATTCAAAATATTGTGCACCTAGACGAACTAATGAGACTGCAATCATGCAAATCACTCAGAGTTGCTAAAGATACTGTATTCTGTTGGAGCAAGCGAAGGGTTTTGGTAAAACACACATATGCACTAATACAAGTTTTCATAGTTTCTTCGTTTTTAATGGGTAACTTTACTTTTGATGAAATCTCGGAATGCTGTCTTCAGAATGCTCCAAGTACACAAGTCAAAAAGATATATAAAATGCTTTACCTGAGAAGAATCTGGCTCTGCCATATTTTGAATGACACTTGCTTTCAAAAATCTAGTTGGCTAGTAGCTTCAACAATGTGTTTGAGGAAAGAGCATGCAGGCGGGCGTGGTATTAGTACCCTTCAGTTCACCTGGAGAGAAAAAGAACAGAGCTGTTTAATTCAGTCCATGGGAAAACTCCCTATTAAAACTCTGCTTAAATGCAACCCACAGTGAACGTACCATGAAATGAAGAGATTGGTCCCCAGACCAGATTATTACAAACTTCATGCTGATACAAGATTAGTGAACATTTCATGCTCAAGAACATCAGAAAAATGATAGACCATGGTATAAGAGTTGTACCTAAAATAGCGTATAAGAGAGACAAACTTAGTTTATAAGTTCCATGTTGTGTGTACTATGCTGAGCAGATATGCATTTTCTTGTATAACTTCAAAGAAAGCACCATTGTTAACCTCTAAAAAAGGTTACTTTAAGGAAGGTTAAAAACACAGGTATTAAGGTTTAAATTGTAGCCCTAAAACTCGAGCAGGAAATTAGACAATTTAGGAGCAACACTGCATTTATAAAGACTATAAAAGAAGCAAATTAACAAGAAGAAATTATTTTAATTTGGTGTGTGTTATGTGGCACTGCATAAAATTACAGCACCACTCCTATATTTTTAGTGCTGCTGCCTCGGAAAGAAAAATGTTTTTTTTAACTGTCATTATTGACCTACTAGCCTTAATTCCTTTTCACTTTATCTCTTGTGCCTTGTGTTTACTCTACAACCAATGCCCCACACAGCATTGGCTTAATAGAGATGGTCCATGGTCTGCTGTGAACCTTTTCTGCTGTCAAGCATCCAGCTAGCACCCCAACCAGCCTAAAAACGTACTGTTACAAGTGCAGATAGGCAGAGTGGGGACTATGACTGAAGAGCACACTCCCTCCATTCACCACATTTCGTTTTCCTTTCATTCCCCTAACCCTGCTTTGTAGGCAGATCTCCAGCCCTCATGTGGCTTGAGCGCTAGCCTGATCTATAAGTGGATAAACAATAAAGTGTGTCAATTGTATCTTCTTGGCACACAGTGTGTCACTTGGCCAGAATGGGGTGTGCTCCTAAATCATCACAGCTAGTCTGGCTTTAGCCACAAAGCGGGAGTCTCTACTACCCCAGATAAAAGTGTATACACATTTTGGGAGAACTACTATGGACAAGATGGCTCAATGAGTTAGCTCCACTTGTGGATGCCTGCACGGATCTGAAAATCAGGAACTTGAATCTAGGCAAGGCAGACTCTTGACCATCTTTTGGACTTCAGTAATTTCAGTACCATTACATTGGATAAAAGTAACATCTGCTATTAACAGAAAGCACTCCAACCACTCAAATGTGGGTTGTCTTCGGAATTACTGGTTACTGTGGGGACTTTCTGGACAACTATGATTCCACTGTAGCTTCGTCACTACACTGATGCCCTGGAGGCAGGTAAAACATTAATTAGACCGTGAACTGTTAGCAGGGCTCTGAACAGCAGAAGGGTTTGTAGAAAAGGCTACATACAGAGACAGAATTTTGTCAGCCCTTCATAGCTCAGACTGACGCCTCCAGTTATGGTATTATCACAATTCATTCCAAACTTATTGATACCTGAACATGTCATGGGACTTTCATTAGCGAGTGAGTTCTATTTGGAGAACATAACTGGGCAGCAACCAAGGAGACATGCGTTGTGATCACTTGAGCATTGAACAGGCTCTGTCCATACGCATTTGTCATCACCTTCACCAACCAGGATGCAAGCTCACAGCCAAGGAAAGTGATACTCCCAAACTGCTCTGCTGGGATTGTACTTTGCCGTTGAGCGCAAGAATGGAAATTTTGAGGAAGAAAAACAGATTAGACTAACAACAGAGTGGTTCGATGGTTAGCATCTAGGCTGGGAAGAGCAAGAAGTACTGACGAAAGTTATTGACAATCTGAGCAATTTAAATTTTCCCCACCATTTTCCCTTTATCACCTAGACTCCTCCGGTTGAGGAATAAAGAGATAGAGTTCGAGTTCCAAATTACAAAGGCAAACAGATGCCAATAAATAGAGATGTGTCACCAGATCACACAAACAGTAACAATACAGCTTAGGAGATGTTTGTGGGGTATCAAGGTATACATTTACTCAGTTTTCTATCTATACAAGTCTCCCAAGCTGAAAGATACGAAAAAAACATTACCATCTGTAGAATGGGAGAAAAATGTAAGAAAATAAACGTGAAGGTCCGGGAGCCTATATGAATGTGAAAACCAAGTCTTTGTATTAAATCCAGATCAAAAAATAAGATTTGTTTTAAACAATATCTTACATTGTCCAAAGCATTAGAAATGCTCCCTGGAATTTTAGGGTCAGACTGGAGAAACTGAAAATTCTGGGGACATGCTCCACATGGTAGACCTTCTCTAAATTTCTGATTTTATAATATCAGGTTCAAACTTTTAATTGGGGGATTTCTTTTATATCCAGAGTTCTTGCACAGCTAATAGATAAGATGGAGGTAACATGTGAATGTTGCAGTGCATCAATTTAATATTTAACTCAAGGGCTTCCATAGTCAACAATGAAATATAATTAATTATAATCTATTACCTCTGTCTGCACCTCCCCTGAAAATCGAATCCTTGAAATGTTGCATTCAAAAAGTATGTATCAGCTTATAATGTTTAAAAACGGATAAAGAAATGTTAGCTTAAAACATAACTATTAAATGTAGAACCCTTCCCACATTTAAAAACACCAAATATTTGGCCAACTGAGGAAAAACAGATATAACCTTACCCTAATACAAATAAATTGCTGAGGAGACAGCTAAAACAAAAGTTTAACCATGCTAAACCAATAACAGACTGTCTTTCTAAAAGGTTTTAGGACAGAGTAAATATCCATCCCAAGCTTTGGATCTATGACTGAATGTATTTCCGAATTCATAGATGATTTTAAACCCTTTAGTTCTAACATTGGTGTGATATATCAAGGGCACTCTAGATGATCTTAGCAAACAATATGAAATCATAATGTGATGTAAACAAAACTTACACACAAGTATTAAACATGATACTGGCAGGTTTGTAAAAGTTACTTTTGTGAACAGCTGATCAGTCAGCTACCCATAGACTCAGGATACACTCATGATCATTAAAATGACAGGCTCGGTTTTGAAAAGATCATCTCTACATTTAAAGAGAAGCATATAAACAAGAATTAGGAACGGCTATGTACACACAACTTGCTTCCTCTTATGCCAGCATCATTAGGAGGTATCAGAGGAGCACGCCTGATCAGAGAATTTGATTCAATAAACCAAACACATTAGAAATCTAGGGTGGTTCGAAGATGACATTTTAATAATCTAGAGTGGAAGTGTCAACAAACATCTCAATGACATTTCCTCACATCGAACTACCTATGCATTACAATCACAAACCATCCCCTTTCTTGACAGGCATTTTTTAGTTGGAAATAATATGCTACAGAGTAACTTTAAAAGAAAACCTTTAACTGTCAGTGGTAGGTCACATGCTTCTAGTGCAAACCTCAATAATTTAACACAAAAAATATAGCTAATGGCTAACTGGTCAGTAAAAATCCACTGCAATCTAAAATCAAATTTTGAATGTGAAGTTATCAAATCGGATTCACAATTCATACAAGGAACATAGTACCAAGAAGTGCTAATGATGGCTAAAAAGTAAGTCAATGAGCTTACTAAAGAATAGTTATACTCTTTTTTTAAGCCCAAGAATCTGCTAAAAACAGACGGTAAGATTTATCAACCAATAATCTCTGCAGAGAAGTAACATCTTAAAAGCTTTGGCATGCTTTGGATTTAGATAAAAACTTATAACAGACAAGCGAGACATGGGTCAGTATCACCTTCCTATTGGCTCCGAGGTTAAAAAAACCCTTTTAGTACAAGCTTCCTGAAAACAAATCCAGTTTCACCATTGATATGGTTAACTGCAAATTCTAGCTATACTAGAGATCTAATGCGGAGTATCCCCATATGTAAGCCCTGGTACACCCATTAATTCTGTGTTTGATATTGATACACACAGAGTACTGTGTCCACTGGAAATATGGACAGTGGACCATACAAGACCTATTACAAATGGAGACACCAATCACTGAATGACTGTGTGTTATCTAAACAAATCATGTACCTCCGTCTTGAACAAACTTAAAATTCAAGGATAATGATCATGTCACTGATCAAACGAGGTGGAAACTGCACTTAGGTTACAAAATAACCACTGTATCCTCATTCCTGAAGCAACCATAAAAGGTGATAATTTAGACTATGTATAAGAAGTCTTTTGTGTTTCTAACAAAGCATTCACTCCTTGTACAATGGTTTAATGTTGTGCCATGGATTAGATTTAACTTAATAATGTTGACATTTTAGATAAACAATTTTCATCTCAAAGAGGCACCACTATTGAAACTACAACGAATATTTTGATGTCCAGATAAACAAAAGAAATTTAAACTATAGGACAATGGCATGTGAATTTCATTATTTAAATAAAATAGTGGCAACATAAACTCAGTGAAAAACTGGAAAGAGTGTACTATGTTTTGTTTTCTCTTTATTCATTAAGACTTTGGCCATAATTGAATATATTATTTAAGGTAACTGACAAAGCGTAAACACTTGTAGATTAATCAGTTAATGTTTCTGACTGAAAATGGCACTTCAGTGTGCAACACATCTCGAGCAACATGCTTTAGGGACTTGTTATGGTGAAATGAAGTACAAATGTATGATGGTGAAATAAAACACAATGGCATACCCTATACTCAGTACAAACTTTATATACCCTCTACTCAGTACAAACTTCCACATTTCCCAAATGTCATGAATTGTGGATATGTCCGAAGGGTACTCATCACAGGTTCTCTCTTCGCACTGACCAGTTATCTAGTATATCTACTTGACAACAAGTGATCAGAAAGCACACTTTTGTATAATCAACTTTAGATGGACAAGATAGTGGGAAGAAATGGAATTCAGCCATTTACTGTTCATCTTCCAGCCTCGAACAAGTTGCGATAGAAAATAGCTGGCTTGCTTTTTATAATGAAAACACAGGTATGTTTTGCAAACCATCTCTGAAACTTTACAACAGGCTTGCTATTTATTGCTTTGGCTAAAACTTAAGCAGCGTGTAGAAATAGCCTGAGTGTGTGAACACAATATCAAAATAATAATTATGCTAGACTTTGTCTTGTAGTTTACACTTAAGTTTCGCTGCAGTACTTTTCATATTTTGTGTGGTTTCCATTCATGTTTTATGCACTAGCTTAGGATTTTAAAATATATATCCTATCTCTTAGTACCATTTTTGAGTATGTTTCTTATTAACGAAAGAAGGTTTGAAGTTCTACTATGTCCCTGAACTCATCTTGCATGACTGATCGTTAGTTCCAAGAAACACTTCTTACAACAATATTGCTTAGAAGGTTGTTATGGGTTGCAGTCCATTTGGATTGCTTATTCGTATTGGCACTTTGAACAAGTCATTGGACCAAGAGGTTAGAAATCTGAACCCTGCAACTCTGGGGCGGGTGGTACCCCAGTGAACGTACCACAAGTGCTGAGAAACAACTTCAAGGACACGTTTGGCACTATAGGAACACATCGAAAGCTCTCAGAACAGAACTGTGTTCGAACTGCGTGCAACTTAATCTGAACATTGATCTAGCTTTAGATCAAAGATCGTTTTTCAAAAAGTCGATATCCAATGTAAACAATGGCCATCAGTTCAGGGTTGAATCGGATCGTAGTACAAACATAAATACCGATACACAAGGTACTTCTCTCTGCGTGGCTGACTTGCCGGTCTTAAGGCTAAGAAGCACCAACAGTCTCAATATGACAACAAAAGGGGGTCATGCTAGAGAAGGGAAAACAATCCCTCCTACTGTGCACTATGAACGTGAAAGGAGAAGCATTGAAATGCCAGGACTGAAGGCGCCCTCTTGCACACCAAGAAGACAGCAGCAGCCATACAGCTCTGACAGAAGCATTCTCACCTGCCCCAGGACCGCAGGGTTCAGATCCCTGCAGGGGATTTAATCACAGGAAGCGACCGTCCTTTCTTTGCCTTGTCTGAAGATTGACACAGCTCTTCTATGCTGTGCGCCTGCGCTTCACGAAGTGCTCTCTGAACTGCGCACGCGCATTTCGCTGACCAGGGTAGTCCAGACCTACTTATTGTGGTAGCCGGTCTCTGCTTCAACGCAAGGATAGTCTGTGTTCGTCCTGCTAACTGCTGGTCCAAACAAGGCGTTCTAGACGCCTCAGTGACCGCCTCCCGACACTGCTTCTTCTCCTGCTGTGGACAGCTTTGGCGGCTATGCCACGTCCGCCATGATGGATCACAATCACCCCCTCTTCATACAGCCCACCAGCCCGTGGCTTGCTGTTGCATCTGCGCACTATAACTGCCTTGTGTACCCCTTTCTGTGGCCATATTAGAACAAGGGTCGGTAGGTGTTCGAATGCGCTCCTATGTCATAAATGGACGAGTGGCACTGTGACAACGGGGAGCAATAATAAAGGCGACACAATTTCATTCGTTGTGAGCCAAGGGGTGGTCCACACCTATGACACCGTTTTTATTTTTAAATATTCCTGGAACTTATCATAGGCGCTACGTGCTGACTAGAGAGCGGCTGGAATACATTCTAAAATGTACTGTGGCTATTTACAACTGCTGAAGGCTGCAGTGTATGCTTAACCCTGCTGTCGGGCTTAAGGCTACAGCCTGGGCAGGCGCAAAGGCATTCCCTTCTCTGCGCATGCTCGAAGGTGCAGACATGGAGGCTTGCAGCAGGCTTACATACTGATGCAGCTCCTACAGGGAAGTGCCAATTTATCCTGTCTGCAAGAGGAGGACAAGAGACTGGCTCCACCGGACAGCGGGTAAATAAATCTCCATGCCTGAACCCGATTCACACTTGGTGATCCATCTTCACACCGTTGCTTCTCTGAGAGGGTCTCCCCTCCGTTCCTGATTGTAGCTACTTGGTATATAGAATAACTAAAATGAGCGCTAAACAAATAGTAGGGGAAAGCGTCAGGCCTAATTTCTTAAAGATGATACAGTAGGTTACATCCCATGTCCTCGTTACTGTTTTGTCTCAAGTATCCCAACTGGGTGTAATGCATAAGTGTTCAGGCGAACATACTGTTCTTATGTCTTTGCTTCAATTAAATCCTCATATTTGAACTGATGGGCAAGGTAGACTGTGTTTACATTAATCGGAAATGGTTTTAGCTACGTATGTAGAAAATATAGCTGATGTAGATTGAAAGGGAATTAAGTAACTTGCGCAGGGAAGAAGTACAACTCAGTTTCTCCTTGTCTCTCTCTCATTCGTCGTATCTGGAACAGGCCTACATGTCAACACCTATGTGACACTTCAGGGACGATCAAACCATGGTCCATGGATCAACATAGTTAGTGCGCAAAAAACAATAAGCAATACATTTAACAGCAGCTTTATTATGTTCAGATAAACGACAGTTACAAGTGGGAGGATGGCGGAAAATTGGAGTTATATGTGTACACATTTTATAGCAGCCGTAAACGTTAGTAATCTGCCAACTTGTATTGCTGTGTCTTGGAATCTCAGCCATGTTATGGTATAAATAGTTTATTGGAGATTAGATAGTTTGGTTTATCCCTAGTAGCTATAGAGAGTGTATGCCAGAGCTTTGGGCCGTGTACTAATAAACATTTACCACATGGTAAATATTTTAAGCATTGTTTGACTGGTAGTCTTTGCATTGGCTGAGTGCAGGTTGATTGTATTGTAATTGCATTTATATAGAGCTTACTACCACTGATGAGGCGTCAAAGCGCTTTCTCTGCAAATAGCAAGCTACTCCAGAACCCATAAAGGATAGTGGTGAATTGGTGTAGTGAAATATGAAAGTAATGTGAGTGGCGTATATGTTAGTCAGTTATTTGGATTCTAAAGGATAGCGGAGGGATAGAAGAGGGGAAAAGGTTTGTATTTATATAGCGCTTGCTACTCCTGATGAGGTGTTGAGTGTTTTTTTCCGGCGAGTAGCACGCTACTCTGGAACCCATAAAGGATTAGTGGTGATTGTTGCATCTAGGGTGCCGGCCTGGCATGAAAGCAACTTTCGGACAGTGTCTGTTCAAATTCAGGAACAATTGTTAATTTTGCAGCATATCATAGTAGGTTATGAAAGAATAGAAACTTAGCTAAATAGACAGCAGACACAAGTACAAGTCAACATAGTTTTAGCTCTTTGGCTTGTGTAATGCATAGTCGTAATGAGCAAAATTTCACATGTAACTGGACTTATTTAAAGATTATAACAACTAGCAAAATTTGCACACTAAGCTAAATTTGACAACCGACTTGAGGGACAGTTGTCACATGATTCTACCCCTTACCACAAATGCTAATGTTTGAAGCAGGGCTCTATTGATGAACACGACATCTAGCTCTTAGGCAGTTGTACTACTGCTAGAGGAAAGAATGTAGTGAAATGTTGGATAAGTGGTTAGACCAAATTTGAAGGTGATAGTGCATATACGTGTTTATGTCATTATTTCTGATAAAGCTTGTGTTTCAGCCAACCTAGCTTCCAAGCTATTTCCTGTACATCTACAAGAATCAGCCCCTAGACTCAGTCTTATGTGGTAGCTTTAAGGTCTTGTAGAAGCTCTGACCAAGCAAGCAGGTTTGACGTTTGCACTTGAGTGTTGACAAAACCATTAAACATGGCTGCTATCGTGCAAAACAATTAAAATTTAATGTATACAATGAGTGTATGATATAAAGAATTACGTGTGTAATGATAGTATATACTTTTGAGATGTAAACTAGTCCCTCATGCATTCCAGGGGAAAAAGTAGGATACACCTATGCAGCCATTAAAAGGAAGGCAAGACTAAATACTCCTGTAGTTCGATCAAAGATGTGATTGTTAATGTCTTATGTCAATAGCTGAAGGTTCCTGAGGCAAAAAAGCGACTGACTTAAGAATGTTGACCTAATTGCAAGTCAAACTCAAAAACACAAATGAGAAGCAGAAACAAGCATTGGCATAGCCAATAGGTCTCGCATTTGGGACCTTATAAGTGTTTAGCCATCCAGCAGTTGGTGTTGTTGCACCAAGGATATTCTGCTGCATAACTAAATACTTATAAGGTCCCAAAAGCGAGACCTATTGGCTATGCCAATGCTTGTCTTTTTTATATCCGTGTTCAAAAAGTGAAATACTTTGATTTGCACTTGTGGAGCAAGGTGTGTTTCGCCAGCAGATTTAAAAAAAACTTAAATACAACTTTAAAGCATTATGTTTTATGTAGAAATAAAGAAATTATCTTTATTCTTCTGATGTTCATGTCTCAAGAAAACTTCCTTCACCATAACCTTGTCTTCCGCATAGTGTGTTTTTAATCTGTCTCTGAGTATCCTCAAAGGAGTTATCCATAAGACGCCAGGCATTCAGTCTGCAAAACTTTGACATTTGTAAGGTCCACTTTAAAGTATGGCTCTAGGAAAAGGGTGGGATTATCTTTGAAAATGTTGCCAACAGGTGGTTGTTTAAGACATTGTTCCATTTAAATTTTTTTATTTTATTTTTTACTTTTTTATAATATCTACCCCTATACATAGATGTTAGTTGGGGCGTGTAGTGCTAGATGATATTTACCTCCATCAGCACAGTGTGAATTCAATAAAATACATCCTATTTGATAAATATGTGACAGTTCTTAAATCCACTCCTCAAATCCATGCCAGCTTTCATCTCACTACATGTCAAGAATGTTGGACTGCCAGTGAGATCTCATCATAAGCAATAGGATGAAAGAAAGACATTGAAAGAGTAATGGAGGGCAACGAGGGGGGAAAGAGAACAGAAGAAATGGGAAGAGGAAAGAAACGAGAGGAAAAAGAAATGGAGAGGAGAAGGGGAGGGGAGGGGAGAGGAGAAAATAAGCTGTGCCTTGTGTTTGAGCACACAGTCACGGGTTCGAATCCCAGTACACTTAGCTTTTCCTCCTTCTGAGGTCGAAAAAGCAACTGCCATTGAATGGAGTAGCAATAACCATCCATTATCTGTGGGGACCCTCCAGCAGATTCCCTCAATTCTACAAGTGTGCCTTTTATGTCAATGTGACCTAGAGAGGTTGAGGGGCGTCAAAGAAAGGATGGTTGGCCGGGTAAACGAAGGACAGAAAGGGTGCAAGAACTAGGGAGGAATATAGTGAAATATAGAGGAAGAGAATGGTGAAAATGAAGGAAAGAACATAGGGAAAAAAGAGAAAATTACAGTGAAATGGGTATAAGGAGAATGGAACACGGTATGGAATGCAGATATGGGTAGGTGGAGAAACGAGGATTTGAACTGATGAAATAGAGGAGATTCCACAAGACAGCAAAGGAGTACAGCCAATCGAATGGAAAGGATTAAAGCTGGTGAGATTGCTGGGCTAATGCACCTGCTGCAGTTTTGTGCGTGTGGTTGTGGCCTCTGCAGGCTAGAGTTTAATTGCCATCTTCACCCCACCACTCATCCTTCTAATGCCGAGGTTCCTGGCTGTTAGGCACCAATCCTTCGTTCCCCTTCTGATTAGCCCATTCACTCCTGGGGAGTGACAGGGCGCGGGAAGAGTAATAAATCATCCAGCAAATGAAGAGGGGAATCAAAAGGAATGAACAGAACCAGAGAAAGCAAATAAAGAGTGGAGACCTGTGAGGAAAAAATGATTGAACCAAACAGCGAAAGGAAACATTATAGAAAGAAAGCAGAGTATCTCCGTGGAGTAAAGCACCTTTTGGAGAAAACTGTCTTCAACTGCACACCGCAGGCTCAAAACCCGATAGAACAGACAACTATTCATCTTTCCTAGCTTAAGGAAAAGAACGCCAGTCGTAGAGGAAAATGAAGGCTGTGAAGCTTTAAGGCTTTGTCAGCTAGCGCAACATACAACAATGAGAACGTTTATAGATGTTCATAATTGAAAGCACCTTTCTGCCCATTTCAGAGCCTGCCTTCACCCCTTTTGGTGCTATGCTGTCCTCAGCAGATACCTCCTGTGGATAGCTCAGTAGATTATGCACCTTATTCCGAGGTGTGTGTCTACATTTTACAATTCGCTTTTCATCCTCCTAAAGCCGATATGAGTACCATTTCAAAGCAAGTGATAATTGGACACAGAAAGGTGCTCTTTGTAAAGCGCTTTGGGTAAAACTATCTACAATTTCTTATTATACGCCTTTGTTAATGAAAAATGGGCGAAGGATGGGGGGCGCTCGGTGGGCTTTAATGAGCGGTACTCTGGAACCATCAAAGAATTACGTTTTGTAACACAACATGCTCAAGTTTTTCGGCTTCTCTTTTCTACGAAAAAGGGGCGCCGGTAACAACTCCCAAAAGAAACAACAGCACCAAAAAATAGGGGGAATAAGAAGACATCTCGAGACTAGGAGGGCGGACAAGCAACAGACCCACTCCCTGGCGTGTCTCTCATGGATGCTGCCCGTCGTAGCATCGTTGACAAGACGAAGCACTGGATTTTGCACATGCCGGAGCGTCTCCTACGGAGCAGAGGTAAGGGGGCTCGGTGGAGCCGGACGCACCTCTCGCTGTTGTCTCTTAGTCCTCATGACCCCTGATAGATATCCCTTTGTGTGTGCAATACACACCTGTATCTGTGTGAGGGTGTAACAATGAGCTCTCCTCACATGGATGGGTTCTTAGCGCTGCGATCTACCTGTATGCACAGAGCGCTACAAAGACACATTGCAGTGTGGTGTTTGGCAGTGAGGACATGTATGTGTAAATCAAGGCAAAGGGATGATAGGGAGAGAGAGAGGCGCCACCGAATTCTACAATGCCTGTCTGGCCGCGGTGGACGGTGCGCAGGGATAGGATGTGTATACATGGATGGACAGACAGAGTTGTGCACTTCTTTTTTTATAGCTTAAACACAGCACATTTAGAGCTCGTCCGTGCATCTTTGAGGCTTTCTGAGACAAGCATTGGCCATGCTGCCGTAACATCAAAGCGGCCGCGAATGTGAAAGTGATCGCGATCAAAGCGCGGCGAGCGAAAAGTGTGCGCCCGTGCACATGCCCTCGAGCTCTAGGCTGGCCATGGCAGGGCAGCATTTTTTGAAGCCCTTACTAAAAGTCTCGCCAGATCAGCGCATGCGCTGGGTCAGGCGAGACCTAAAAAGGGCATAAAACAATTTGAAAAAAAATCCCACACATTGTCACCTTGATCATCATACCAAGAATGTGAGAAACCATGCACCACCATGTGCTTCACAGTGCACTCTTACCCACTGTGTTGTGTTCCCAAACCAATAGCATACTGGATAATCCCGCATAGCATAACGCTCTCCGGCTAACAGAACAGTGTGTTGCCATGCTCAGCACATTCAACTACAACCTGATGCACATTGCACTACCTCCCTCAGAACATTGAACCAAAACCTGCAGCAAAGGTCTCCACCACCAACTATATAGTGCACCCTCATCAATGGCATAATACTCTAAGGCAAGAGAACACCATTCCCGAATTCCATACATTTCTAAGATAATGAAGGGAGAAGTTCAAATTTCATTTCTTCTAGAATTAGCAAAACAGACGGACCTGATAGCTTTTAATATAATCTTTTAAATATGAGGACACATTATCTGTTTTTAAGTGTAGAATGATTCTGCAGAAGGTTGCATGTATCACATCTAAATAATTGTGAGTGGTTGTACCGTCTATCACATCGTTACAGAGTGCCAGTTGCGCTAATTTTCCAGACCTTTATCAAAATTACTATTTTGCACTTGGAGCAAATAACCACTAGCTTATTAATTGAATTGATTATAAGCTGCAACCTATTTCTTGATCTCAGCAAACTGACACATGTTTATCTAAACCCACTATGTCATTCGTTTATTGCAGAACTTGAATCTGCTGAGGAACTACTTTAGAAAGAAAGAGAGTCTAGCACTTGCCAGAGCACCCTCCTGGTCTGCTGTTTAAGGCCAAAGAGCAAGAGCACTGAACACACAACCCTAGATTTAGTCCTATATATTAGTGTGAACGGGCCAGAAACTGCCAGCCTCACACCAAGCTTCACCATGATCCAGCCCTGAGCAGTGCATGAGAGATACCAGAGGCAGACAACTTATGCCTAAGTAGACTATTGTCATCAAAGGCTGCCCTGTAATCGATAAATCAAACAAAAAAAAGCACACGTTGTCACTGTTCACAGACTAGTAAGCTAGGATGCAGGTTGCTAGCACATTGTCAACTATTTGTCTTAACACATTCTTCAAGTTCTCTCATAGGTATGCGTGCATAAGCTTTTGAATCCGTAAGTATCATTTAGCTGATAATTGTCCAAAGTTGCTAAGTCTCCTTCCTTATAAAGTGGATGTAGCACCGAACCTTCCATGAACCATGGAAGGTTGTTTAAAATAGTTATTCAACAAAGGTGAGGATTGATGGCCCATTACAAATGTCAATTTTACATAACAAGGTGGGTAGGCCACTAGGGCCAGTGGCATAATATGGTTTTCATTGTACAAAAGTGTTCTCAACCCTCAACCGTCAATGACCGTAGGGCACAATTTGACTTTATCTTTAGAGTTCTGGTTTTCGTGTGGTAGCGATCCATTTGTAGGATGAAAGTTTTTCATTGTGCATAATGGGACTCAATATGGAAAATTGTTGCGTCTAATACTAGTAGAGTTTATGCATTGCATAGCGTTGATATATGACCAAAACAACTTTTTGGCTTTCAAACATAATAACTCATTGTGATTCCATATAATTTTCTTAGCCCTCCAGACTAATTGTTTATACTCCTTTTTTAGCTAGATGATTTTCTTCACGGCCCCTGAATCTTCCAAACAAATGCTCCCAGCTGCAGGTATTAACTTAAACCTTTGGGCCCTCCCTTGCCATTGGTACTCAAGAGCTTACCAGGGATGGATTTAATGCTAGGACAATCAAACATCAATAAATCTACCACCAGCTACCAAATTGAGATGAAACTGGAAATACTGATAAACTGATTCCTCTGGATGATGTACTCATCAACCCATTAATGATACTCTCATCAAACCGTTGAATCCGAAGATGATTTTGGGAAAGTCTTGAGAGGTGAAGAGCCAGATCACATCCAGCTAATTTAAAGCACACATACACTTTGTCAGCTACTTGTATATTACATTTTGTACAAACTACATTATCTTTGCTTCCATTACTCTATGAGAATACATGTGCTTTTATTCTCTCTACCCTGTGTGCTGCTTCCCCTTTCACATTCCCCCCTTCACCAGTCTCCGTATTGCTCTCCAACCCCCAGCTCGTCTGTTGTTTTCCCCCACCAATCCATGTCCTGCTCTATTTAACTAAACCTCTTCTCCAGCCCTCCCCGGCTCCTCCAACCCTCCACAGGCTCTCTCTCTCCACTGCTGATCAGCTGCAATGTTGACTTGCACTCCTCACCCCCTCTTCCTTTACTCCTCCACATCCTGTTATTTATTTTTTTAAATAATTTTTTCTTAATTTTTTGGAGGACTCAGCAGCTGCAATTGGCTACTTAGCCGTACCTTCCCTAAAGATGCTTTCACACACATAAAAAACAAAACAAAAAAAACGGTATTGTCCCAAAATGAGTGTCTGCCATCTTGGAATGCTAAATTAAAAAAAAAAAGTTCATCATGATGTCTGCACTTGGAATGCATACATGTTCACATATCACCCGTCTGGGGCGACAGTTGTTGTTTTTTTTAACAATGCTGTTTAGCATTGATAAAAAGCATATTTGTTTTGCATTTTCCTGATGCTGAACAGCGTTGGCAAAAAGCATTGACAAAAAGAACAAGCATTTGCAATGCAATAGGTCTCGCATTATTAAAGTTTGAGCTATTGGTGTTGCAATATTTAGCAATGTCAATAGCTCAAACTTTAATAATGCGAGACCTATTGCATTGCAAATGCTTGTTGGTGATGCCCCCACTCTGCCCTCGGTGTCACCCAGACCTCTCTTGTCTGCCGGTAATGCCCCCTCTCTGCCCCCAGTAATTCTTGCCCTCTGCTGCCTGGATTGAACATGTTCTGTGTGTGAAGAGAGCGTGTTTGGCTTGTTCTCAGTATTATTCTGTGTTGTTGTGTGTGTTAAGTCAGCTGGAAAAACGATCACCCTACTATCACCCTACACAAAACCTCAAACTATTGGCGTTGTCAATGCATGTTTTTCGCTTTAAAAACAGCACCATTAGAGGTAGAAGCTTTGCGACTGACTGACAAAAATATGCTTGAAGTGATAAATGTTTTTGATTATGACAACATACTGATATTTTCTATGTGCAACTAAAAGATTAATTTAAAACGCAGCAGCTCTGGGAGTCACGTCAAATACTGCCTCTGCGTATTGTGGGACAGCTCAGAGGGTTTGGCACACACTGCTTTGAGTTGTGGTCTCACGTTTGTCCTACTTTCAGATCATAACAGGGCCATCTCAACGTTCAATTGTCTGTGGATGATAAAATGTGTCCCACCATGTTCACTGTTATATAGCACGTCACATAAAAGCAACCAATCACTTACCTGCTTAGACGGTTCAAACCATCACCGCCCACAGGGAATCTGTGGGGCTCGAATTAAAGACCTGTTTGAAATGTGTCCCTGATCTCAGAATTATAGGCATAGCTTCTAAGGGTCAGCCAGGACCACGATCTGCGCATGCGTGGAAACTGCTGGTGTTTGAGTGACAGCAGAAACCCGGCCTGACTCCCTGGCTGACCCCTGTCCCTCACATGAAAGGGGGCGCGCATTCCTCGGCTTTGGCTGAATTCGTTGAATTCGTTCTGCTCTGGAGGTGCAGGGTTAAGCCCCAGGAGCCACTCACCTGCAGACAGGTGCCCTCAGCGTCAGAGGTGCCGTCTCCGGCGTCCGATCCGCCCTCATTGGAGATTTGCCAAGTGTTTGATTAAAGGCCTTCCTGTGAGCTGAGCGCGAATAATGCAGATTACTTCACTTAATCAAAGCAGAGCTCTTAATGTCTGCCTTTTGAAAGGATGTGAATGGTTCATTGAAACTTAGAGGCGGTGATTTGTTCTTTGAATGAGTGTGTTGAAATTCTGTGTGATTCTATAACCAAGTGCTGCCGTCACCACAGCAGACAGTCAGTCCAGAGTGGATACAGCGTGAAACTGAGAGAGCCTACTCATTGAGTGCACTGTGTGAGCTGCGTCTCTTCTAGGTACTTGGCCATCGATGTCCAGATGAAAAGCAGGGTTGGACTGGGATTAGAAGTTGGCCCGGGCACACTAAAAACAAGCGGCATGGAAAGCGTTCGCTTTCACTTCCGCTTGAAAAACAAGGCAGCCCGCGAGTGGTGCGCACGTGCGCGCCACTGCGAGTCATGTGCTTTCAATTATCGCACCCATGTCTGGGAACGATAATTGAAACCACATGGCCTATTGGTGTCTATTACGTGCACCAAGTGCGTAATAGAGACCAATAGGCCATGGGCGGAGCAATGCGCCCACCTTTGGCCAATTGCGTGCAGTCTGTTATAAAAAGACACACACAAAGGCCAATGGGGTAGCACAAAAGGAAAAGCAGATGCACAAGCTTGTGCGATTCCAGGCTCCGTTTCTGAACCCCGGACAAAATGACTCTCGCTGCGTGAGCAGTGCTGTGCACTGCATCGCTAGGCGCAAGACCTAAAAAACAATATCCATTAGTATTTCCAATGCTTGTTGAATAATCAGTTCACAGAATATGTAGGCTGTTAAAACCTATCTGTTTTTAGCATAAAACTGTAAGTTTAACTGCCCTTGTGTTATCTATTGTGTTCATGGGCATGTGCTCCACTCTGTCTAAATGTTTAAGTCACTAAGTATGATTACCCCACTGTAAAAAATATGAAACCAAATCATCCAGCCATATACAAAATAAATGCTTGCTGTCTTCCCATGGTGGTTACAACTAACTGCATTTACATACTGCTGCTTTCTACTCTCACACAGGGGCCTGCAGTGCAAGTCCTCTTCTGTTTGTTGATTCGGCCGTAAGAACAAATCTGCAAGTTCACCTTTGTCATCACAGTTTCATTGGCCGTATACGTTTATGGCAACGAACTTCGTTAAAAGAAAAAAGAAAACTACCATGTTTGAGCAGCATTCTGAACAGGTGCGACAACTTTATTTACACCCAGGTTGTTTATATGTAGATGGATAAAATTTTGTAGACATTGGTGAATTTATGGAGAAGCATAGAGAGATGTCACATACGCACCTCCATTGCACCTTTCAGTGTGTGTTACAAAGACATACATGGCTGTATGATGAAAATACGAGGTCATTCCTAATGTAGTTCATTGTAATGCAGCATCCATAAAGTTGATAATGTGTGCAAAAGCAATGAAAGTGATTACCACAGGAAGAAATTTCGTTTAGGAATGGCGCATAAGTTACAGACGCTTGTTACAAAAATAAATTGATATGTCAGCTCCAGACTTTGGTCCTCAAAAAGTGAATAATTTCAAATATTTTTTGGTTTTAGAAGGGTTTGTAGAGTAGATGTGTGCTATGTTTTTGCTTAGTACATTTCTTAATAAAGCACCATAAATCTATTTTATAGAAAAAGAATGGTTTCAGAGAAAATAAAAAATAAGCGTCAGCAGTGTGGGCCTTGACTTCACTCTAGTGTGTCGTAATGAATATCATAAGTGCTTCTACGCTGAACTTTTTGTGGCCCAACTGCCTAGAAACCACAATTAATAAGCAACCAACTAAAATGTTTTGAAAATGAATGTCAATTGTATCCCAAAAATATCTTCATGTTCTACTACAAGTCCAGATTTTCAACAACAACAAGTAAATGTTCGGAAATATATCCAATATGTATAATCTAACCGGATAAATTTTTCAGGGGTCTTGCGAATGTTTTCAGAATCAAACTTCTATTTATGTTCTGGATAAACAACTTTTTCCTGTCAGCCCAGCCAACGCGTTTCGTCCCTTAGGACTTCATCAGGGTTGTGTTTTCCATAGAAGTTTTGAATGGCATAAAGTAGAGCTTCAACTTCAATTTCTTCAACTGTAATCATTTTTTATTTATTTTCCTCTCGGGTGGTGTAGTACCCCCTGATTCATCTTGCTCCTTCGTGTCCCAGAGCCGAATGCCACAGGATAAGCGTATACCTGAGGCATTTGGCTCTGGGACATGAAGGAGCAAGATGAATTAAGGGGCGTAATCTTTTTGGTTATTGAGAAAATAGTTTGACTTATTATCATTTACATTGAGAAAATATTTTTCAAAAACTGATCTAGCATATGCCTTTTTGTATTTCCCCTCTGTCCAGTTTTGATTTAAGAAGGGGCATATAATGAGTAGACCACTATACATTTATCCTGCCCATTTTGGTCTGCTCTCAGACCCAACCCATTATTCTCTTGGTGTGCATCTAATATTTTTGGGAATTCAGGCATTCTATTCTATTCTATTCAAGGTGTCTTATAAAGCGCACAGCTGCCCCAAAAGGCCTCAAGGGGCTGAGATAGGCCCACCTGCAAGACCTAGGCCAGTCATGCAGATGTTAGAATAGATGGGTCTTTATAAGTTTTCTGAAGGAGATTTCTTTAAAAGAAAATGTTTTATTAATGAATATAACAAACAGCACGGCAGTGCATTTCAGTCCCAACATACATTAGGTATATACTCAGTATATATGGACTTACATTAGATTGATAGCATCTTGACCCCCAGAGAGGTGACATCCCTACAATATCAAATTTTCCGTACAATCGCTTCACTACGTCGCAGCTCCACTGTTGGAGACAAACATATGTCCCCCCTATATTTGTTCCACGCTGCCCAGTTGCGATCCCACTTTCTGGGGCATTCCCTGTGTTTGAAGACATCTTTTTCGGCTATCACGGCTCTGTCTGTGTCAACTACTCAATTTCTGATACTAGGCAACTCACCCACGCCCTATTTTTGCGCTATATTCCTTTTCTCGGTCTGAGTAAGGTTCTTGGCATCCCATATATTTAGCAGACATAGTTTTGGAGTGGCAGTCAATTTCCTCTCCCCAGCCCTCTCCAGTTGTTAAGTGAGAGCATCCAAGTATGACAGGATAACTGCGCATTCCCAAAAAATGTGGAAAAAGGTCCCCTCCTGGTGACATTGTCTGAGACTAAGAATCCACCTGTTTGCCCATTTTAACCAAAACGCCCGCAGTAAGATAAGTTTGGGTCTTGAGTTGGAGCAGCCGCAGTCTCATGGGGATGGCCACCTCTCTAGGAGAGGCCAAGGCATCACGCCAATCGTCATCTTCGAGCCCACCCAGGTCTTCCTCCCATTGTTGTTGTAGATGTGCCAAAGGGTCCGGGCGGTTATTGATCAATTTTTTATAAGTGAGGGATATGGCTTTTTTACTCATGGTATCCAGAATCAACCTGTCTTCTAACGGGGAGGCCTCAGGAAGTGGACCGCCACTAGGTGATACTGTTTTAAGCGCATGGCTAATCTGGAGGTATCTAAATGTTTCGGCCTTTGTAAGCTCGTATTCCTTCTGGAGGTCCGCAAAGGTGGCCAATCCCCTCGAATTCCATATGTCCCCCACCGCTCAGATGCAGATCAGGTCTCACTAGTCAAACCCAGGGCAAGTACTTAAACGACCCAATTGTTCGGGTTCCCATAGTGGAGTCGCAAGTGTGATGCTATTATGCCAACCCATTTGTTTGTTAACCTTGTGCCAGGTTTCAATTGTGTGTGCTGTCTGTGTGGTAAGGTTTAGTTTTCGGGGGTTCGTGTACAGTGCTCTATTGTATTCTCCTCGTATCATGAGCCACCAGTCTGTACGAAAACTCGGGTCTCCTTGGCACCTATGCGCCCAGCGATGATTAATCGCAACTAATTGTGATGCTTGGTAATATGACCTGAGATCGGGTAGCCCTATGCCCCCGTCATACCATCTAGCTGGTAGCTTTTTCATTGCAATTCGTGGTGCGCGGACATCCCACAGCAAGGTGCGTATGGTACTGTAGATGCTAGTGAAGTAGGAGTCTGGAATTTTATAGGGAGTGTTCTGCAACACATAAAGAAAGCGCGGTAGTGCCAGCATTTTAAAAAGGGCTGCACGTCCCAAGAGAGTCGGGGGGAGAGAACGACAGTGTTTAACATCTGCACGGAAGCGTGACAAGGGCCCCTGTAAATTTGCATCATAAAATCGGGCTGAGTTAGTCGTGATATAACTACTTAAGTATCGGAAGCCCGACTGTGCTATAGAGATTTCATGTTCCCTTGGAATGTGCGGTGGTGAACCCCACAGTGTGTATATTTGAGATCTAGACAAGTTTATTGTATGACCTGAATGGTTGCCAAATATGCGGAATATGTGGAGGATACGATGAAGGGTGGATGTCGGAGAGGCCATATATAACAGGATATCACCCGCGTACAAAGAAATGCGATCTTCATGATTTTCTGTCCATTTAAGTCTACGGATCAATGGGTATCCCCTCACCCAGACAGCCAATGGCTCCAGCACTAACACGAATATTAAGGGCGATGAGGGATAACCCTGCCGGGTTCCCCTTCCCAGATCGAATCTTCGGGAGGTATGTCGATTCACCACCACTTGGGTGGTCGGGTAGGCATACAGGAGCTTAACCCATTTTCAAAGTTGTGCCCAAATCCCATTCTTGACAAGACAGAGAACATAAAATTCCACTTGATGGTATCGAATGGCATTTTTGCATCAAGGGACAGTAAGGCCGCGTCTTCTCTGATCGTGTGTTGTCTGCCCAGTGCTCCGTTGAGGCGCCGTAGGTTCAGGGCGGTGTTCCGGCCTGGCATGAAGCCTGACTGGTCCGGGTGTATCAGGCTGGTGATAAGAGGGATGAGTCTATTGGTGAGTAATTTGGCAAGTATTTTAACTTTTACAGTGAGAAGGGAAATAGGCCTATAAGCTGTGCAGTCAGAGGCTGGTTTGCCCTGCTTGTGGATAACCACAATTGAGGCTAGTCGAATGTCTTTGGGCAACATCCCTTTTTCAAAGCTTTCCATATACATTTGGCACAAGTGGTGGGATAGTTTAGGAGGCAGTGTCGAAAGCGGCACTGAGATCCAGCAGAGCCACCTCGATCCAGGATGACCCGGAGCTCTTCAGTAGCTACTTATAATGGGGTTTGTTTCCAGGCAAAAATCTTGTTTGGGTAGAATGAAGGATAGAGTCCAGAAAATTAGAGCGATGCGTATTAACGTGCTTCTCTAAAATTTTACTGGCGATTGGAAGCAGAGAGATTGGTCTGTAATTATCAACCATCAAGGGGTCTGCATGTAAATTCTTCAGCAGAGGTTTGATTATGGCATGCTTCCATGCCGGAGGAACAGTGCTAAGTGCCATGGAACTGTTAAGTATCTTCATAAGAGTTGGTAGAATAATGCTGCCAAGCTCCTCCTGATGTCCTACTAATGTTTAGTAGGACATCAGGAGGAGCTTGATCTAATGGAGAGCCAGATTTTATGGAAATTAAGATAGTTCCAATGTCGTCTATATTTAAAGACGGAAGGAATGACAGTTGAGGTGTCATTATTGGTTCTTCAAGGGGAATCGGTTCTAGGATATTCTTTACTTTATTTATAAAAGCATTGGCAAACATGTTGCATCATTCGATGGAAGGTGGAAGGGCTGCTATACGAGCGCATGCTGTCATAAGGGTATTGACTACTTTGTATAGCTCCCCAAAAGAGTTGCTGCCATTTTCAATTTTGATGCTGAAATAGGAGACTCTGACCTGTCTTACGGCCTGCTGGTATTTTTTTAAATAGTTTGTCTATAGATTATTTTGTTGCCCGGGCCATATCCTTTCCTTCAAATTCTTTCATTTTCTTTGGCTCTTTCTTAAATTGCACCTGCTCCAGAGTATACCATGGAGCACAGCTGCCACGCCCATTGAAGTCAGATTTGTGAGGGATAGAAGAGTCAAGTGACTTTGCTAGCCATTTCTCAGATTTTATGTACATTGAGGTCGTGTAATTCTCTGCGATTGGAGTGAATTCCTTCAGGGCACTGTGCCACTTGCTCGTATTGAGTATTTCCATGACCTTGGGTCAAGGGTTTCTTTCTGGCTTATTGTGGGAAGGCAAAACCAAAAGGGGACGATGAAGTGATCTGACCATAGGATGGGAAGTGCGTTTTCTGTGTTTAGCTGGGCAATGTTAGAAAAAAGTGGGTCCAGTAAATGGCCCTTACTATGTTTTGCAGATCTCGTAATTCGTTTTACTTCTAGTACTCCGAGCTCTTGTGCTAGTCTAGTTGCCATGATGTCTTTGTTGTCCTCAAAATACAGATTGAGGTCACCTAACAGGGTGAAGTTCGCCTTACTTAGATTGCTTTGAGCTGCAGTTTCAGGCAGAGCTAGTGCAATTATTTTTTGCTGACCCCAGGGGGCTGGGGGTGATGAATGAGAATCTCTAAGAATGTAAAATTTGGTGATAATTCAAGGGAGAATAGGAGGCATTCACTATCTCTAATATCAAGTGGTGTGCCAGTGCATTTGCACTTATTTTTTAAGATAATGGCTACTCCACTATCTCTTTTGTCTTTCCTATCATGCCTAGTGATAGAGTACCCCTGGGGGAGAGACCTAACAATGTCAGGGGCCGAGCTTTCCATTAGCCAAGTTTTGGTGAGAAACAAGTCGCCTGGGGATTTATCTTTAAGGAGGAACATTGTTCCTGGGTTAGGCATTCCATGCCACCACTATAACCGTCAATGAAGTAGGTGGCCTCATTGTTGTGAAGACACCTAAAGGTCACACCAGCAGCTTTCTACTATGTATAGTGCTTCACAAGCAAAGAGTGTGTTCCTTAGACGTGGCTCCTGTTCTGACTAGACAGCATTATGTGCACCAGAGGTCTCATGCTATTGACTCATGGGTTTGTGAAGAGAAAAGCAATACTATTTTGTACGCAGTGATCCTCTCAGAAAAAATACTTGATGGACATGAGCTATTTAAGTTACAAGGACATATCCTAATCCAGCACTAGGCCTCAAATGCATGCTCCTGATTTTAACTGTGATCACTTCCCCAGAGAAGAAAGACTTTTTTGGAGATATTTTAATACAGCCAGCTATTCATCATTCATCTCTGTGCTAGCCATGCAGCCTGTCGGATTAAAAAAAACGTACCATGGACATACAAATAACATGTTAGATAGAATCTTTTTTATTCTTGTCATGCAGTTAAAAATCATATTCGTTATGATCCATTTTTAAATGTTTTTCTTTCATTTGCTGATATGAAAAGTTGCATAGAATTTGAACTCGCAAAGTTTCTTAAACAGTCCTTACAGTATAATTTTTTTGCTTTTGTTTTGTTTGCACTAAATGGCATTGTTGGAAACGGGTAGCGTGGTGCAGAGCGGGTGGGCCAAAATCCTGAGGAAATGTGCAAAGCATCCACGCAGTACACACAGGCGACACACAAGGCACACTCCAAAAAGAGACGCTATACAAGACTGTGTAAGAATAACTTTTGTATTGTGGAAACACGAGGTGATTTCAGTAATCTCTATACTGCGCCAACCGGCGCCAGGTCAATATTTACAGGGGAGAGTATATACATGGCAGGGCCAATCGGGCCCCTGCCAGAACCATTGCGACATACAAAGAAAATGACGATAAGTCCATCAGCCTCAATTCCTGCAATAAAAACACATCAGGGTGTAACACTAGGCATTAGGCCGGAACACCTGCAATGAAACATCATGGCATCACCATATGCATGAACGATATGAATAACCCCGGAGGCAGGAAAGCTGTAGGGGGAAAACGTTAGGCCTCCACCTGTGGGCACAAACATAGTAGGCATAAAGGCATTATTCTCGAACATGAACATGTGGGCATAAACATTAGGCAGAACTCATGAGGCAGAACACCAACAACATAGGTCCATGAGGCCTAAGTACATTATGCGTAACCTTTGCCACCTTGCAATAAGGGTAAAAGCATTATACAGAGACCTGGGAGCATGGAGGCATTATCATGGGGCAGAGGCAAAACTTGGCATAATCATATTAGGTGCTCTCATCAGGCCCCCCGCATATGCACGTGGTATCAAAATAGGCATGAGACATATAACCATAAGGCATAAACACATAACCAGGGGTGCACACGTAGTCAAACCTGAGATAATTGCCCCAAACTTGCAGAGTAACCTCTGGCGCTACTGCGCCTGGGAGCCCCTACTCTGGGACTCTAATCATCCAAGTTGCCCCCTTCGTGGCAATAATGAAGGGGCACTGGCTCACCTTGGCGCCCCCTCCTCTGGGGCGCGGACATACAGAATGCCCCCAACTGCGGCGGCCCTGTACAATTAGGAGCCCCACACAGAGGACTGGTGAAGTTGGAGTCCCTCTCTGGGACTCGGAAGCAAAGTCTGCCCACTGTCGCAGAACTCACTGTCCGGCGGGGCAACTAAGTAAAGTACAGTCAGCACAGTCACCGGGGGCTGGCACCGGTAGTGTGCCCCGACACACCCCCACCACAGTAGGCCTGGGCCCCCTTGGGACCCACGTTGCCGCTAGAGCCCCACACTCACCGGGACTCTCCTTGTTCTGCTCTGGGCTCCGTCTCCTTCCTTGCTGAGATCACGGGGCTCTCCTCAGTGCATGAGAGCGCCGTCAGCGGCAGCAACGCCTCGCCGGACTTCCCCTGGGGCAGGGACTCTGCTCCCCGGATCCATGTGGGCAGAAAGGGGGCCCGCGAGGCTTCAGTCAGGCCCCTGCCTCTCAGGCTGCACACGCAGGGCTCTCGTCAGCGCATGAGAGCCCCGCCACCTGCAGCGCGCCGCCGGTCTTCACCCGGGCCCCCTCCTGAGACCCGGGGCTTCAATAAAGATCCAGCTCCTTCTCGGGGAATCAGCTCTTCCCCTTTCCGCTGCAGGCTGGGTGACAGGCGCGGGGCTTCCCTCTCCCACACGGGAGTCCCGCGAGTCACTTGCGGCACTTCCTCGCCGGGGTGAGGCGGGGTAGGCTCCCGCTCTCCCAGGACTTCTCCGACCGGCTTCCTCCGGTCTCGGCCCTCTCTTCCGGGCTGCTTCCTGGCTTCCAGGGGGCACGGCCGAAGATACGGCCGGCGCCCCGGTTGCTGGGCAGCGCTTCCTCTACAGCAGCACCCGGGCGGCGGCGGTGATCCCGGCCGGCGAGGAGGGGTAGGCTCCCTCCAAACTTGCAATCCCAAGCGGGGTGGGCACCCGCTTCCTTCAGTGAAGTGCGGCACTACGCGGGGTGGGCTCCCGTCGTATTTTTTAAATGTGCAGAGGTGGCACTCACTCCGTGTGGTCTCCCGCTACTTCCATATGCATAAAGCAGGGTAGGCACCCGCTAAAGACGGCAATCACGCTGGGTGGGCTCCCGCAAAACTTTTAAGTACAAAACAGTTCTTCCTGGCAACACAGCGCTACTGGGTCATTAAGTTCAGCGCTCACCAGGCACTAGGCAGCCCCACCAGCTTCAGGGGCGAAAGGGAGTGCTCCTCTCCTCCTGGGCACTCAGCACATAGCGCCGCCCACACCAAGCGCTAGATAGCAGGCAGGATACAGTAACTCCAAGCGCAACACCCACCCAAATATGGCGCTCACCTTACGCAGGGCACGCAATCAGGGTCCCACGAGGCACTAGGGCGCAGGCAGGGAGCACAGGCCAGTCCAGTATAGCGCTCTTCTTCCTCAGGCGCTAGTCTGCAGAGCAGCAGGCACTCAGGAGTTGGTCTTCCTGGTTCCCCTCACACTGGGCAAGGTCAGACAGGCAGGCAGGATTACCCAGCTATCTTGGGGACAGCGGAGCCTCAGGTCAGTCAGCCACAGTAGTGTAGTCTCCTCCTAGCTCCAACCGCCTATACTCTGGCAGAGGTTCCCCTGGTCCAGTGGTGCCCTACCTATGGCTCTCCCTGGCCCTGTGGACAGCAGAGGGGTGCAGATAAGCTCAGGGCCCAGCACATAGGCCCATGTGGCGGTACCCCCTGGCAGCAGGTCCCCTTTTTCTCAGGTCCACGCTCTGACTGACCACATGGCAGCCCAGCTCCGCTTTTTATATGCCCCTCACCCCACCTACCAGAAAGTGCCAGAAGCTTCTAGAAGCGTCTGGGGAAACTGGTTCTAACTGGCCTAGGGGGAGGTGTCCAGCACCTTGGGTGCCAGGCTTCCCTCCAAAAGCTGGGGCTGCTGGGAAATAACAACTAGACTGGTAACCCAGCTCAGTCAGGCAGCACAACCACACAGCCATGGCATCCATTTTAAAAGTAGCATGTGAAAATAGGGAAAGTCAGTCTGCGCACGCCATTGCACAGCACCTCTTATGGCATCTCGCACCACACATGGCCTATACATTTCTCTACCATGGGGGAGATAAAGGTGTGTACACCATTGCCCAGCATTTAACATCTGCATTTAACATGCATTCACATAACATGTTGCTTCCCATAAAAGCGAAAAAATTCAGGTAAACGGGCCAAGTCCAACAGGCATCAAAATAATTCCAAGAAAAGATAACTACGGAACAAAATGATGGTTATGAATATGAATTGTTTTCCTTCTATTTTAGCAAAATATGATATTTTATTTTGCTAAAGAACTGTAATCCTCACGTTGAAATAAAATCCGGAATTTAAAGGAACACTCCTACTTTCTGTTTTAATCTAATATTTAGAAAATTGTTTGTGTAACGGTTCAACAGCCTTTCCCTGCACTGAATGGAATAAAACCCATTCACAAATGCTGCTGCCACTAATGGACATCTGGTTTGTCTCTTTCATTGGATAACCGACCCATTTAAATCTATGTGGCTCTTTCCAATTAACTCTTTGTTTATGTTGTTTAACTGCAGTTGGCTTCTTTAACAAGTAGTAAAGCTGCATTGGCATGTCATGGGAAGTCCGAATTAATCTGCATATTAATACTGTAGCTAATAAATTAACATCTTCTGTCATATACAAATCGTCTGGTACGCAACCTTCTGTCTCTTTCTATGGGCGCTTCTTTCTTTGTTTCACTAAGATATGGGAAGTCAGAGATGATCTGCTACTCCCTCCTGTGCTAGTAGAAAGTGACTTGGCCATGAGAGTTCTGGTATTGAGGATGTTCATACCCATTGTTTCAGATCGCCGTGACTTTCAAGGACGTCGCCATTTATTTCTCTGAAGAGACTTGGCATCTATTAGAAGAATGGCAGAAGGAGCTGTATAGCATTGCAATGAAGGAAATTCATGGAGCTCTGCTTGCTTTGGGTAAATTTCAGTTTTCCTGCATTAATTTGAGTTGGCTCTCCCTCAAGTACAGCATACATACATACACCTTCTTTTCTATAATATTTAAACTAATAAGCGGATGACACATCATCCATTGCTACCTCCAGACATGTTTAATTAACAGACCTCCTACTCACCAAGGTCGCCGTCAGGAATAAATGCTCTTTTCGTTTTTATTTGTCAAAACAAATTCCATGATTCCTCTAGGTATAGTGATGTCCTTTGAAACCTACTTCTAACATTCTTTTATCCATAACAAATGTGATGGTTAATTGCTTTTATACTTTATTTGCTGTTATTTTATGACATTTTGTTTTGTGTTCATGTGGAAAGGTGCAATGCTCAGTGAGGCAAATTTTCTCACCACCATGCAAAACTAGCACCTAGTTAGACAAACACTTTTTCTCTATGACAGCCTCGTCCACCCCTTTGTAACGCCGAACCATGGCAGAAGGCCACCTCGGAAGATGTGTGTTAAGAGTTAGCAGTTTCAGCACAACACATGGCTCAAGAAACCACGCACTAAAGCTCCCAGATCAATTAAGTAAACTCAAAAAGTATTTTATGGTTAAAATAAGGACAAACATTGGAATATTCACTGCAAAGTTGTAGCATTTTACACCAACAATTCCATTCCACAAGGCTTCTCCATTCTGCATAGGCAGTCAACGAAAGTTTCAGCATAGTACTCGTAAGTGGCCACAGAAAGCTTACTCCTATCCAACAAATATAGCATGACTTCCAGCTCCAGCCTACCTCTTGTCTTCAGTCAGACTGGAGGGGCTAGATGAGAGTCTTTCACCTTATGCAGGCAGGCTTAGTTCACAGCTGCAGAACTTCAAAGAGGTCCTGTGAGAGTGACACCAAAGTCATCACCTTCCTTAGGAGATTCTTTCTTCTGGATACCAGCTCACAGTGAGTGTACATTGGCTTTGTCACTCACTTTCGATTTCCAATAAAGACTCATTTTCAAGTCTAGTTCCAGACCAGATGTTTGTTCATGATCTTTGCCATGATGTTCGCCAGGTCGTGTTGTGGTGAGATGAGCCAGTAGTTGACTGGTGTTTTGACGTTTGCTGAGGGTTTCTTAAGGGGACGAAGAACTGTAGTGTGTTACCAGGCATCCATTCAGGTTCGAGGTGAGCACTGAGCTGATGGGTCCCAGTCCTAGTGAATACCTGATGAGAGCAGGGGTTTAATGATGCTCCAGAGTGTATGGTGGGCATTGTTGCTCCAATTTCTCGAATGGTGATGGTGGGCCAGGTGATCAAGGTAGTCCTTTGACTGTTGGAAGTGATGAGTAGGACGGCTCCGAGGTGGAATGATCCAGTTGGGCTCGAAGTTTTCGTAGATGCTTGAGATTCTTCTATTGAAAAAGATATGTGATGAAGTCTTGTGAAGGAGTGACACTAGGGGAGCTTGCTGACCAACAGGAGAAATCTTTCATGATTTCCTTAGCTCTGTTGGTGCTGCGTTCAATTTGCTCATTGAAGCCAGAGCGTTTGGTGGCTCCGATATGTTGTTGCTCTTGTTGGTGTCATACTGACTTTGTCCTCATCTGCTTTCTAGAGGCTTGCATTGTTACTTGGTGAGTTTGAGATCTTCTGTGTACCAGCTTGCTTGTAGCCTGGTTCTGGTTACCATGGGTGGGGTCATCGTGTCTGCACAGGAAGTGATTCAGGTGTTTAAGTTGGAGAGGGATCTAAGGAGGGTCGACATTTAGGTGTTGCGGTTGATGGTGTAGGTGCTCCGAGGTCCAGTATTCTTCAAAGACCTTGTTCCAATCCTGTTGTGAAGGTTTGACAGTGGTATTTCTGTGGTAGTGAGGGATAGGTATGTTGAAAAAGATGAGGGTGTGGTTGGACCAGGCGATGAATGTGGGCTTGCCCTCTGTGATTCTGATGAAGCTGAAGATGGGGTCCAGTAGGTGTCCTGTGGCGTGTGCAGCTTGTTTATTCAATGAGTCAGACTTGGAGGTTTACTCACCACCCTGGAATGTGCTGTGCCCCCTCAAAATATCACTGAAAAGAGAACTAACTAAGAAAATGGCACCTAGCAGGGAGGTAATTTGATAAACTGCTGTAGTTTCCAGGTTAAGAGAATTGTGTTAGCAACTGTTACTTCTGAAAATAATTGCTCATGCTAGCATCAACCATCTGAGCCAGAAACATCGAAATATTATTTGATAGCATCATGCGATTTCAGATGTTTTTTCTCCTCTACAGGGAAAATAGCAAGCTATCAGCTACAAAATGTTTATATTTTTCCTACCCTTTCATTTTACACCTCCAAGATACTAATTAATATCCTATCAACTTGCAAATTGAAGTATTGTAACATACTGTCAAATTGCAGCCTGCCACAACATATATTCATGCCTCTAACCATGTTCGTTAAGTTTATGATCCGTACCCTTTTAAGTTTCCCAGGAGTAACACACACCTCCTCCTCCTGAAATTATCCAATTGCTTGATTAACTGCCAATAACTATAAAATACTTCTCTTATTTAAGGTGAATTATGGTGCTTTTCCAGACTATCTTATTAAACTCTTTCACACTATGTTCTGTATTGAAAGTTACGTTTTGTAAATTTCATTGTACATCATGGACCATTTCATTCGAACTCCCTGGATGATGAGCTATAAGCAGGTCAAATCCTCCCAACTTTCACAGCATCCCAGAAAGCACATTTTATGTAATTGGAGCTCTTCTGTACCCCCCATCTAGCAAAATGATTTGTGTTAATGCATAATTGCACAAAATGGAGTTCATATATAGTTATTGCTGTCAACCCAAGAATAACTGGTCTATATTTCATCAATCTTAGGGCTACATTTACCAAGCTTTTTACCATGTACAAAAGGAAACTGCGATTCGGTATCGTGTTACTGAATCACAATTTGAGTTTGCTACCATATGCCGATTCGGGCGTCCCTTCCAAATACCTAATTAGAATAGTATCTATTAATGTTTTGCAGCTAAATTCCGGTTGCAAAACCATAATACTTTACCAGCAGTTTAAAACTGGTGGTTACCCAAGAGGAAAAGATTCCCTGGATGCTCCTTCACCTTTGAGAATGTTAAAAAAAAATTATGAGCAGGCAGTAGTTCCCACGGACCTTTTTAAATGCATCCCGTTTACCTTTAAGGAAAACAGGCTACATTTAAGCTAAAAAAAGATTGCTCTATTAAAAAAAGCAATCACAGACATGGTGGTCTACTGACCTTAGCAGGCCACCATCCCTCTGATAGCTGCGATTCCTAATAGGTTGGAAATTGGGACCTACCTCATTATTATGCATGAGGTGGTCTATTTGCAACCCACCAGGAATCGCTAATGAAACTCGAAGTAGTTTTATACACTAGGAATACTGATTTCGTAATTGCGATTCAGTGAGAAGTTCTGGCCCTTAGTCTTTAAAACTTTTTTTGCTCATACTGGCAACTTGTACCATTTACACTTAAAAAATGTTTATTGTATAGGCAACATAACTTTACAATATCATCTACAAAACATTCCTTTTAGCAACGAATAATTTATATATTTTGCATAAAAAAACAAGATAAAAAAAAAATTACTATTATTTCTATAGAAATGCCAGACAATAAAGCCCATTCAATCAAAGTCAGAGTAAGACAGAAGGCAGTGAAATGTTGTGTAGAGCAACCATCATCTTGCAACTGGCGTTAGAGGATTAAAAAAAATGTATTTTGCATCTTGCCTTAGAAATTATTTGTATTAAACATAACTATTAAAAACTGTTGTAGTTCACCTGAGGTGGTCTTTGCAACCAAGTTGAGGTTGAAGAGGCGGAATCATGTCATGGGAGTGGAATCTACTTATAATCCAAATGGTGATAGTAGTAACAAATGGGCCAATGAAGAGGAATTCAGTATATACTGTAGTAAAAATAAAGTAAAATAGTAGGAGAATTGATTCGTTGCCTCCTCGAGGCATTCTATTAGGTGCTAAATGATGCGGTAGATCACAAGCTTGAATGTATTAATGATAGCATCTTAGAAGTGAAGAAGGCAAAAGGGCCAGGTGTATGTAGCTTTGGGTTTGCGATTACCTAATAGCAAATGTTTGCATTTCGCTATTTGGTAAACAAAAAATGGGATGCATTTCAAAAAGAAAAATTCAAATTTCTCTTAAAATTTTTAAGAGTAGGCAGTGGTCCATGATACCACTGCCTGCTCTGAATTTTTTTTTCCACAACCATTCACAAAGGGGAAGGTGTCTCTTGGGGACCCCTTCTGGTTTGCGAATGGGTTACCACACACTTGAAGTAGGCAGTAAAATGCAAATGTTTTGTGACCGCATTTCTGCGGCCACAAAACATTCACACATCCTTAACACGCCCTTCCTAATACCTAATTGCACACCCATTTTGCGATTAGGTAAAGGTTACCGAATCATGAAATGGGCTTTGTACATTTAAAAAATGTTTTTTTGCAGTTGCAAACTGCCCAATACTGCACATTGGGCCGTTTGCGACCTGAAGAAAGCTATGTACATCTGGCTCAAAATTATTGCAAAGACCAAGTACACTGAAATTACTGATCCATTTGCCACTAGTAAAGATCATGCACCCAATCTAAAGAGTATCATAACACCAATAGGGGAAGAGAGAGGAAAGCGGATGAGAACAACAGAAATAACCTTACTTTATCATCCAAATTAACTGGTTTTGACACATCTAACCTGACCCTATGAAAAATAAATTGTTGCTGATGCTCAAAGGTTCGAGGAGATTGGCTTAAAACTTGTTTTATTTACTATTAGCCTTTGTCAAAAACAATGAGAATGTCCTGGGGATAATCTGGCGAACCTTAAAGCTCAACAAAGTTATGTAGGAAATGGAGGAGGGTAGTGAAAAAAGGACAAGTAGCAATTTATCATCAGAAAGGATCCCTTTCTTAATAATGGTCCCTACATGTTTCAGAAATGGGGGCATAAAACATATATTGATATAATATGCCTTATTAGTTGGAGGGATGGAGATTTGAAAGTTCAAAGAAAATCAGACGCTGCCATGTATGTGTAAGAGGGAAGATGCAGTATCTTAACTGCAATATTTTAAGATTATTGTTTCAATATAATTAGCTTAAATCACGAAAAATATTACAATTCTTCAGTTTGTATGAAATGAGGAAGGAAGCCACCAATCTCTCTTTGAAATGATCTTATTATCTACTGAATCTATGGAGATTAAGAGACTTTGGATATTTTAGGGATAGTTTAGTGATAACGATGAATAGAGTTGTGACATATAAATACCTGTATATTCTTATGTTATTGACCGGTACTGAGTCAGGGAATTTACTACGTTATATTGACCATGGAAAGGTCACCTTGAGGTTAATTAATTAACCCGAGGAGATGCTGGCCAGCGTTACATGTTTGATATAAAACTGAATAAAAGACATCTGTACCTTACTCAAACCATTTAGGAAATACCAATTCTTTGAGACGCAGTTGTGCAGTCAATTTCTAGATTAGTATGCAGCAGTAGCGGTGAATCCTCAATCAGTAAACTGGAGCTTCTGCTTTGCAATATTTATGGGCAAAAAGATGACTTGTTGATATGAAAGCATTACATTGTGTACTGTTATTATGAAATTATTACTACGAAAGTTGTGAGTAACAAATGAAAGCTATTTGATAGCTTAATGCCCTTCTCACTACTTGCAAATGTGCATAATTAAGGTAGACCATCTATGGGTTTGCCGTTATTGTGTCCTCAGCAGCTGTAAAAGACTACATAAAACTAAAATAATGAAATGTGCTTGCCCTTTCTGTCTTAAGTGCGTTTTATTTAGGCAGAGCGAATGCAAAGGAGCCTGCAATTGTAAATGTATATGGCAACCCCTACACTTGATCAACCTGATTATCGAGTATGATGGCCCTTCAAGACAATACATACACTTTTAAGGAAACCTTCCCTAATATGCCAGCCTTATTCAGAGGAGCTTTTAATATCAAATAATGCACTTAGAAGTAGCAAGTGGGGGCAGTATTCAAGGGAGGAGGTAAGGGGAGGAGTTGACGGGATGTACAGCTCCTTGTTGCAATATTATTGTATTGTGCTATTAATATCCATGAAACCAATAAACTGCGTTTTCAAGAAACAAATATAATAAACTTGGAAGATCCTAATGCTTTCATCAGGAACATGCTAGATGCAACTTGTTTTTCCCTGGAAGAATATACTAAGTGTACAGTAACAAATGTGCTCATTTTATGAGCAATATTCTGCCTACAAACCAACTAATTTAATTAAATTGCAGATTTCAGGACGACGCTCCTGCCTTAAATCTTTTTACTAATGGCTGCTCTGTACAATTGAATAAATTATTTATTATTCTCTATTTTCCATAAATGTAGGAAGTTTGGTGTTACTAGACGATGACATATGATTAAAGTGACCATTAAGTGCTAGACCCATTTTCCCTTACTATAATAGAAATTGTACACTCTTTATACCAAACTGGTTGCAATATAGCTGCAAAAATTGCAAACAAAATATACTGAAAACGTTATGTTGAAAATAAATAGACCAGGAGGCACTGTTCCATCATAGGGGTCCAAGTAGTCACCCACTCACTAGAGAAAGGAAAGTATAGAAGATCCTAGGCTTGATGTGGCCCACGTGTGGAAGGGAAGAGCAAGGCTCGTCTCTTGATGCCCTCACACACCCTGAAAGATGTTATGCTTCGTCTTTGGGCGTTTTGCTCCTCGTCGGGTTGGCGCTGCAATGCCCTACGGGTCCCCCAAAAGGTCACTTTGGCGGAGATCTTTTGAGACAAAAAGCCCTATGGTGCATGCAGGTGTGTGGTGTGGGTCCTAAAAAAAGGTGGTGCAGTGGAGTCGAGCGCCCGCACCTTACCGGGAGTTTTGCATGGGTGCTGGCTCTTGTGTACCCTGGTGCACAAGAGCCAGCACCCGACCAAAACTCCCGGTAAGGTGCGGGCGCTCAACTCTTAGCCTATGGAGCAACTCTCCCAGTATGTGTGCCCGCACCTTACCAGGATTTTTGCTCGGGTGCTGGCTCTTGTACACCCTGGTGCAACTCTCCCAGTATGTTTAGGCAGAATCGAGGAGCGGCTTTTATCTAACAAGTTAATCAGCAAACATGGTTAGTTTGAAGGTAACTTTGGCAATGGTTACTCTCCTAATGCCTTCCTTGCTTCACACTGCATGCGCAAAATCTCAAGTGTGAGGGCAATGATGTGCAACAGCAGGGGGGCAGTCCTGTCTAGTGCCCCTTTTCATCATAATTGCTTATGCAGTTGACTAACATCCTGGCTTTGTGTGTCTGATAATTTCATCATGATCCAGCTAAGAAAGCGAACACTCTTGCCCACTCTCTGAAGAAGTCCCATCATATAGGTCCAGTCAACTCTGTCAAACGCCATCTCGGCATCCTACAACAGCTGGCGGACATTTAGCGTCTTCCTTTGAGCGTTATATAAAATATGGAGTCGTTTTTTTGTATTGGTATCTCCTTCTTAGAATAAATCCAGACTGGTGTGCATCGATTTTCAAAGGGAGGAGAGGTCTCAATCTTGCCACCAGAATCCCCATGTGGAGTTTAACATCAATGTTTCAGAGAGAAATAGGTCTATAAGAGGCACAATGCATAGGGTCCTTCACTGGGTTGGGGTGATTACTACTGCTACTTCATAAATTGCATCTGCCAGCGATCCTGTCACACTGAAGCTAAAGAATATATACTGTTACTTTGCATGCATTACATCGCATGCTATTACATCGCGGTTGTTGCAACGACCGCGTTGTTACAACGCGAGCCATTACATTGCAAGTCGTTTCAATGACTTGCTGTAGGGGGCGCATTGGACTTAGATATAGTATAATTTACTATTCCTACTCCAGTTTGCGCAACAGCAGGGAAGGTGTTGGATTTTAACTCCAACACCAGTGCGCCCCCTACAGCAGGTCGTTGAAACAACTTGCAATGTAATGGCTTGCGTTGTAACAATGCAGTTGTTGTAACGACCACATTGTAAAAGCATGCGATGTAACACATGCGATGTTATGGCTGTTTCCCAAAGTTAAAGCGCTGCACATGGACTGGTACGACGTGGCACAGAATATGTTATAAAAGAATGCTAAGTATCCATATGCTGGGGGATTTCCCTGATTTTAGTTTAGAGATTGCTGTTACTACTCTTATTGTTATTGTTAGTGCTTTGAAGGAAGCAGCCAGCTAAGATTCTCCTGGAGATGTTGCAATACCTCAACTTGAGCTACCTGTTCCCTGGCGTATAGGTGCCGTTAGATGGCGTGGAAGGAGTCTGCAATGATTTCATCCTTGCATAATCTGTGACCAGAACTATTGGTTATCTTGTGGACCTTGTCTCAATTTACTCTGCCTTCGAGATTGCCAAATGTCTCTCTGCTTTGTTGGCCGAGGAGTAATACCTCTGCGTGGCTTGGATTCGGACTTAGTCCACTTTATCCCAATCTAGTGCTTTAAGCTGAGTTCTAAGATTTACAATTCTGCACCAAACTTTGTTCGATGGGGTCTGTTTGTGGTCCTCCACAGCCTATGTTAGCATGGATTCCAATTAATGTCTCGTGCCAGCTCTTGCTTTTCTATATCTGGCAGCTATTGTAATATGAATGTCCTCAATGTGAGCCTTAAGTTGGCTCCAGAGAGTGGAAGATGATCTCCCGGTGTATTTCCTCTTTCACCTCATTGTTGTACAGTAAGTACTCATCGAAGCACCAGGTTGTGGGCTTGTCAGGCGGCAAGTGTGTTTTTAATGTTATCATGTCTGATCAGACAAGGCAATTAACAGGATGCTCTGACCTATTTATTTTATTTTTTTACTTTATTTATAAAAAGTAATAGGCTCAGTAATTATATCGTTACATACTACAGTTTAGCAACATAGTCCACTTTTTGTACACATTTTGTCATCTGAAATAAACAGTAGAAAAACATTTGTATTAATCTTTTTTCATACCTAGCGTTACCACATTTAACGTTGGTCACATTGGATTATTCAATTTCTTCAGGTATTAAGGGCAGTTCGCAAATATCTCCTCTGTAAGTATTCCAGCGCCCCCACTTCTTCATCCATTTTCTAGGACATCCCCTATGAACATACACCGTCTTTTCTGCCACCATGACAATGTCCATGTCCCCACGCCATTCCGCTAACGCAGGGGCAGTTATCCCACCCCAGTGGCTGGCAATATTTCTCTTAGCTATCATGATACCCAGAGTAGCCCAGGTCTGCAATGTTGAGGTTAAATCCGTTGCGTCCCAAATGTTAAGTAAGCAGCATTTGGGCTCCACAGGGACTCGGTTCCCACTTACCCTCGTGATAAGGGACATAACTGACTCCCAGTATGACGCTATTACAGGGCATGCCCATATGGTGTGAAAAAACTTGCCCACCTCCCCACGTTGTCGCAGGCAGAGCGGGTTATCTACTTTTCCAATCTTACAAAGGGTTGGTCTGGTATAATACATTCTATGGAGAATCTTAAGTTGAACAAGACGTAGTTTAGATGAGATTGCTACCTCTCTAGGGGACGCCAGTTTACGATATGTCAGAGATATTGCTTTTTTGTCCATATGATCCGTGAGTAGTCTGTCCTCTAGTGGGGAGGTCTCAGGCAGGGTGGTATCAGGGGGAAGTGACGCTTCAAGAGCGTGTTTAATCTGCCGGTAACGGAAGTACTCTGTTGACGCCATTTTGTACCTCTCATGGACTTGTGTAAATGTAATCATGTTTCCCCGTACCCAAAGTTCGCCCACCCTAGATATCCCTATAAGGTCCCAGTTGTGAAAGCCTTTACTTTTTTCCAACCTTCCCGGCCTGTCTGTAACCCTGAGGGGTGTCGCTCGTGTGAATAAATTGTGCCATCCTAACCGTTTTTCCACTTGTTTTCCAGACCTGGAGTGTGTGGTTCGTTGGGCCCATCATGGATCGGGTTTTGTAATAGAGCGTCCGATGAGGACCTGTTATCCCAAGCTGCAACCTGTAGAGGGCATAGGCTGGATCCGTATGCGGAACGTGGATCCATTGATTTATCACTGTCAGCTGGGCGGCCCAATAATAAGACGGTATGTTTGGGAGTGCGTTGCCCCCATCGTACCAGGAGCAGTAGAGTTTCACCATAGCTATACGGGCCGGTTTATTGTCCCAAAGGAGTTTAGTGACTTCTGCCTCGATGGCACAGTAGTAGGTCTGGGGGACTGGAAAGGGTGCATTGTGGAGGGTGTAGAGACACCTGGGGAGCGCCATCATTTTAAAAAGTGCTGCTTTTCCCAGTGACGACAAAGGCAGCGACTGCCCATGTTTAGTATCTCTTTGCAACCGTTTCAGGGGGGCTTGGAGATTTAGGGTCATAAACACATCTGGGTCATGGGTGATATGAATTCCCAAATATTTAAAAGTGTCCTCCACTATCATTACCTCGCAGCCAGCCGGGAGGAGTGGTGGGGGACCCCTAAGGACGTAGAGCACCTATTTTGTCCAGTTGATTGTATACCCCGAATAGCGTCCATAAGAGCTACAGATATCTAGTAGACAGGACAGTGAATGTCTGGGAGAAGCCATATATAAGAGGATATCGTCCGCATATAAAGATATACGATCGTTATATTCCTCAGTCCATCTAAGTCCTCGGATTACCGGGTCCTGTCGAATCCAGGCCGCCAGAGGCTCCAGCACTAGGGCAAAGAGAAGCGGGCAGCCCTGTCTCGTGCCACAATGTAATGGAAAATCCCTTGATCTGTGCCCATTAGCCACTAGATGGGCCATGGTAGCTGTATAGAGTTGCCGGACCCAGGAGCAGAATTTCGGACCAAAACCATATCTTCGGAGAACAGCAAAGAGGAAGGGCCACTCGACCGTGTCGAAGGACATACGTGCATCTAAGGACAACACAAAAGCCTCTTCCTGAATGGTATGTTTACGGCCCAGCACGTTATGGAGGCGCCTAAGATTTAAAGCTGTATTTCTCCCAGGCATAAACCCCGATTGGTCGGGGTGTATCAATGTTGCGAGGTGCGGCGCAAGTCTGTTGGCCAGGGTCTAGGCCAGTATTTTGGCCTCCGTGTTAATCAGAGCTATGGCTCTGTAGGAGGAACACTCCTGTGCGAGTTTGCCGGATTTATGGATGGCAACTATTGTCGCCGTCCTTTGGTCACGTGGTAGCACGCCCCTATCCAAACTGGCCTCATACATTGCTGCCAAGTACGGTGTAAGTGTTGTCGCATTACGTTTGTACCACTCAATGGGGATACCGTTTGGCCCCAATGCTTTTCCTGACTGTAGTTTACCTATTGCCATCGCAATTTCTTCTGCTGGGTGCTCTGCCTCTAGAGATTGGGACTCTGTTTCCTCTAGTCTGGGGAGTTTTATATCTCAGAGGAACTCCTGCGCATCTGTTTGTGTAACTGTAAGTGTGGAAGTATAGATCTGTTTATAATGATGCGCCAATAAGTCTACGATGCGTTGGAGATTCCGAGTGGTGTCGCCCTCTGGAAGTTGGAGTTCTGCGATCCATCTACCTGCCCTTTCCCATTTGTCGAGCCAGGCCAAAAGCTTGCCAGCTTTGTCTCTGCTTTCATAGATGTGCTCTGACGTATTTTAATGTTTGTTAGTTACCCTCTTAGTCTAACTCCCACCAAAAAGCTTACTAGTGCCTCTGTACTACTATGGCCCAGTGCTCTGCCCCACTAGGCAGAGCAATAGTACTTCTGTAGCCCAGTGTTCTGCCCCTTTTATCTAGGTGACGTCAATCACCACTCCATCAAATACATGGTTACATAAACTCACCTCCTCAACCCTCTTTGCACCTGCCAAGGACAATATTGTCCAGGCAGAAATCTGGAGCGCATTATATGACAGTCTTTGACCAGGAGGAGAATCTCCTGTAACATTTAAGACCACTGGCCTCTTTACTGGGGGATTCAAACCCTTTACGTTAAGACTCACTATCATAACTATAGACAAAAGCCTCAGCAAGCCTTCTATTTCTTCCCTCCTAGTGCAGGTCCCCAGTTTCACCTTACAAACTAGGGCCGCCTCTCAACCCTTACATTGTACACCGTCGAAATGCTGCTGAGCAATAATACTGTATCCCATGCCACAAATTTAAACAAGCATTGAAAATGCAATAGGTCTCGCACCTCGTTTAGTTAAAACAATTCTGTTTGTAATTAGGTGGCTTTTTAGCTTTGCTTTTATTAGTGTTTTTTAAACTTTCATGTACATAACATGCATATGTATGCATGCATTTATATTTGTATTTATATAGATATGCAGATGTGTGTATATATATGTATGTATGTATATATATACACATACATATATATAAATGCATATATATACACACATGTGATCAAGATCTCGGCTGAGATCGAAACGCGTCGTTTGTCTGCCAAATAAACCCGCAATACTGAGAACACAGAACTGGAGTGGCTCGTTTTTTCTGTAATATTGGTGGAAATCTCTATGCACACATATATATATATATATATATATATATATATATATATATTACCTACTGGTGGTCGCCAGTAGGTAGTTATAGTTAGGACCCTGTTTCCATAGGAAAACCGCAACATTCTATTTTGAATAACTTTGGCGCCGGTCGACGAATCCTCGCGAAATTTTAAAAAATAGGTGGGGCGCTACGCTCCGCTCCTTCCCTGAAAGTCTCGGGGGGATTTGTCAAGCGGGGGCTGAGATAAAAGGGGGGTCCCAAAACGCGTTTTTCCCATGCATTTTTCCATAGGACCTTTAGACACAGCTACAGCCCGAACGGCTGAACAGAGTTCCTTGAAATTTGGCAGAGAGGTAGTCTACAGGTCAAGGAAGTGCCTTTTGTAGGTTTGGTGTAAATCTGTTCAGTAGATTCTGAGAAAATAGCCTTTAAATCAATATATATATCTGAGCCAGCTTACGGTGCGCTTACCGTACGCGTACGGTGACGTGCGCGAGCGCGATTCTGATTGGCTGTTAGATCTTAGTAAACATTCGAATCGGTCGAAACCAGGAAGCGGCGGCCGCCATTTTCTCACTCTGAGGGGTGGAGGATTAACAAAGGGAAAAAACATGCAAAGGGGCTGTTTAGACAGCTCCTAATCACATAGCCTTGATGATGGTGTCCCCAATGAACCACCAAGGGCAAAAAATCAATTTTAATTTTTTTCGAAAAATCAGCGATTACGCTTACCGTACGCATACGGTAAAAATTACAAAAATAAAAAAAAAAATTAAACACACTCTCCCCACCCCGTGTGCAAATTGTGCCCGCAGGGCCCCATTGGTGCATGGCACAATACATACTTTATGAAAAGAAAAAAGATTTCCTTTCGCAACGAAGCGCATAACATGTCCTACATGTGCGCACGGTGCGCGAAGCGCATCGTGCGTACATGGCCCATCCAGCATAACGTGGGCACGCGGTGCGCGTAGCGCACCGCGTGCCCACCGTGCGTGCACGGCACTAACTGCGTAAAGTGGGCGCGCGGTGCGCAAAGCGCACCGCGTGCTCACTGTGCGCGCACGGTGCGCGAAGCGCACCGTGCGCGCACGGAACGAACTGCGTTAAGTGGGCGCGCACGCCACGAACGGCGTAAAGTAACTTAGCATTTAAAAAAACGTACAAATTCACTGAAAAAACCATAGGTTTCACACACGTTATAGTTAGGAATTAGCATTTAAAAAACCTTGCAAATTCACTGAAAAAACCATAGGTTTCACACATGTTATAGTTAGCTGGACATTTTACTCATAAAAAACCAATGAAATTCCCCCGTTATAGTTAGTGCAGGCAACTATAACTCACGCGACCGCAATCCTCTGCTGATGACATATGTGTCTTTATGAAAAAAAATATTTGTAATATATGTATAGCTAAAATTTAATGGAAGAAGACATGGGCAAATAAGTGTCTAAATACAGTATTAGCATCAGCAGAGGATTGCGGTCGCGTGAGTTATAGTTGCCTGCACTAACTATAACGGGGGAATTTCATTGGTTTTTTATGAGTAAAATGTCCAGCTAACTATAACATGTGTGAAACCTATGGTTTTTTCAGTGAATATATATATATATATATTTGCATATGTGTACGCGTAGAGAGAGGTAGAGAGTGAGTAGTAGAGAGTAGTAGAGAATGAGTAGTAGAGAGTGAGTAGTAGAGAGTAGTAGAGAATGAGTAGTAGAGAGTGAGTTGAGAGTAGTAGAGAGTGAGTAGTAGAGAGTGAGTAGTAGAGAGTAGTAGAGAGTGAGTAGTAGAGAGTGAGTAGTAGAGAGTAGTTGAAAGTAGTAGAGAGTGAGTAGTAGAGAGTGAGTAATAGAGAGTAGTAGAGAGTAGTAGAGAGTGAGCAGTAGGGAGTCTCCCCAGACAGGCACAAGCACCTCTGTCCCACCCCCCTCATCCCCCAAGACCGCGTGGGTACTCTGGCTGACAGGTTCCAAAATGTCAGTGGTTTTAAAACTTCTCGGTTAAGCACCTGGTAACTCGAGGTCCGAGCAGTCATTCCCCATTTCGGCGGGAAAAAAACTTGTAATAGCTGGACTTCCAGGGGAGATACCAGGTGGTAATATAGATTCCGGCACCCTGGTATATCCGCACCAAAGTCCGTCCCAGTCATAATGAGTGCCTCTGGGGCAGTCACTTTATTAAGCATTAATAATATCTGTGATCTACGAGATATATGTGGCCCAGCAGCACGTGCTGAGCCTTCTGGGCTGTCTTAAGTGCCACTCGCATTTCTAAACAAGCGAGGGGCGTGCATGCTGTACCCCTGGGATGCAAGCAGGCTGTCATCGCCTGCCAAAAACAAATAGCGGAACCTTTTAAGTATGTCTGAATTTCACGCATTTCATTTAAATTATGCCAAAGTTTTGCTGCAAAGTTTTCCGTTCGGTAGCATCCGAAAGTCTGCAACATTATATATTATTGTAATCAACCATGTCTTCTATGTACGCGCTGCCTTTGAGAGTCGGAGCACTGAGCACGAGGCCTTCTCATCACAGCTCCAAGTTTATGCCTCCTGCCTGTCAGACCTTAGAGCCATGCAGGAATCCTGCATGTGAGGGCTAAGCGTGCCTCCTGCTGCGTGTCAAAGTGGTACAAAAGGGGGTGGTGATGGACGGAGCATCAGAACCAATCAAACACTCACACCCAGTCAACAGATCTGGGTTTGATCCATCACTGTTCTTTAGCCCACTCTGCCACCCCAGTTCAGACATGGCCATATGCAAATCAGTCTGACCCTGTGCCTCATGCGAACAGTCCAGCCCGAACTGCCAAGCCATGCCTTCCCTGGACCGGAAACAAGCTTCCTAGGACCGGTTTCTGGCATTTCAGCCGTCTTCAGCCAGGCTTGCTTGAATCCAGTGGCAAAGTGAGCAAGGGACTCACGTCTGAGCATACCCTGCCAACTTAGGGCGAACAAAGCGGTACAAAAGGGGGTGGTGATGGACGGAGCATCAGAACCAATCAAACACTCACACCCAGTCAACAGATCTGGGTTTGATCCATCACTGTTCTTTAGCCCACTCTGCCACCCCAGTTCAGACATGGCCATATGCAAATCAGTCTGACCCTGTGCCTCATGGGACCAGTCCAGCCCGAACTGCCAAGCCATGCCTTCCCAGGACCGAAAACAAGCTTCCTAGGACCGGTTTCTGGCATTTCAGCATGGTGAGCAAAAAAACGATGGATTTAGGCCCAGATCTCTGTACTGGGGTGAATGTATGACATTGTTCTGCATTCTGTCCATCAATTGTTGTTTTTGCATTTGTCACCCCGAGTGGGACGGGTATGCTCAGACGTGAGTCCCGTGCTCTCCATGCCACTGGAATCAAGCTATCCTGGCTGAAGAGGGGTGAAACCCCGAAACCGGTCCTAGGATGCTTGTTTCCAGTCCAGTGAGGACCTGGCTTGGCAGTTCGGGCTGGACTGTTCCCATGAGGCACAGGGTCAAGACTGATTTGCATATGGCTGGGTTCAAAATGGAATGGCATGGTGAGCAAAAAAACTATGGATTTAGGCCCAGATCTCTGTACTGGGGTGAATGTATGACATTGTTCTGCATTCTGTCCATCAATTGTTGTTTTTGCATTTGTCACCCCGAGTGGGACGGGAATGCTCAGACGTGAGTCCCGTGCTCTCTATGCCACTGGAATCAAGCTATCCTGGCTGAAGAGGGGTGAAACCCCGAAACCGGTCCTAGGATGCTTGTTTCCAGTCCCGTGAGGACCTGGCTTGGCAGTTCGGGCTGGACTGTTCCCATGAGGCACAGGGTCAAGACTGATTTGCATATGGCTGGGTTCAAAATGGAATGGCATGGTGAGCAAAAAAACGATGGATTTAGGCCCAGATCTCTGTACTGGGGTGAATGTATGACATTGTTCTGCATTCTGTCCATCAATTGTTGTTTTTGCTCCTGCTGCGTGTCAGCAGGACTGTAGCAGGTCAGATCTTAGATCTCAGCATGACTTCTATACGCCATTCACCTGCACGTCACCAGCACTTTAGAACAAGGTGGCCAGATAATGCCTTCAACTGCAGAAATGTATCTATGTAAAACCACAATAATATAACTCCACAAGACCCCAGTGGAGTCTTTGCAGTCTCTCTTGTGTTTTTTTAGACATCGCAGTAGTCCAAGAGGCCAATTCCCATGGATCTATGGAACTTCACCGTTCTACGAATGCTCAGTCCAGAAGAGATATCTAAGGAAGCAGCAAAAACATTCAGCTGCGAGACAAGTAGGTCATGTTGCAAACCTGGATAATACAACGTACATACAGAACCTCAACAACGTGGACTCTAGATGGGAAAAAATACACAGAGGCAAGAAAGCGCAGCAATCTCATAAAGCGCTAAAAAAGCAGAATAAGAATAGTTGCATGGGAGCGTAGAAGCCCGCCAGTCAAGAGATTGTTAAGCAGCAATACACAGACAGTAAACAAGCTGATCGCAGCAAAAACGCAGAAGTGGATGCCTGCTTGTGCCCCGGGGGAACTGCAGGACAGCTGATCGCAACAAAAAAACAGAAGTGGATGCCTGCTTGTGCCCCAGGGGAACTGACAGCAAAAATAAAACCAAAGCACACACGAAGCGGCATTTTCATTGCTATAGCAATAAAATGGCGTGGGACTGTCCACAGTCCCTACGGACACGCGCATGCTGTCTGCTATGGACAAATGGCAAGAGCAGCTATGTTTGTCCATGCAGGCGCGTGCATAAAAGCCCTCGGCAGAATCGATTCCAAAAGGTACTCGCAATAGCGAGAGCAGCGCATGCGCTGCTTTCGCTAGGCGAGACCTAATAATCAAAACAAGCATATTACATTCTAGAATAGTGGGTCAGAACCCACAGTGGTCATCTTGTTTCAGGTTTTCTAGCCTTGGGGCCACTTCATTTCCCACCCGAATCTAATAGTCACCCATCGCCCTCCCAGGGTGCCCGATTCACTCACTGCTCAGTGTGTTCACCCAGGGCGTTCATGGAGGGACCTCTCGAATCCTTCCCCTTCCGTAGGCGCCATCTTCTCCACTTCTCTAGGGGCTGTCTGTTTCGCCTTCTCAGTCTCACTAGGGGGTGGGGACATACCTTTAGATTCTTCTTCACTGTGTGCAATTTAAAGTGCAGATCAGCACTGTCCTCCTCCCTGGGAGCTCTGATTCCCTGCATATCATCCTTCGGGAGATATAGAATCCGTTGAGTCTCCTGGGCCTGCTTTGGGTAATGTGTCTGGCCATTTCACTCAAAAATCAGGCTAAAGGGATTACCCCATTTCCTTGAAATGTTGGCCTTTTGAAAGTGGTCTGAGTTCTATTTCATGTTTCGTCTGCGCTGGAGTGTAGCCTCCACCAAGTCATTGTAGAAAGTCAGTTTCTGTCCCTTGTAGATGATGTGATATGAAGTGCAAATGCAGGCCGTTATCTCTCTGAGAAGTAACATCAGTACTGCTTACCGCCTCCCGACCCAACCCGTGAAACGTTCACGTACCTGGGTCAGCCACGCTCCTCCGTGGGCGCGGCTCGGCGAAGCGTGGGTGCGGAGTCCTCCAGTCTCCGGCTTCTCCTCCTTCAACGAGCTCCTTCGAGTCTCCTCGCTTCTCCGGTCTACGTAGTCTTGCTCCGATCCTCCTCTCGCCTCCTCGTCTCCTGCTCCGGTGTACATACACACCCCGAGTGCTTCCTCATGTGGTCTTATTGGTTGGTCGACCGCGTCGTCATCGTAGGGGGCGTGGTTGTCTGTGAGCGTTTCCCAGTTAAAGGTGAAGGCGTCTGGTGCTGCTTCCTCCCTTAGTGACGGCGTCCACTCGTCTACCTGCGGAGTAGAAAAGACACGGTCCGTGACATCTCGAGCCTCCCACCAGTCCACCCCTTGGATAAGGTCGTCCCCGCTGTCCTCGTGACACAAAGTAATTGTTCGAAATGGGGGTCTCCAGTTGGCAATGGCGGGCGCCAATGTCCAAATAGGGACCCTTCTTCCTAAGTCAGGGCAAGCGGGCTACCCCCTTTAACAACCCCTGCTCAAACCTGTGGTAACGTAACACGAGCAGTTAGGCCTATCTCAGAAGCAGTGTGTGAAGCATTTATGACCATGCACAATAAGGCAGCAACGACACCACAAAAGGACACAACTCAGGTAGGTATAGAAAAATAATATCTTTATCTAACAGTTTAACTCAAAATTCTCAAAGCGTTTCAACAACTACATGATGATGCACAGTGGCAAAGGGTGCGGGCACTCAGCGGCAGCAGCTCTCTCTTAGCTGCTGTGGCCCACGGAACGAATCACGATGATGCAAAGTGGCAAAGGGTGCGTGCACTCAGTGGCAGCAGCTCTTTCTTAGCTGCGGCGGCCCACAGGACAAATCACAATGATGCACAGTGGCAAACGGTGTGGGCACTAAGGGCAGCAGCTCTCTCTTAGCTGCAGCGGCCCACACTGATCCAGCGAAAGGTTCAAGGGTTCAGATTCAGGTGGGCTCTCAGTGGCGGCAGCTCTCTCTTAGCTGCAGTGGCCCACACTGATCCAGCGAAAGGTTCAAGGGTTCAGATTCAGGCGGGCTCTCAGCGGCGGCAGCTCTCTCTTAGCTGCAGCGGCCCACACGGATCCAGCGAAAGGTTCAAGGGTTCAGATTCAGGCGGGCTCTCAGCGGCGGCAGCTCTCTTAGCTGCAGCGGCCCGCACAGGGTCAGTGAAAGTTTCAAAGGTGGCCAGTCCGCGGTCCTCACAGTAGAACTAGAGGCTCCGGATTACTCGACGGAGGCCTCACCTCCAAGCAGAATTCCTCGCACAGGAATTCCGACGGCTGACGGGGTGAAGTCTAATGTCCCTGAGCCTTCTGCCGGAGGCACTCTCGATTCAGGCCCTCGGGTAGTTTCTTCGGCAATCTTAGTGAAAGTTTCAAAGTCCTTTCCTCTGTTCACTCGGACAGAGTTTCGTCTTGACATCCAGAAGGAACACACCCGGACAAAGTTCCAGCGCAGCATTTTATACCTAAAAAGTCTTTGTTCTCTAAGGTTGCAAATCACCAACTCCAGTCAGAACCAGTTTGGTGGGGTTGGGGAGCACTCGGTTTACGAGGTGACATCCTTCACTTTCAGAATGAGGGGGTCTGCTATCAGACGCCCAGTGGGAGGTGGAGCCATCATTCAGCTTGCCAGGCACAGCCTTGCTCAGATCAAAGAGTCCCCCCTCCCCAGGCTCTGAATACCGATCTCTCTCTCCAGCCAGGTCTGACCCAGCTGGCCCTGCTGCTCCAAAACCAGACGGCCAATACACATACTTGCAAAACCTACAGTAAAGCTTAGGCAATAAAATACAGCATTTTCAGAAGGGGCATTTCTAAACATGGGATATATAAGTGGTCCTTACTAAAGGGTGTCTCTCAATGTCCCGAGCACAAACATATCAAACTCGAAGTTCCTATTAGGTTCCTGTGGCCAGATAGGATGATAGAGAGTAATCCTCAACCGGCCCAGTCTGGCCTATGGGAACGGATCGTGTCCCAGTAGCGACAGTGAAATGGAGGGTAACTCACTATTGGACATGCTACACAGATCTAGGCATTATGGTTATCCCAAGTCATACAGTCATTTATATACAGGGAGCATTCGCGCTGTGGCACTGATTAGCAGTGGCACAGAGCCCAGAGCATTAAATCCAGCCAACATAAGAAAATAAGAAGAGGAGAGGGGAAGGGAGACCCACACCAATGATGCCAGGTCTAACAGTAATGTACGCATGTTAAGGTATGTGAGAGTGCTTCTCTCCTCTGACAACTGGGATATGCGTATGACCAGTTCCCTAGAGCATTTCCTGATATGGTGTTGTAATTTCTGAACATAAGCCTAGATATCTTGGGGAGAGGAGTTGGCCTAACGGCTAGGGCGGGCGACCTCAAGTCTGGGGAACTGGGTTCAAGTCTTGGCAATGACGCTGAACATCCTGTGATTCTGGGCAAATCACTTAAACTCCACGTGCCTAACAAAAAATAAATGTGTCCTCATGTAATGCAACTGGTGCTATGTAAAGCACCCTGATACCCGATTCAGGTTAAGTTTGCGCTATATAAACTCTATAAAATAAAAAAAATCTGTTCCTTCTCATCCTACTGGAAGACCTCGAACCGAGGTTCTTTATATCCTGCTGCATGTCCTTTAGAAATTGTCATTTTAGATTATATGACTCCTGAGACTAAGTGGGTAATTTATCTATCAAAAATTAAGATGTAGTCAGAACGGTTAACAACTGCATAAATCTAGGGAACCTGGAACCAATCTCACTTGTGTCTTTCTGCACCTTCTAGAAAAGTCCGTCACTACACTTTAAATGACCTGAAAGAGCTTTATTCCAGGTTATCTTAGTAAATCAATTGAGAGCAGACACCTACATTTCTCGCTGTCTGAGCCTCACATAAACTTCCTTAACTCAGTTTATTTGTAATCCGTAATTCTTTGTTTAGGGAATCTGCTTCACTCTTTAATAAGTATCCTCTCTCTTGGACTTTTTGTTTTTATTGATTTTCCACATGCCTATAATATACACAAAAAATAAACTCACTAACATTGTATGGAAGATAAAGTATAAATATAATAAAACATATTGATAAGCTAAACTCATAACCGTCCAATGTACAAAGCAAAATGCTTTTAATTGAAAAAGCAAACCATATATGTGCACACGAATAATATTTTTTTCTGAAGGCCACAATTAACTCAACCTGTGGCATACATGTCTTTAGACAGTAACATAACAATTAAGAACTCCTTGCCTCAACTCTCTTCAATTGCCCCCTGGTTGATGAGTTTCCTCTCCTGTAAGTTCAGTTCTGGATTTTACTTTTGTTGAGTATTGCTCTGATTAATCAGAGGCTTTCATTCTGAGACAGACCAGGGTTTGGTATCCTCATATGGACACAAAAGCCATCCCCACTGGCATGTGCGCCTTGTGCACTCCTCGGATAAGCAGAGGAGCCTCCTTCATTTATTGATCTAGGTGATGAGAAACGTCATTGGGATTGCAAGTGAAATGCTCTGCTTAAAAGTGTGAACTTTGAACAAGCCCGGTTGGTACGTTATCGAAAGTCTGGTTTCAAAATGCTTCCCCCCTAAAAATAACACACTTGGATACTTGTAACGAGTCCTGGGGGCTGGAGTGTGGAAGGGAGCATGGTGTCAGTCCACTGAGCTGTGCTATTCCAACTTCACAGAGCTCCAGGCTCTAGCTAGGTTTACAGTATTAATGGTCACACCTGTCCGAAGCTGATTTCTGGAAATAATCTGTGCATCTGTTAATATTGAATACTCAGAGATCTCTTTGTCACAGGCTACACAATCACCAATCCGGATGTTTTATTCAGAATAAAAAAAGAGGCCGAGCCATGCTACCAGAGTGATGAACGCCTGGCAGGAAGAGGACGCAGTTCTGGCAACCCCACAAGTAAGATTTTTGGGGCACTAAATTTCCCGGATGAAGGTGGGGGAGGAGCTTTCTTTATTGCTTGGATGGAGTTCCCTTCTTTTCGCTGCTTGGATATGTGCTTATTGAACCACTGCTAAGTAGTTCCTTATTCTGTGTGACCACTTTCAGACACTTGGGAATTTTCTGGGCAACAGCAGCATTATTTTTATTTAGTGAATTTGAAGAGCACTGACCTGAAACAATGAACTGTGATGCTGTTCTTGCTACTGGCCGAGACTATGACCAGAGAAGAAGAGAGGAATACGGTAGATGGGGACAGTGAAAGGGTAAATTTTATGCATTTGTGAAATATTAAGTCAGTTTCAGTAGAGCGTAAATAGCTTAAGCATTCCTACACGATCGCTTATGACTTCTCTTTTGATTCTGGGAATGGAGAGTTTCTTAGAGGAGGAGGATGTACGGAATATGGAGGGGATGTTTGTATTGAATCTTCCTCTAATGAAAGTGGGGTTCATGCTGAAAAATGCCCTCAAGCACTGGCAGATACAAGAATGGGCAGAGCCAATAGCTCTGTTGTTAGTGTGATACCACATGCAAACACAGTGATGCAGAAATGTGCACAAGCTATCTGTGCCACTTCTCTCTGGCTACTCTCTTTCTTTGACTTCTATGTATGTGCCCTGTTTTGTAGTTCATACGTTTGCAGTACTTGGGGCCAGATGTATCAAAAAAGCATTTTGCAATTCCCAAATAGCAATTTTTACCGAATCGCTATTTGAGAATCTCAAAATGCAATGCAGAAAAAAATGCGCAAGAAAATATTGATTCGGTAATATTCGCATTCACAATTTCAGATTCCTAATTAGCGATTCTGTAATAGAGAATTTGCTAAATAAAAAAATCGCAAAATAGCGAATCTGCTATTCCGATGCAGTTTGACGACATCACAACCAGGAAGTGTGTTTCCCAATGCTGTTTCTGAGGGCCTGAGGCTGTGTAAGAGACTGATAGCAGGAGCACACCCCTCAGGAGAACATCGAGAGTGCAGAGACAGGCACAAATACATATCATGGCTTCACAGGAGAAGGCAAAGGAGGCTGCAGGACGCAACAGAAAGCAAAGGTTTAGTGAAAAAGAATTGGGGGTACTTATAAAGGAGATGGTGAAGAGCCATGAGTAACTGTTTGGAAAAAAGTCTCTACACATCCCCGAGTCAGAGAAGAGGAAGATCTGGCTGGACATCTAATCCAAAGTAAATGCCAGAGGGGTCACACAGCGCTCCACAGTAATAGTAAGTAAGTAAGTAATATATTTTATTGTTTGATTAATTAAAACCTTTACAATTTCCATGTAAAAAAAAAAAAGCGTATTAGCAGCAAAATTCATATCCTAAAACCATTTAAATAAAACATATAAAACTTTCTTGAGTTGTATTAACATCCCCAAAGACATTAACAGTAAATGTCTGCACAGTCCATCAATTAAAAAAAGCAAGGCTCAGTTATCAAAGAGAGAGAGAGAGAGACTGTTCCATCAACAGTTGGTGGTTAACAGCAGTGAAGACAGATTTGCTGTTAGCTTTACTATTCAAGCATATAACGACAAAGTGTTAGATAAGCATAGAATGACAATTTTGCTTTAATATAATGAGTTAAGGGGCCATGAGATGCAAAAATTAAGCGATCTAGTCACTTGCCGCAAGAGCTTTTGCCCCTGCCACTTCCATGAATTGGACAAGGCGACATGCCAGCTGTACATCTCCACCTCCAAAACATGCCATCACAGCTTGTCTGCAGGATCTTATCTGCTTTCTAACAAAGAGCGGCTTTAATAGCTGTCGCCGTTCGGCCTGTAACTTTCTGCATATACATAGTAGGTGTAATACACTTTCATTGGCATCCTCACATAGGCGGCATATTGATTGACCCTGGAGACGCTTCCACGGGGGAAGATGCGGTAAAGATGGCAAAATACCCAATCGAAGATAAAGATATTTTTCTTTCTTCTTTCTATTGAATCCCGTGCCTAAGTATGGTTGTGGAGAGAGTTTGTCATAGCTGTGAACCACAAACCATCCGTGGGCTCTTTCTGTAAGTGCCGCCTTGTCTTCTACTAATGATAGCTTTTTCGCTGTCTTATTAACAATTTGTTTAAAACAGTGATAAGACCCTGAGGCGGCCCAAAGTTCCTTGAGACCCAGACATTCTATTGACGCTATCAAATAGGTCCTTGCTGCACACTCCTTCTTTAGATGTATTTCATTCCATAGATATGAGTTCAGTGTGCCTTTTTCAGATTTTTTTTATCCTCTTCCAGGTCTTAACGTATGCTCCTTTGCGGGCTATTTCTTCACTTTGCATGCCGAATTCTAGCCTTATTTGGGCTGGCGAGACGTACTTTGGTAAATTAAATATTATCCTGGCAACTCTTGAGACAGTTCTATCCAAAGTGAGTGCATCTCTTCCCCTCAGACACTCACTCCCATACGTGATTGCCGGGATGAGTTTTGCTTGCCAGACTTGTAGCAGTGGAGTAAGGCTAGGGCCGGCCGTTTTCTGTTTGATTGATTTTATGGCCATGGCTATCGTAATGCCTCTTCTTTTAATTGCTTCTTTTTGTAAGTTGAAAGTCCCCTTGTTATCCACGATCACACCTAGATACTTATATCGGTTGTCTACTTCTATTAGTGAATCTGCCATATACCAGGAGTATTTAGAGATTTCCTTCTTTGGATGTATCCTCATAACCTTCGTTTTGTCGCGATTAATAGTTAATCCGTTAGATATTGAATATCGACTAGTTGTGTCCAATAAGTGTTGGAGACCGATGGGGGTCTGACTGACCAGTACAAGATCGTCTGCGTACAAGAGGTTAGAAAGCAAAAGCCCTCCCAGCTTTGGCGGATGAGAATTGCAAATGTCCAATTCTGACGAAAGGTCAGACATAAATAAGTTGAAGAGCATTGGTGCCAGGACGCACCCCTGTTTAAGCCCCATGGTTGTTGGAATTTTACTGGACAAATACTTTCCGTCCCCTAGCTTTACTTGGACCCACGTATTTGTGTGAAGCAATATTAACTGGTTTAGGAGAGCAGCTGGTATTTTCATTTCCTTGAGTTTGTGCCAGAGTTTACTTCTATCGATTTTGTCGAAAGCTGACAAATAGTCGATAAAGCGCTCCACAGAAGACCTACGCAAGTGCTGGTACGACTTACGCTTAAGGGCAAAAGAGAAGGTGGCAAGCAGGCTTGCGGACGCCAAGGAGACCGGTGGAGGACCATCGATACAGCCGGCGTCCACCCCCCTTGAGGACTTGGTGGAGTTCACCCTACAGCTTGAATCCATCAGTGGCATAGCAGACATCGACAGCTCAGCCACAACCAACACCAGCCAAGGTAGAATGCATGCTAAAATACCCCTGCCCCATTACTCACAAAAAACCCCAATTAGAAATAACTTATTGAAAAAGTTAGATTGCCACTCCAGTCTACATTTTTGTTATCACCCAGCAATGCAGTCAGACACATAAGACAGTGTAACAATGATACTGAGAAACATATCCGCAGTTGAGACCCACCAGTAATTAACCAATTAAAACACAACATTTAGGTATACCAACTCAAGTACATTTAATTTTCAAATAACATAAAGCAGGACACTCAATCAGTAGTTTTGTTATATTCACAGATGAACCTGCGCCACAGGGTGAATACACACCAATAGATGAGCCAGTGGAGATCCAGGAACAGGCATGGGAAGAAGAGTCAGACACCACAACACCACCAACACCTGCACCAAGACCACGCAGGTACACTGTGGCTCTACTACAGTAGTTGGAGGTAGAAGGGGAATAAATCCCATAAGAGCTACAGTCCAGGCCAGATGAGCAGGCACAGCCTCAAAGTGATCAGTCTCTTGTGTAGCGTAGCAACATCAATCGCAGGAGACGCAGAGCACACGGCGCCGCTGAGGAAGGAGAGGGATCCTCTGTCTTTGCTGGGGTGGAGGGCACTATGGTTAAGGTGCAGCGGCTGCATTTGAAAAGCATGCAGTCAATGCAAAGGCAGCTGGTGTGTCTGAATCACAACCTGGCTGACATTAAGGACAATATCAGGGAGATGAACAACACAGTGGCAGAGGGCCATGGGGCAAATGCAGAAAGTCTAAGGGACATAAAAGCAGTGATTAAAGAGCTCTGTACCACCATGCAGAGGGAGCATGCCACCAAACGCCGCTAAAAGCACCACCTATTTAGCGGTTCGGATGTTTACACAAAGGCAGTTAACCGTCTGTGCAATGCCACAGCTGTCCTGTCCAGACGCACTGTGTCCATGCAGGTGGAAATGGCCCCCTGGGGATTGGTGCAGGTCACCACTTCTGTTGAACAGCTGCAGACAGCTACTGTAGCTGGGACAGGTATACTGGGTGCAGGGACAGTGAGGAGGCCTCCAGCCGCAGCAGCATTGCTGCACCGGCGACTGAGCCCAGGCGGCAGAGTGCAAGGCAAGGTACAGCATCCGAGGCCTCAACAAGGGAGGCCAGTGTAAACATTGACCACTCTAGTGCTGTGCTTGGCCGTAAGAAGTAGTCAGTGGTGTGACCGAGGCATGCAAATGGGTGAGGTAACCCATAGCATATGACAAAACGTGCTGAATGTTGTGTATGGTCTGTATAAATGCCATGTTGACCTACAAAAGCCACACACAAGAAAGGAGTTGATGGCTTTGTGCACACAGTGTACCTGATATTAAAGTGAATAAAAACACAGTTGATCAAAAGTCATGAGGTGCATTGTCTCATCATTACTCGCCTAGAAATAGTTGCGTGGTATTTCATCACGTCTCTGTCTGCCATCTGCTGCACCTATACCACCTGCTGCTCTGTGAGGTGGACGTGGTACATCCTCTTCATCAGGCTCCGAATATGTGAGGTCCAATGGTATGCCATTGGTTGTTGCTAGGTTGTGCAGCATGGCACAAGTGGCCACAATTTTGCAACAGATCTCTGGCCGGTACTGCAGTGCACCTCCACTTGTTTGTGGACAGCGGAACCTACTCTTCAGTAGGCTGAATGTCCTCTCTATGACATTGCGTGTCGACTTGTGTGAAGCATTGTATATCATTTCACTCTGAGTTGCTGGATTAAGGTATGGTGTGAGAATGAAGGAGCGCATAGCATATGCACTGTTACCTACAGGATGAAAGGCAATAGGTTAATCACTGTCCTATTTCTACAGATCTAAGGAGTCTATCAGAGTGAGTAACATGCATTTACCTAGCAGGTATCCTTCGCCAAATTCAACCCTAGTGAGACGTGTGTATATTCCACTGTGTCTAAATATGAATAAATTGTGCATACTACCAGGATATTTGGCCACTATGTCAGTTATGTGAGGCATTACATATGACCTGGATGTTGAGTGAATGAAAGGATTTCCTGTTCCTGAACACAAACTCATTATCTGAGGGGGGCAGATGGCTACACGTGTCCAATCAATGCACCCAATTACATGTGGAAATTGCGCTATCTGGTTGTAATCCAATTTGGTTTGCTGCAGTACCTGTTGTGTAGTGGGGAATCTGATGTAATGGTGTATCCTCAGTACCATTGCATCCAATAAAGCATTCAGGAAGCATGAAGCACAACTTTGGGATGCCCCTCCTGGTGCAGCAACACCCCCTGGTAGCTCCCTGATGCTAGTAGGTGCAGTGAACATAGGACTTGCACATGTGTGGGAATGGCTTGGGTCCTGCGGCTTCTGATGCTCCAGTATTGGATGTAGGTCAGCTATCAGGTCTAGTATTGCTGCTGAGTCTAGTCTATATTTGTCATGGATTTCTTCCTCTGTCTGCTGAAACAGGGTTATGGGCACTCTGTAAATGCGCTCCTTTCTCCTCCTCCTTCTCTGTGCTGCTGCTTAAATCCGCATCCTCCTCGCTATGACATACAGCGCTGCCATTGTGAAAGATTCTGAGGCCCTCTGGGCCTTTTTTAAATAGTTTGCACCTGGTTACCACCTGGCCTGAGTTGGTGGTAATTTGCACGTGCAAAATTGTGATTTTTGGGTCATTCGCAATTTGCGAAAGTTTCATACATTGCCCTGCGATTTCAAAGTTGCAAATTCTCAATTTGGGATTCCCAAATTGCGAATTCGCAAGTTGGGATTCACTAAATCGGGATTCGCAAAATTGGGATTCGCAGTTTTTGCGATTTTCCAATTTTGCGATTGCAAAAGCTTATAGAGCCCCTACTCTCCATCCTGTAGCTCCGTGGTCGTGCTGCCGCCACCTACTCAGCGCTGTTAGGGGTTCGAGCCTGGTGTGAGCATCATTCTCTGTATTGTGATCTTCTGATCCCTCGCGTTTGTTGTACCTGTGCCCTTTCGTTTGTTGTCATTCCTGTTAGTTTGTTGTCATTCCTGTGATTATTTGCGCCTGTATTTCTCTTTTTCGGTTTGCCTGTGCTTCATTGGTGTCATTCCGGTGATTACTGGGCCTTATTCTGTTCCGTTTTCTGCCTGTGCCCTTCCTCTGGTCCTCTGTGCCCGTTTTTCCTCCACCTTTTCCCACCGCTGCTGCCCCCGCGGCCCCTCCCCCAGTCGTTCCCGCTTTCCGCCTCCCAGCTCCGCTTTCCCTCCCCCTTCCCTATTTAATGGCGGCCGCTGTAGGAGTGCCTGAGCAGAACCTCTGACCTTCGGGCCAGAGTCCCTGTTTTCTGCCCCTGTAGCTCCGCGGTCATGCTGCTGCCACCTACTCAGCGCCATTAGGGTTCGAGCCTGATATCGGCATCACTCTCTGTATTGTGATCTCCTGATCCCCCACGTTCGTTATGCCTGTGCCTTTTCATTTGTTGTAATTCCTGTGATTATTTGCGACTATTTCTCTTTTTAGGTCTCGCCTACACAGCGCGCAAGCGCTGCTTTGGAGTGACCTCTTGGAATCACTCCGGGCTTTTGTGGAAACTCGTGCATGTTCTGCGCTGTTTCCAATGGGCACTTGTGCATGTATGGCGTTTACCTTGTGGGAGCAAGCAGCGGCGCCATCTGTTTGCAATTATGGCGCCCGCCGCTGCTCGCTCCCGTAAGGTAAAAGCTGCACGTCGCTTTAACTGTCGCGGCCGCGGGCCGCGCTTGTCTTTCAGCACTTGTTATTATCAAGTTGCAGTTTAGCAGCTTGGAAATGCCGGTGACATTCCAGGATATTAGTGCTTTTGAGACTGACGTCTGTGTTTTTTGTTTTAATTGTATTTCAATGTCGTTTGAGAAAAGCATTTATTCTTTGTTCCATTTCATTCATATTTCAGTTCTGTTACTTCATTCTTTATTTTTTTCAGTTCGTTCTCTTTTTGAAATGTGTTTTGTCTTGTCTCTTTCTACCATTCTCTTTCTACTGTTCTCATTGATTCGGTTTCATTTATTTCCTGTCTTGTAATTCTATTTCTGTTTGTCTGATTTTTCCTTCACCTTCTTCCCTATCTTCTGTCTTTCTTTAATATTTACTTTGCTTCCTTTCTTGTTTGAGGCAGAAATCAGCAACGCCTGGACCAGCGGGGTTTAACAGCGCAGTTAATTGGAGCGCTGCAAACGTATAGGAAACCGCTGGAGTTTGTAATTAGAGAATCCCTTATTGATAAATCCCGGCCAGTTGCAGACCCTGCCCTCGGATAACTGCTCCCCCGCCCCTCCCCGCCACTGCTATTTAATAACACAGACAACTCAAACCTTGGCAAACGCCTAACATTTGTTCTGTGACCGGCTGCCCCGGGTTTGGTCTTCCAGAGATCCTATAAGCTTCACAGTTCAATGAAATGTAACACTTCCCTAGCCCCCTTGGTGACAGACAAGGTATCGCGCTTCCTGCGCCAGCTCCACGAGATACCCATCAGGGGGGCTTCTTCATCCGGATTGAGCACATCATGCGTCTGGTCTGGCAGTGACCACTCTGATTGGTTAGCCTCATGTAACCTCAGAGCAGCGGGCACTTGCAGCCACACCAACAGAGGCATATGTATCCCTCAATACCAGAAGAGCTGCAGCCTCTTAATAGACGACTTCCTGTGCCAACCCAGCGGAGACGGCACGTCAACCTCGTCTGTCCATCAATGGCAACTTGAGGGGGCTAGAACAATGTCTGGAACCCACAGGCCAGATGCCTCCCAATGAAATTCCCCAAAACCTTACCCAGTAACCACCTCTATTGGTGCTAATCCTGCTTTGTCGGCTTGTGCATGATGGTGCACTGATGCACAGGTATTATAGAGCTTTAAGGCACTTTAAAGGCAACAAGCACATTGCGACCCTTGCCCTTTACATAGGTGTCACTGAGTTTTCTGTAAGCAGCAGGAATGCCCTTTGAAGTCCCATAACTTACTGCACTGCCTCTTCCACATGGTCGTTGTGTTTATATTCCTTTCTCACCTCAAGTGACTCGATTTTTATGCTTGCCAATGGCACCAACTCACATACATGTCACAGCATTTTCGATCCAGTGGCATACAGCGTCCTTGTGAGCCACTACATCAATTAACTTCCCTCCCTCCCATGTGTGCCTGCTCACCTGTGCAAGGTTGCCAATACTGAATCACATGTAAGTAGAACATGTTCTGCACCAAGAAGATCACCCACCTTTGGGCCTGCTTCCATGTGACTGGTGTTGTTTGCACGTCCAGCACATCTTGCAGTTCATTTGCCAGGTCAATTGCCACAACTCACCTACTCAGTCACCACAATTCTGCCACATCCCTTGCACTGACTTGCAGAGTAGTCACAAGACTAACTATTGTGGGGCTACTGACATCCTTAGAATTAGCACTATCAACATGCGTGCACTCCTCAACCCCTGGTCACCACCCACAGTTGCAGTCCACAAATTCTTTCCTTGGCTCAGCCAAGCTGGGCAAGTCTGGCAGAGCTGACGCACTTGGACGTCACCATACTTTTCCTGTGAGGGGTTGGTCTTATTGAGTTATGAGGACTTGTGTCTATGGGCCAGTGGCCTCATAGCCTACCTTCTAGCGTGACTAAACACCATACCAAAATGCATCTTTGTGGCAGCCTAACATTATCTGCATAAGTGCACTATCTCATCTTTAAATTTCCCTTTAAGCAGGCGAGGAATGACCACTCTACAGGAAAAACCAATGACCATGCTGCCTTTAGGGCATCTTGAAATCGGTGGTGGAAGACCACATTGGTCACAAATGGCAGAAGTCAGGGTCTGCCACGGTTTATTGATAGATGTCCAGTTTCTGTTTCATACAATCCTTTATTGCCAGTTGTGACGGATATGTGAACTGGGGTATTTAAAATGCCCAGGATTACACATTGAAATCAAATACATAGGCCAAAATTACAAAGAAAGTATCTTAGTTGGACTGTGGCCAAATTAGCTACCACACCGCCACTCTACCCTGAAGAAATGGGCGAAGCTGTCTACACTTAAAAAAGATGAAGACAGTGGATATAGCGGAACCTGGGAATTAAACAATTTGAGCAATAGAACTAATAATTACACTTATTGGAATGTTGAGGAGGGATAAGGTGTTCAGAATTCAGTCCATAATACCAGTGTTTGATTGGCAGCATGGTCATATTCAGATTTTGATAGCATTATTAAACTTTTAGCCAGTCACCAACGCACGCTCCTGTGCACCCGTCCCTGAGGAGCAGGCCCACAAGTAAAGAACTGATATCTGCAGTCAGTAATGCTGCACAAACTACTTTAACAAGCATTGGCATAGCCAATAGGTCTCGCCTTTGGGACCTTATAAGTATTTAGTTGTGCAGCACAATATCCTTGGTGCAACAACATCAACTGTTGCATGGCTAAACACTTATAAGGTCCCAAAGGCGAGACCTATTGGCTATGCCAATGCTTGTTCGGTTTGCCTGTGCTTCCTTGGTGTCATTCTCGTTTTCGGTTTGCCTGTGCTTCCTTGGTGTCATTCCTGTGATTACTGTGCCTTATTCTGTTCTGTTTTCTGCCTGTGCCTTTCCTCTAGTCCTCCGTGCCTGTTTTTCCTCCGCCCTTACCTGCCTCTGCTGCCCCCGCGGCCCCTCCCCGCCTGTCGTTCCCACCTCGCAGCTCCGTTTTACCTCCTCCTCCCACATTTAATGGTGGCTGCTGTGCAGGCGCGCCGCTGGCGTGCTAAAGGCAAGCACGTCTGCGCCTCTCCGCGACCAGCGCCAGGAACTCTGGATCTGAGACCCTCCACCGCTACAACTCCACTGCCCTCCTCGCACTCCACACCGGAAGGAACAACTGCCACCAGCTGGCAACACCGAACACCACCCGCGGCCAGTTCTCCTGCCGCCACTGCCACTGAATCTTCGCTCCAACCACACCCCCCCCCCGGACCGAACTCAAACACCTCTGATGCCTTGAGGTGCATCCTCCTCAATGTGCGCTCCCTGCACAGACACGCCGTAGAGATCTGGGACCTCCTCAACACCTTCTCACCAGAGGTCGCCTTTTTACAGAAACCTGGACCAACGCCTCCTCTGCACCCAACATCGCCACCACCATCCCTGACGGCTACAAGATCCAGAGGAAGGACCGCCCCAACCACCTTGGAGGAGGACTCACCATCATTCCCAAGAGCTCCCTCCGACTCTCCACCTCGACGACAAGCGACCCCTCCGCCACAATCGAACACCTCCACTTCCAGGTCCAACCCAGCCCTAGAACCACACTCCGTGTCATCCTCGCCTACAGACCTCCCGGACCCCACGCCTCATTCGCCACTACCATCGCCGCCCTCATCGCACCCCATGCCATTGCCTCCACGGACTACATACTCCTCGGAGACCTGAACTTCCACCTCAACAACCCCAACTCTGCCACCCTCCTGGACAACCTTGCCAACATTGGACTGAAACAGCTCGTCACCAGGCTTACCCACAAGGCAGGACACACCCTCGACCCCATCTTCGCAGGAGGGCCAAACATCCACTTCAGCTACACCACATAACCCCCTTGGGCGGACCACCACTGTGTACATTTCCACATCGACAAACACACATCAGATCCACAAAAAGGACCTTCATCCAAAACAAGATCCTCGCCAACTCCAGCAACTCCAAACAACTTTTCAGCATCATCCAGGAATTCACCAAGCCCCCCAGCGAGACCACAGACATCACCCCTTCCCAGGACCTCTGCAACAAGTTCGGATCCTTCTTCCATCTGAAAATCAAGGGCCTCTACGACCATTTCAACGACCACACCTGACTCCGAAACCACCTCCCTCTCCAGCAACGCCAGCCAGCCCACCATCTCCTCCTGGACCCCAGTCACCACCAAAGACACCTCGTCGACCATGCAAGGCATCCACTCAGGAGCCCCCACGGACCCATGCCCTCCGCACATCTTTCACAGAGCCACCATTGCCATCGCTCCCGAACTGCGACGCACCATTAATGCCACCTTCAAGACTGGCATCTTTCCCGACGACTGAAAACGTGCAGAAGTCAAACCCCTGCTCAAGAAGCCCTCAGCAGATCCCACAGACCTCAAGAACTACCGACCCATCTCCCTCCTCCCATTCGCGGCCAAAGTCACTGAGAAGACTGTCAATACACAACCAAACAAATTTATTGAAGAAAACTCCATCCTCACCCCCTCCTGATCCGGTTTCCGCAGCAACCACAGCACCGAGACCTCTCTACTCGCTGCCACAGACGACATCCGCACCCTCCTCGACCAAGGACACTGCGGCCCTCATCCTGTTCGACCTCTCTGCAGCATTCAACACCATCTCCCGCCACAAGCTCACAGCCAGACTCCATGGTGCAGGCATACAAGGTGCAGCCCTCGACTGGATCCGCTCGTTCCTCACCGGCAGAACCCAAAGAATCAGACTGCCACCCTTCCTCTCTGAACCCATGGAAATCAACTGCGGAGTGCCCCAAAGATCGTCGCTCAGCCCCACGCTTTTCAACATCTACATCGCTGCCATCGTCAGACATCACGGATTCAGCATAGTATCCTAAGCCGACAACACCCAGCTCATCCTCTCCCTAACCAAGGATCCTGTCACCACCAGACTCAATTTCCAGGAAGGAATGAAGAGTGTCATATCCTGGATGAGCAGCAGCTTCCTGAAGCTCATCTCGGAGAAGGCAGAGGTCCTCATCCTCTGACCCTCCCCCTTTGTTTGGGATAACACCTGGTGGCCATCCGCCCTTGGCAGCTCTCCCAACCCCCACGGACCACGGCCAAAACCTCGGCATCATACTCGACCCCTCCCTCTCCATGACCCGACAGGTCAACACCGTCACCTCCAGCTGTTTCAACACCCCCCACATCCTCCAAAAGACCTTCAAATGGATCCCCCCAATCAAGGAAAGCAGTTACCCACGCACTCATAACCAGCAGACTAGACTATGGAAACGCCCTCTACGCCGGGATCAGCAAGGCCCTGGTCCGCAAGCTCCAGACCATACAGAACACCGCAGCCAGACTCGTCCTCGGCATACCTCGACACGAACACATTACCCAACATCTGTGGAACCTACGCTGGCTGCCCGTTGAGAAGAGAATCACTTTCAAGATACTCACCCACGCCTACAAATGACTCCACAGCATCGGCCCCCAATACCTCAACGAGAGAATCTTATACTACGTACCCAAGAGAATCCTCCTATCCGTCGCCCTCGCCAAACCCCCTCGCATCTGCAGAGCCAGGATAGGCAGAAGAACCTTCACCTACATCGCAGCCAAGACCTGGAACGAGCTCCCGATTGACATCAGGCCCTCCCCCTCCCTGAACATATTCAGGAAGATCCTCAAGACTTGGCTCTTCGACTGAACGGAGCTGCACAACACCCACCACCCCCGTCCCGCAGCGCCTTGGGACCCTCACGGGTGAGTAGAGCTCTTACAATCCCCCTGATTGATCGGATCAGGCAATTTTGCGTTCGCAAACGGCCACATTTTGCGATTCGCACCGCTTGCAAATGCAAAATAGCTTGATACATGTGGCCCTTGATTTTTTTTATTTAGTTCCAAGCTCGAGGTCATGGTGGAATGCAGCACCGCAAGCTTGGAGAATAATAAATAGACCTAGACATAGGAAACACAGAAGGGGACAAATTGCACAATTTTGGTTATGTGGGTATTTCTGCATGCCTGTGTTTGCACAATAAAGCTAGATTTACAAATGGTTGTTTAAGAAAGACTGGCGTCTGGATTACACTTTGTGACTCTTAGTTAAAGGCAGTTCATTCTGAGCAGTATAATATTAATTTAAATGTGTTTTAGTAGAATGAATTTTAAAACGTGCAACAGAGTCTTTGTGTTTTTTGACTCTTTGAATATAATTTGGGCAGCAGTTCAATTAGTGTCTCAACGCTGTCTTCAGACCGCTTGAAGGTTATTTCAAGTGCAGGCAATTTTATGACTGTTTCCGTTTTCAGTGCATGCCACAGAATCAACACTGCTTCAGCTATATCAAGCACTGCATGTTTGTGGAAGATGGCTTATTTAGACAACTTATATTTGTTTGGAAGCATATTGCATATTGCCACTGCACTGCCTGTGGTAAAACATGCTTTCTGGTATCTCAACAAGAGCAGATGGGCGGAGACTTCAAAACTCAACTACATCTGGCAAATGTAGAGCTTCAGATAAAATCAAAATAAACACAAAGTGGCAGTACACTCCATTAGACTGGACAATTAGCTGTGGCCTTCAGTGTGGACAAGCGGCGCCAGAGTTGCAATGCTTCACTGAGGCTGTCCTCTGCACTTACTTCGTAGCATATTGATTCTGACTGCTGGCAAAGCCAAGTGACTTCACTGGTTTGACGCAAGCCTGCAATATCGGAGGATTAGAATTCAGAGCTCCTTTTAGCCATAATTCACATTATTGAAGGACATAAGCCCAAAGTGTAACAGAGATCATGCACCGCTAAGGATCATACCCGCTTTATTTGTCTTCATTTCTTTAATTGGACGACGGAATTATGAAAATGAAAAGTTGTGACGTCCCTTCCAAACAGTCCTGCATAATATATTCCATTTAGGCGAAGACCTTTAAAGACCGAACTGAAATTAAAACATTTGGAACGAGTTTCTTCTATATAAAAAGAGGTGCTTGAATAAAAACACGTTTCAGGGGCATTATCATCATTACTAGGTTTTTCCAGTCCGTAACGGGTATTGTCAGTGTATTACTATTTTAAAAACTTTTAATCTCTTTCTGGTAATCGGTTACATTTATGTTATGAAATGCATCTACATTTTCTAAGGTTTTACACCCAGGTACATGGTTTGTGTTGTCAACAGTGTAGTCTATTATACATACCATACTATTATTTCTGTTTTTTGATCATTGGTACTATATCCTGACCTCTTACCAAACCTGGTCATGTAGAATACAGTGTTTTTAAGCGTAGATTTTGGGGCGAACATGTAGACTGGACCTAGACATAACTTGTGAGAAAGCTTAGTTTTTTCCTTTCCGACGCAAACACTCCACGTGAGCAATGTGCAGTGGTTTGTGGGTTATTGTAGTCCACGGGGTTCTTTGCCTCAATTCGGCATATTGACTACGTTTTTGATGCCAGAGGGTCTAGAGAACGCTTTCTCAGGCTGTTCGAAAGAGAACTCCAGAAAATGTATCATTGGCACTCATACACGAGGCCAATGTTTCAGTAATCTTTAATGGCACACACAAGATTTTGCCAACTATTACTAATAGCGGAGATGACTGTTGTATTATTGGTCTTCTCTCAGTTCAGATAGGTTCTCTCTCTCTCTCTACATTGGGTTTGTCAGCCACTTTACTAATTAAAGGCTATTCCCCATTTTGATTTCAATTTTGAATCTCGTCTTTGAACATGTCTTGTAGTGGCACAACCTATTGTTATAGCAGTAAATCAGGTCAGAGTACCACTTGCACAGCACCTCTTGGATAGAGGTTTTTGCCTATTGTGGCAGTTATGGTAACTTTCATTGAAGATGCATATACTGCATACCTCTTTGAAATATTTTACTCATGGGTGGAATTTGATCCTATTGATCCTAACACAGCAAGCTTTCATACAAAGAGAGCTCCTACACTACTTGCTAATTAGGAACTGTATCATTAGAACTCCCAATAGGATATCAAGAACAACAAACATGTTTTGATAGACAACTGCGACATATAGTTCAGACTATCAGAACGTATTACCCTGCCCGTGTTAGACGGGTATACACCATAATCAGACCTAGTAGATCTGGCAGCTCCAGATTTATGACATTTACTAAACCAGTTAGCCATCTATAGGTGAGTTTGGCAGTTTGTTTTACAATACACAATCTTCTGTAACAGGGTCATTTATTCTGTGTCCTGTGCAACAAATGTATGCTGCAGAGCAGGCAATTAGATCATAGACTAGTAATGCTATTTCGGGCAAAGCTCCCACAAAACAACAAGAAATTCCATTGAGGATTGCTCGCAAAAGTAACTAGCTTCATGCGGTCTATCCCCAAGATAAGCATAGAATGGTAACTACATATGTTCCACTTGGTATGGTACCACCAATAGAAGAGTCAGGCTTAATGCATCGAGTTGTTTGATACCTTGGAGGACCAACTTTGGTTGCACCGTTCAGGAGTTAGCACTGCTGAGAGGTCAGTGTGCAACCCTGCACTCGCCAACGGGGCAACTAAGTCTTACCACAGTGAAAACTAAAGTTTCGTGTTTTTACTGCCAGAACATGCAAAATACATGTTCTGCCTATGAAATATGCTGCACCCTGCCTAAGGGCTCAGTAGGCCAACCATAGAGGTGACTTACTCATGTTTCAGGGAGAGATTTTACTTTGCTATGGCTTGAAATGGCAAGGTCGGGTTAGCAGTTTGAAACTGCTCTTCCAGTCTGCAATGGTGGACTGGGAGACTTCTTTTACCTTTATCACACCCAGTGACACAACCAGTGATGCAATCCCTGGGTCGACTCTAACTTACAGGCCCGGGATACCCTGGGTACCATATACTAGGGACTTGCAGGTAAGTTAGCCTATGCCAATTAGGTATAGTCAATGAAACATATATGTTTTAGGGTCAGGGCACTGGAACTGAGGTCTGCTTAGCAGGCCTCAGAGCACCTAGAGTTGAAAAATCAGCAGCATCAGTCATAAAACCTAGAGGTGACCATACTAAAAGAGGCATTACCTTGGCCTGTCATCTTACTTTTTTTTATTACCAAAGGCATGAATTGACTTGGTTTTTATTGATTGTCTACGTAGGCTAGAGAGCAGCAGGGAAGCCACCAATACTTTGAGCTTATTAAAAATTAGACTAGCTCAAGGACCTAAAGAGCGTAAAGGTTGCTGGTTGACTTTGCCATGTTTCCATTTATTTTGCTAGTCACAAGGTCTCCATCTCGCATTGTTTGTTTTGTCTATCAGCCGCCCTAAATGAGGAGCCTGAAAAGGGTGAGGAAAAAAAAGTTGGTGGATGCAACCACAGCAATTTCTTATTGTTTCTCCGAGCCTCCTGATGAAAGTGACATTTTATGATCAACACAACTATATTGTGAAACCGTTGAAATGGTGTCAGAGTTGTTGGCTTATTATCCCTTTGCTGTTTATCTGTCAGAGTTGGTGCACAATTGCATGATGCATTGCTCTTAGATGTAAGTTACATGTTGGATAGAAGAGCTGATATTGGTCATCTTGAGTGGGTAAAGTGCGTGCAGTTATGATGTACAACACAGCATGCTGACTAAAAACAAATTCATATTTGTTTTTTTGTGTTTTTGACCAGGTCATCCAGCTTTTTACCCGGATATCTTCCTGAGAGTTGACATAGATGAACACAGTGGTGTTTCAGGCAGTCCTAATGCAGCAAAGAGTTTAAGTTGCAATATTCCAAACAGAGGTAAGTAGAAAACCTAACGTGGATGCATGAACACTCATAATATTGATTAGGAAAGCATGCTTTGAGCATAAGATGCATTACTGAGAAAGAGAATGAGTTTGTTACACGTTGTGTTATAGTGTGCTGAACCTGCAATCATCCGTTGTAGGGCTTTTAATGTGCGGAATCCCTTTCCAAGCACAAATGGTAAATGTGAATGGCACATGCTGGGCATTTCTAGTAGTTTTTGTGAAAAGATATCCATGTGAGGGGTTGTTACATGGAGGGTGCTGATTTCATTGTTGAGAATGTGCATCTCGCACATGAAAGCGAGTTGGACAAAGCAAATCTTATGGAGTCTTGTGTATCCAACATTTTGTCATTAGTATGGCATCTTATCATTATCGAAGTTCGAGTACTTTGTGTGTCTTGTTTAGTGGATTTCACCGCGGACTGAAGTCTATTTCCTGATTGCTCCTGAGTTTCATCATCAGTAGTGTAGCTGTAGTGAGTAGCCTACTTTCATCTGAAATGTATGCGACAGTGGGTAGTGGTGTGGAGCTTACATTCCCTTGGAAGATGCTGCGTTTTAGATATGAGGAGTCAAGCATATGGTAAGCCATAGCAGGGAATATTTCCAACTGGTTTAGAAAATCCATCTAACTCTTGCAGAGCACGTGACAGTCCGTGTTAAAGAAACTCGGTTGACTGTTGAGCCCTGAGCTCTTGCCCCCCGAACTACCGCTATAAGAAGCTTGTTCCCGTTCGCCCTCGCTACGCTGAGAGTCAAATGCACAAAGAGTTGTTGTACAAGGCCTGGTGTTCAGAGCTATAGTTGGATGAACCCGAGAAAACCAGCAATTATTGAGTAGGTCCTGAAAGAAAATTACTTTATCTCCTTCAAAGGAGAAGTCAGTTATTTCAGATGAAAGCCATTATCTTTACCTTAAGTTGGAAATGATGAGCTCTGGTTAGAACATCAGGGGGTGAATTCCTCCCTGCCAAAGGAATACAGTTTGTGTTCTGCCAAGGCCAATCTGCTGTTTGTCGTTTGCACCAAGGACAACTCCAAACAATTTCCTCAATTATCCTTTGGTGCATTTTCCGCCTGCTCCTTCTTGGGAAACCCATCCTCCGTTTTCTTTTTATTCGTTTATTCTCTAATGCATACACAGCAATGTACACTTCAGTCAAAGTGAGTTCTATACACTTCTTTCTCCACATTCCACATATCATATGTACATTTGAGGCACTTCTCACAAAGTATTTACGTTAGCACATATGTATCCACGTCACTTGGTTACGGGTACAGTTGTAATTGTGACAAGACCTCTAATCCTCATATATTGGGTGCAGTGGTATCGTTCAACTAATTCTCATATGCCATATAAACTTTCTATTTTATAATGGAATTTAGTGTGAGCAGCTCTCTACACCATCAAGCTTTTCTTAAAGGTATTCTCTTAAAGCAACAACCTCCTGTTTAAGAAAATTCTGTTCTATACACCTCTTCTCACAGAATTTCTCTAGGCTGAATACACATTCTACCAAGTCATGGACATCTTATTTAATAATCTTGAATCTATTTACCCAGGTCAGAACCATCCTTTCATAAAATCCTTTGTGATTCCTGAGCCTTTTCCAGTTTGCATGTGGGATTGAGGAAGAACCTCTTGAGACACAGATAGCTTACATGGATTCCTTTGTCACTGCCCTTGGTCAGTGCTCCTTCCCCAACTTTTTTCTTAACATTGGCTGGTGCCATTCTGTCAGAAGGGAATGGTGAGAAGAGAACTTGTATATTTTTATTTTTTATTTATTTATTTTGAACTGACCATACTTGTTGACATACAGAGCTGTGCGCCTACAACCCGGAGGCCGGCTGCCATATTTGCAATTAAGTACATATCACCCCAGCTTATACCACATCCCGGAGGCTGGTCATCACTGCGGACAGTCTTACGGCTCCCAATACCTTCCACGTTTACAAGCCTGTATGCCATTACCATGAGTCTCTCCCCCCTTGCGAGGGCACAGGTTTTATCTTTTCTCCTTCCCCCCCATCGACCATGAAGAATAAGAAAACAAACAAAAGGGGGAAAATACAACAAAAAAAGGAAATTCAACCCCATGACCTTACATAGCCCCCACCCCCTCCCCTCCCAACAGTTGTGGTGTCCTGTCAGTAACCTACCCAGTGCTCGTTATTGCGCGCAGCGCCTATCTGCACCTTACTATCCCAATGCGCCTCAGAAGTTTGTCGTTTGTCCCAGACCGAAGCTAACCAAGATGTGAATTAGGTATCTGCCCCGCCATCGTTCTCTCCAGTCACATCGTGCCTTTGGGCTTCCGAGTTGATCGCGCCCGCCCCCTTCTCCGCATCCTCCCCTCCTGAGATAATCTACGTAGAGCCCCCAAAAATTTTTTGGTCTGCTGCGCCGCGGGAGAAGCTCACTGAACCTCTCCGTCTGTGTGCAGCAATAAAGCAAATCTCGCGTGCACTGCGCCACCGTAGGCATGGGGCCCCGCATCCAGCAGAGTGCCACTCTACGCTTCGCAATGAGCATACCCATGTCAACCAGCCGCCGCGCCGCCCTGGTTAGAGTCCTGGAGTGCCCCAGCAGGGCCTCCGCAGGGTCCGGGACTAGCTCTATTTCTGCCACTCTAGATTTCTGCCCAGAGACCGCCTCCCAAAAGCTGCGTATACCAGTTCAGCGCCACGCCAGATGCATAAAGTCCGCCACAGGGTGGTTGCATCTATCACATGCAGATCCTTCCCGTAGGCCATACCGATGCAGCCTCTCCGGAGTATAATATACTCTATTTATAAACTTGAAATGGATCAATCTGTGTCTACCATGCAGAGATATACGTCTGATCCCCGAACAGCAGTATGCCCACATCTATTGTGATTTCGAGGTCTCTCTGCCAGGCTAACCTAGCTTTAGTATATTCCAGCGATCTCTGCGACATTGCAGTATGGTATAATTTAGAAATTAACTTATGGGGGCTTTTGTGCTTAATAATAAAGGACAACTCCGGTACCTCCGGAGGCTCTGCCATATCTTCCCCCAGGAGTTGCCGCCATGCATGCCGCACCCTGTGGAATTGAAACCACTGCAATTGTGTGGCGTTGTCGGCCGTGGCCGCTACCACTTCCCAAGTCTTAGCGACGCCGTCTGTGAACAGATCCCCCATCGAGTGTATACCCAGCATCCTAAGGGAACGTACCACCCCCTCTTCCCTGCAGGGGACAGCCAGACCGCCCACTCCAGCGGCATTGCGGGCGAATATAATAGCGCCCCTGCCTTTTGTTGTAGTATGGTATTCCATGCATGCCGGGTCGAGTTCAACGAATCTAAGAACCCAGTTCGCCGATCCGGCGCTTCAAAAATAACCGCTGGGAGCGGGGCCGCAAACAATTTCTCTAGTTTTAGATATGGGACCGCGTCCTCACCGTGGATCCAGCTGTGTACCTGAGCACCCTGTGCAACCCTGTAATACAGTTCTAGGTCGGGCGCCCCCAGGCCGCCCAGGTGGTAGGGCAACGTCAAGACCCGCCAGCTAACACGAGCCTGCTTACCCACCCAAGCCAGCCGCAGCAGGGATCCAGTCAGCCTAGTAAAGAAGGCACGCGACAGCACTATAGGGATGTTGACAAACAGAAATAGAAATCTGGGAAGTACTACCATCTTCATAATGGATATGCGACCCATCAGCAAAAGAGGGAGTTTGATCCAGGTCTCAACTTCATCTTCTAGTTTGCGGACGGCTCTGCCATAGTTCTCGGCTAGCACAACATCCGAGTCCATGTGCAGCCGGATCCCCAAGTAGCGAACCGAGTCGTCCGACCACTGGAGCGGGTAGTCCATCTCAAAAGGGATAGTAATCGGGGTCAGCAGGAAAGCAATAGATTTACTCCAATTGACCCTCAAACCAGAGAGCGCCCCAAAATGAGTTAGTCTCCGGATCCCGAACGTATAATAGTGTATCGTCAGCGTATGTAGAGACCACTATCTTATAAGTAGGGAAGTTGATTCCTCTGAGGCTGTGATACTCTCGGAGGGCGCAGGCCAGGGGCTCGGCCACCAGGGCGTATAATATAGGCGACAAGGATGCATCCTTGTCGCGTACCCCTCGAAATGGGTATGGCCTCCGTCACTCGGTCGCCCAGTCGTACCCTCGCAGTTGGTCCCCTATATAACACCCCAATCAATTGTAGAAAGACCGGGCCCAGCCCCATTCTCGTCAGAACCTGTCGCATAAACGGCCATTCTACCGAATCAAAAGCCTTTTCCATATCCAGGAAAACACGCGTGTCCCGGCGTACATGTTGCATAGTGCCGGACACCGTCCTCAAATTATACGTGAGGTTCCTGCCAGGCACGAACCCCGCCTGTTCCGGGGCGACCAGCTCCGCTGTGAGCAGAGCCAATCGCGTGGCTAAAACTTTCGCATATAACTTCGTATCGACATTGAGCAACGACAACGGCCTATAAGAACTGCATTCCTCCGGCGACTTACCCGGTTTGGGAATCGCCACCAGTATCGCCTCTCTCATGGATTGCGGCATGTGTCCCTTAACACACACATCGTCGAACAGAGTAGAAATGTGTGGGAGTAGCTGATCTATAAACGCTCTGTAGAAGGCCACGGTAAGACCGTCCGACCCTGGGGCGCTATTTGCCTTCATGCCTGCCAGTGCCTCCAGAATCTCATCTTTCTCTATGGGTAGGGCTAAAAACTCCCTATGTTCATTCGAGAGGAAAGGCAGCTTAATATAATCCAAATAGTCCCGGATGCTCTCTTCCATGTCGGTCTGTTGAGAAGCATAAAGGTTAGTGTAATACGTCTGGAAGCGCGCCGTAATATCAGCCTCTTCCGTTAAGAGCACGCCTTCCTCCGACCTAATCTTGGTAATCGCAGATCTACTCCGGCGGGCTTTTAGTACGTTCGCTAGTACAGACCCAAGCCTGTCGCCCTCCCCATATACTCTGGCAGTGGCGTATTTCCCCAGATGCAGCACCTCCGCATCCGCCGCCTCGTGATATTCCGCCAGAAGGACCTTCATCTCCTCCGCTGTGCCTGCCGACGTCCCTTCGCGCTGCTTAGCCTCCAGTTCCCCCAATTTGCGTTCCAGTGTCGAAAACCTCTGCCGGATATCCCTCAACACCCCCGAGTGCTTGGCCATGGCCAACCCCCGTATATAAACCTTGAACGTTTCCCAGATCGTCTGGAAGTCGTCAACAGAGCCCAGATTGGTATCAAAGAAGAGCGTGATAGCCTCAGCTAATTCGTCCTTAAAAAGGGGGTCCAGCAGCGAGTACGGGGGAAACCGCCACAAAAAAGGGGGAACGGTCTATGCATGTGTGTAAGTTGTGATAGGCCGAGTAGTGGGTGAAGCCCCCCACTCTGGGTTGAGAGTCCTCCACACATCCGCCAGTCCCAAACAAAGCATTTCCCGTCCAATGACTTTGGCAGCAGCCGACTGCGCCCTAGCCGGTCCTCCAGATCTATCTAATTCCGGGTTCAAGACCACATTAAAGTCTCCTCCCCACAACACGTGTTGCACCCTGCAGTCCCCTATCGTGCGCGCCAGCGCCGTGTAAAATTCCGGGCAATCGTAATTCGGGCCATAGGTATTGCCCAACAATAAGTCCAGACCTTTACCCTGGAAGCGCGCGAGCACGAACCGGCCCGCGCTATCCGCAGCTAGCAGGTGCAGTCTGTGGGCCGCCCGCGGGTTAACCCAAGTCAACACCCCCCTGGAGTGCGTGGTGAAACCTGCCGCTTGCGCATTGCCCATCAACCCTCTAGTGTGCAGCATGGGGCTATGAGTAGGGAGATGCGTGTCCTGTAGGAAAGCCACATCTATATCATGCCTTCTCAGGTAGTGCAGGACTTTGCGGAGCTTCCGGTGATCATTCAGGCCCCTAACATTCCAGGTCAACACTCTAATGGAGCCGAGCAGTCCAGGTGCAGCTATATTGTTAGGTATAGCCATTCTCTCTGAGACGCAAATCGCATGTTATGCTGTGCCGCATAAAGCAGGTGCGCCATAGTGAGCTTCTCGAAACACACTGACAGTAAAGCCTCCTAACTAGTAAAACAATACCCACCTCCCCCCCCCCTCCCACAGCAGACCCTCCCCAACTTGGCCCTGCAGCATCCCATATAGGGACTACCTACACCCCCCGCCGCCCTATCCCCAACAATTTAACCCTCCCAGAAAAAGGTTGTGGAATTCACTTGCGGGCGGAGGTCGCTCAGTTCTTAGATTATAGTGGGTTAACACCTAGGACCTCTTGGCGACCTCCCGGAGCGGCAAGCAGATATTTGCCCCGCCGCGTATACGCGGCTGCACCTGGGTTCACCCCTCCCTCCCTCCCCGAATCTCAGACAGCCAACAAGGACCACACGCTCAATGGAGCATACAGAACAGGGCGGCCTGCCCATCGGGTCGGAATCTCTGTGTCCGGGGTCGCTGCGCCCAACCCCATGCCCATACATTCTGCAGGCTCTGGGCCACCATGTCCGTAAGTATGCGGCAGCCCCCTCTCACCTGCTAAACGGACCATATACATTCCCCCCATCCCGCACCACCCGCTCAAAGCTGCTCAGTACTCGCCAATTGAATCCCTTTCTCGCCTACCATCCAGGGTCAGTCCCGTTCGCCCATCCCACTTTCCAGTGCGCCCCCCGGCAGCTGCTTCTCCGGGCTTCGCCTTTGCTCCTTATTCCAGTCTTTCAACGCCTTCTGTAGTGCCTTAGGGTCTGTGAAAATGTGTGAGTTGCCCTGTCTGTTGACTCGCAGCTTGGCTGGGTACAGCATCGCATAGTCCAGGCCCAACTCCCGCAGCTGTTTTTTAGCTGGTGCAAATTGACGCCTAGCCTCCTGAACTCTGGCAGTGAAATCCGGGCGGGTATAGCGAGATGGTCGACCCCTCATATACCAAAGTCTTCTTCTCACGAGCCACTCGCAGGGCCGCGTCTCTGCCCCGATAGTTCAGTAGCTTCGCTATAATCGGTCGAGGCGGCGCTCCGGTAGGGGGCCTAGGACCCAGGGATCTATGTGCTCTCTCCACTACAAACATCCCCGAAAAAACATCTTTACCAAGCAGTTCCACCAGCAGTGTCTCCACAAAACATTTCATTCTGCCCGTCGATGTCGCCTCCGGCAGGCCCGTTATGCGCAAGTTGCACCGACGGGTATGCGCCTCCAGGTCCTCTGTTTTGCCTTGTAATACCTGCATAAGGCGCCCAAGTGCCTTTTGGTCCACATCCAGCGAAGTCTGAGCTTCCTCCACTTCCAAAAGGCGCCGATCTGACTGATCCAGTCTCTCCGCATGCTTATCAATGCTCTCTCCCATACGATCCATCCTGTACGAGAGGGCATCTATTTTGGCCCCGAGGGAGGTGATACCACTCTGCAGCCCTCTCTCCATGGACAGCAGTAGACCCCGAATGTCCTGTTCTTCCTCCGGGGGTGCTGAGGCGCCCCCGGCCAATGCCTCCGCCTGGGCCTGGGTTCTGGGACGACGCTGTTCCAATGTTAGCTTCGACTGGTACTTGTCGGTCTTACCCATCGTGGGTCCGACTGTCGCGTGGCCACGCACTGCGCACCCCAAATGTCAGCCAAGAGCGCTAGCCCGGTAATCTCTACTCGTAGACGATTCCACCAGCACTCACTACCGGCGTGTTCGTCATCTGGGGCCCTGTTGAGGTCCCCACCATCGCAGCGCCGTCAGTAGCCCCATCCGGCACCGTAGGGGCACACCCTCCCAGGTCAGGCCCGCCGTGCCACCCTGCAACTCTCCGCTCTTTCCCGCCTCCTCTACTTTGGTCGAAGACCCAATGTTATAGTGAATTGCGAGGCGCACAGTGGGAGGCCACCCCTCTTAATCGCACCCACACCGCTTGTCTCTCCACCTGCAGTCGTGAGGCACCGCGCCGTGGTGTACTCTCTGCTCGGCGCTCTATGGCTCTGGACGCCGTCCACAGTCTGGGGTTCCACTCGCACTCCCCGTTACTTCTGAACCAGACGTGCAGTCGTGTCTACCTCACGCGGCCCCAGGCTTCCTCTCCGGCACCCGTGCAAGCCTCTATTCAGCACTCCCTTCCGGCCTTCACAGACCACCAGTTAGGTCGCCAGCCATTGCCTCCGCGTCGCTGTGCCCACCACACTTAGCAACGCAGGGTCGCGCGGCCAGCAGTCGAGAGCCCCCCGTCGTGGGCGCGCCGCCACTCGTCTCTCACGCTCCTCCTCGTCACGCCCCCAAGCGAGCACAGCGTTATATCTACAATGGAGGAGCTCCGATCGCCTCATAGGGGTTCACCACATGCCATCAGCAGTGAGAGACGCAGAAATGTCTTTGGGACAGGTGTCGCAATACAGTCTAGCAGAAGCTGTCCTCCAAAGGGGAGACAGAGGGCAAAGCAGTCCCTAAAGTACTGCAGGTTATGGACTGCTCGTAGTAGTTGAAAACAGCAGTCACTTTGGTGCGGGAGGACGGTGCCGCGGCCGTTCTGCGCCGTTCGCAGCAGAGCTATCTTATCAGGGCGGGCTCCGCACTCAGATGCACCTAGCCCCGGCAACTCCGTAAATGGTGACGGTCCCAGCACCCAGAAGACAGGCACAAATGGTCCCGGGCAGAGCGAGATCAAATGGGCGACTCCGCAGTTCGCAAATGCAATTCCTGGCAAGCCCGCGAGTAAACCAGGGCCGCCCCCACTCTCCAGAGCCCGCTCCCGCCGGCTACCACTGCACGGCAGCTGAACTCGCATGCTGTCTGTTAACTGAGGCGGGCCCCGGCCTCCGGGCCTCGTAAGTCTTCCAGGACGCTGAGACTCTCAGCGCATCGGCACAGGAGTGGGACGGCAGCAGCCCCCCTGGCGACGACGCCGCGATCCCCCTTCACAGCGATGACAAAGAAGATCTGACAGCTGGACGACCCTCACGCCTGCGCCCAATCGCAGCGCGGCGGGGGTCCACGTCCCGATGGGGGATTCACCACAGCATTCCGATGGTCCCAGGCAGCAATGTTCGCCGGCCCACAGCTCTCACCGGAGAAGCACGCCTCGGCAAATGCAGGTCCAAGGCTGGCTACAACTATTCCGGGGCGTACAGTGCCCCCCCCCCCTCCTCAGCACCACACAACACCGCTCCGCGCAGCCAGGCCGACGGTAGCCACACAGCGCTCCCTTGCCACAGTGTTCAATGGGGGTGCTCCGATCGCTCCAGCTCGCCGACAGTTTATTGTATGTGCCGCAGACAAGCCACTCTCCGGCTCGGGCCGCAGCAGGGAAAACAGCCCCCCCCAGCGTCACGGCCCGCTCCTCCTCCGATGCCACCAATTTGAGGTTACGCTGCAGCTCACCCCTCCTGGCGTCACTCTCGGTCGCAGGCCGCCGTCTGGAAGGTCAGCAGGACCGGGCCGCCTCCTCACAGCCTCCCTGCCCGCACGCACAGTGACGCAGGGCTGCCGCCGCTCCCACTCGAGGCCGGGGATCAGGGGCCCGACCCCGCCTCCCCAGCCGCCGGTCTCCGCCTCGCTGCCACGGCACACCACTGAACCAGAATCGCATCCGGAGGTAGAACACCAGGCCCCGCGTTCTGCACTATGTTTCAGCTTCAGTATGTAGGCGCGTGGGGCCGGATAATTGTAGGATTGTGTTGTCGCTCGCCGGAACTCCGGGCTCAAGCAGCCATCTTCGCTGCGAGCTAAGCTCCGCCCCAAGAGCACTTGTATATATCATGGTCCTCAAGAGTCTACCAGGTCTTCATTCCAGCCCAGCCACATCTCACTTTTCAGGATCAGAGGCTTCAGTTAAAGAAGGGACGCCCACTAAATTGAAAAATTCAGAACAAAAAAGCGCAAAAACATATCTCTAAAGAAAAGTTTCCTTTACTCCTTTACACCTGCGCCGGCGAATGATTACTCATCTTCAGCATCAACAGACCCGTCTGGTCTTTGCTAGTAACACCGAACTTACTTCCAGAGTTGCCCAACAGGTAAGGACCATATTTCCAGCTGCGCTTGGTCATTTGAACAACCACAGGTAAACCCTCCACAAGCTTCGCTGCTGTGCTGTGAAGTAAACTCCATGGCGCTCCCTTCCTCTCAGCGGTATCTAGGCAGGCCCTGGCATCTGTAGTTGTCTGAAGCACCGGGTGTATTGTCCTGTAACTTGCAACCTGGTCTCTCACTGGTACGCCAGTGTGACAGCACCGCATTCCCCCCGCATTCCACTGCTTTCTCAGTCAGACACCAAGCACCCACGACAGTCTTAGGGTTGGAGCCTCCCCATCCCTGGAACCACAGAGGAGCCCGTTGAGCAGGTATGATGGAGCAAGAAGGGCCGCTGGATCGAGGGATAAGACTGGGGAGACACATACATGTTTTACTCCATGCTAGTACTGGTCGCGCTCACACATCTCTTTAATTTGTCTATTTGGCATGTATGATTTGGCCTGTTACATTCAGCTCTGTTGCTTTGTTAACATGGTTTATTTTGAGAGTCCTGCGGATGAGCCACCTAGAGACTTTTAATCTGCAGCCTAACACAGAGCAAGAAATGTTAGATGTTCTTTGTGATGACAAGGTTGTGCATATTGTAGTAATCCATGTAGGACTTACGTTTAAGAAACTTGCATCTTATCCCTCATGAATTGATGTATTACAGGATATCCAGTTATATCTGCTGATAAACCTCCAAGACGTAAGCGGGAGGATCTGCCGTATCCTATTGATCACTTGGACCCTCAGGAAAGAAGAAGCGTATTAACAGGTACGTGTAGGCGTTTTAAGAGCAAAACATTTATAGTGTTAACATTGTTAAATATCTGTCTACTGCACTATAAAATACACAATCATATACCTGTTATTGTCTGCAATTTAAGCTATTTTTATACAGTCTACTGAAGTCTGTGATGTGTTTCTGGTTCTTGATTTTAGATATAACGAATTAATGCAAATTATGTCCTGGCCTTATTAGCAATGTTAGTTAATGTAATGCAGGAAGCATAGTACTTACGTTTAGATTTCTGCTGTTTCTGCTGAAAACTGTAAAGTATTTTTTAGCTATTATTACTTATGTTGGCACTCTGATACAATTATAATTTGATCAGGGCTTGTTATTCTTATGACAAAACATGCTTTCATGGGGAATACATTTCATAATACTATGCTATGTTCTTGCTGTGTGATTGTTTTTTTTTCCCGTCATGTTCTCTGGTTCGAAAGGGTGTAGTGTGGCTAAGGAAACGAGCATTGGCATAGCCAATAGGTCTCGTCTTTGGGACCTTATAAGTGTTTATCCATGCAACAGTTGATGATGTTGCACCAAGGATATTGTGCTGGATAACTAAACACGTATAAGGTCCCAAAGGCGAGACCTATTGGCTATGCCAATGCTTGTTCCTTCTGTGGTTGTATTGCCTTGTACAGGAACTTCATGCAAAATTAACAGAGCTGTCATTGTAATCTTGTGTGAGTAAGCAAATTACACATCTTGTTTTGATCTACACAATGGTATAAATGAGGACAACTTAGGCAAAACATAAATGGCAATATTTTCTTCTCGGAGTTGGAAGCGCAGATTTTTGACGCTCAGAACCCCCAATTGTGGAAGTCACTCTAGTTTCCAATGATCTGCATTTTTTTTCTTTGATCCTGTCAGCGCACATGATACCAAACTCCATGGTAGGAAAACGCCAACCAACTACAGTGTGGGACATTGTGCATTTCGGGGTGACATCATGCTGAGTCATGAGGACTACACCAATAGTTGATGTCCATACAACTTTATTCAAAAATGCTTCTTTAAGCGTATTCACTTGATGACAGGATGAGGTCCAGCATGTGCATCTAAAATACACTTACTCTTCAAAAGCAGATTTTCAGAGATGGGCGGACTACTAGATATAAAACGTTGGAGACCAGATGTAGGAACAAAAGTCTGTCTAAGCACTGACTGAGCTTTCCTTAGTTTCACTTGAAGTTGCATCATTAGCAACATTCAATCCTTCTTAAAGAAAAGAAGGAAAGTCATAGCTTTCAACCCTTACTAAACAAAAGATTTCTTTATATGATGAATGCTTCCCCCACCAACCCAATAAGTGCTATTGATCACAGTGTGTGGTAATGGTCACACAAACTGATGATCTAGTAGATCATTTTCACTACTGAAAAGAGACAGAGCGTTATCGGCAACGGTACATGATAACATACTTGCCACAGTTATGAGGATATATCTTAGCTAAGTAATTGGCCCTCTCCACTGACCATACATGGGGAATCAAGAAAGGTAAAGAAAATCCTGAAGCAAAAGCTATTGGAAGCTAGATAGTGAAAAAATATTAAAATGACTGAGCTGGGTTTAGTTATACTTTGCAATAGTGAACCAGGAATGGTCTCAGAATTTACCGATGTATGCTCAGAATACAAAGGTGACAATTAAGACAAAAACATATATGAAAACCTACACACTTGCTTTTGCCAGACTCCGGTAAACGTGTTATGTAAGAATTCCACGATTTAGGCTGGTCTGTCTTATAATCACAACAAAGTATTAGCGTATTGCACAATTTTTTGTAAAAAATTAAAATAACATCTACATATTTCCGATTATATTTGCTTTATTAAAACAGGACATATACCAGACAAAAAACATGCATCAAAGGACAGGGCAACGGGGTAAAGAAGATAAACATTAAAAGGGTCTAATAGTAGAATGCTGTCAATTCTTCTGGCACAGAGTGGGTAGATAGGCTAGCAGTGACGGGATAAGATGTCACCCAATTAGTCATCTCTCATCGAAATGAGGCGTGGGGCATGCAGTCAATAAACGGGATCCCGGGGCAGCCAGCTTTCGTATACATTCAGACTCAATAACTGTTGCACTTGTAAGCTCTTTTCATCCAAAGTCCACACGGTGGCGATAACACCTCGCATTATTGATTTGGATGATTCCTGCGTACCTTGTTGCATGAAAGCGAGTTTTTACTGTCTGACTTCCATCCCACCACACGTGTACCAAGGGACTGCCTTCTTTATTATAATCCTGACATGCAATCAATGCTTAGGTACGTGATGTGAGACAGTAATAAAATACACAATGCAAAATATCAAATTAGAAACGTGACGTAACGCAATAACAAAATAAACAACGCAAACATTTGAAAAAAAGCATTGGCCGCGAGAGGCGATCTGTGGTGGGGGAGGGGGAGAAGCGGGAGTTGTGTGCACGCCAAAGTGAAACTGATCGCGATCAGGCGCTGAAAGGTCGCGGCTGCGCGCGCGCGCGTAACCGCAAGCTGGTGGCCGGCAAAAGCCTCTGGTGGCACTTTTAAAAGCCACTCACTAAATGTCTCGCCAGACCAGCGCATGCGCTGGCTCTAGCGAGACCTAAAAAGGGCGGTGAATTTAGAGGAGGTTCGTTCGGAGAGGGACCTTACTCTACTCCAATTATTTCCTTGTGACCTAGCCCCTTAACGGCTCTTCATAGTCCCTCATGGACTTTTTGCTCAGGTTTTAGGTCGAGCCTGAGCCAGTTTGCAAGCGCTGCTCTGGTGATCTGTTGTAGGTACTGTACTTAGAAGAAGCCCCGCCCACATTTATCATTGGCTTGTGTCTTTGCCCTTCATAAATGCTGGCATCTGATTCCTTAATAGGCTTGTTAGTCCCTCCTTTGTACGGCCATGCCGTCATTTGTATCCCCCCATGGCTACTGGCCCCATAACTTGGTTGTTACATGGTAGGTGTACTCTTTTTTTTTTTTTAGTTTCCTGATGTGCTTTACTTTGTTCCCGCCCTCCTCCCGTTGTCTGTGTTCTCCATCCTCCCGCCCCATCCCGTTGTCCGCATTCTCGATCCTCCCGCTCCCCTCCCGTTGTCCATATTCTCCAAATAGATATGCAAACTACAACACACAACACAATCCTGTTCTCCATATTCACTTTCTTCCCACCCCCTCCCCTTGTCTGGGTTAACTTTGTTCCCGCCCCCTTCCATTCTCCATATTCACTTTCTTCCCACCCCCTCCCATTATCTGTGTTAACATTGTTCCCGCCCGATGATTAAGACCACAATAAAGTTGAGAAGTTAAATATTGTGCAACCTTGAGTAATAAAGCTTCGGCCGTTTGCTTCATCATCGGAATGGCCCCACCAGTTTTTGACTCCTCTGCTGAAATGTCTGCTGTGCCCCTTCCTAGCAGCAGCCACGCTCCAAGATCTCCCCTCCTACCAAGACTCCGATTGTTTTAGCTTCGGGGAAGAGGAAGCATTTTTTGTTTTCTTTTCATAGTCGTCTACAAAAGGAAGCAAGATGTATAGAGGGCGGGGAGGGGGAAACAAAGGCGTTGTCCGCGTGCAGTGACAGGCAGTGTGTACTCTGTAGTGCAGAGAAGGGCACTGATCCTGAGGGCAACGGCCAGATGCTAGCTGCCTCCAGACAGTGCTTGTCAGGTAGCGTCACCAGCTACAGCAGCACAAGCAGGGGATGTTAGAAGCCTTTGTTTCTCGTTCACTTCAAACCCTTTCCATCACTTGTGAACCATTAGTGACAACTGGCTTCCCTCAGTCGGACGTGGTGCAGTGGTAGCAAATCACCAGATATTTGTAAGTATTTCAGAAGTATACGCAGGGCTTTAAGTGAGATGAAAAAACTAGGGGGTCTCTCAAAGGGGCGTGGTCAATGTAATTAAGGGCATGGCTTACAAACAGATGAGCTAAAAATCTGTGCCTAGCATAGTGGGCCACCTGACCTGTATTTTGCTGTTTTTGTCATTGCATCCAGATATATGATACAAAAGTAATTTCATACCTACAAGTCAGGACTATTGGCTTTGTCAATGGTTGTTAGTTGCATAGGATAAATAAGCAGCAACTATGGCTTGTTATATATAATATTGAAAAAGCTTCCACTTAAAGCCCTGGTGACACCATGACGATGTTGCTGCTCCTGAGTTTCAAAATGAGAAGGGAAATCCAGAGAGAAAATGACTTTCTCTAAATGATTTCCCTTCACCCACCACGCTCACCTGGCATGACCTCATGCCGTAAATTCTTCACTAATGAGAAGTGAGCAGTGTGAGTATGAGCACATGGATGTGTCTGCTGTAACTGCTGTCCAGAAAAAAAATGGACTGCCTGTGCCAGGGCACAAAACAAAGCCCAATAGGGACCTGTTTCGAGCCCCCCTTCAAAAAACTGCAGGTGCTCAGCAACCGTGAGACCCGGCCCACTTAAAGCCCTGAGTATACGTGTGTGGTGGGCCAGGCTCTGTGGCCGAGTGTGTGCACACGTGTGCATATGCTACCACTAGAGGACGGCGAGCCAACAAATGAACAGGGAGAGCCGAGCCCAGGGTCTGGCTCGGCTCTTAGAGCTCATGTTTCATCCGAGCCATCAAGACGTTTGCTATGCAAGTCCTACAACAAATGTCACATAAAATATCATATCCACTATAATAGGGGTACCCCAATTCAAATGTAGGGAGAGCAATAGGGGAAAAACCCAATGACAAGAAAAAAGTTTTGCTCTACCTGTCTAGATAATAATAAATAGATTAAATCTTTCTGATAAATAACCCTCAAAGTTACTCAGGCTAGACCATTCGAGAGAGAGTACACCAAGTGTATAATTGAAAATTATAATGTTTATTAGTAATTTTGTTGATGCATATAAAAGAAACAGAATATCCAAAAACAATTCAATGTGGTATTTGAAAGGATATGTTCGAGGCATGTGGGCTGCTGAATTCATATCTGTGCATAGATCGCCGCCTAGTGTTGGGTCCGGATGTTTGCACGTTGTTGTCCTGGAAGAGTCTTCGAAGTATCCTGGGATAGGTGACTCCTCCCCTGGACTACAGTGCGCATGGGCATCCTCTCCATCCTCAGATTGTTTTTTTTCCGCCATTGGGTTCGGATGTGCTTATCTTGACTCAAGTTAGGAAAAACTTCCTTTAGTTCGCGTCGGTACTGTTCCCGATCGGTATCGATAGTATCTTTGTTAGTTTACTAACTTCAAGAACAACTTTTTCGCATCTTACCCGACCATCGACCCGACACCGACGATGGAATCGAGGACATCATTCAAGCGGTGTCCTGTATGCAATGCGAAATATCCCCATGTCGACGTCCACCCGGTGTGCAACAAATGCCTTTCACCGGATCACGACGAGTCCACATGTATGGCCTGTGCCCGATTCCGATCCAAGAAGACTCTCCGGAATCGACGAGCAGCGAGACTCGAAGCGCAGCAAGCGGCACCGGCCCCGACCAACATCTTCAGCGCCGAGGACGAAGATGTCGAAGACGTGGAGAACCTACCCTCCAGCCCCGCTTCCGAACACGACTCCGAATCGGAAGACATCGAAGAACGACTCTTTCACAGAGATGAAGCCGACACCGAGGTAGGAGACTACGATGAGGCCTTAGGGGCCGAAGAGAGTAGCTGCGGTGACGAGCAAGGCCTACCCGTACAGACTGAGGATATCCCAGTGCGCCAGTCTATGGCTCCGGTCGAGGGATCGCCTTCGGGCCTTACCCAAGACCTATCCCGCAGTTCTTCGGCCCCGCCCTATGGCCTGGCCTCAGACATTCAGCGGCAGCCAGTACTACCCAAAACGGCTGGTTTCCCTTCTTCGAAACCGAAACCGAAAGCTGTATTGGTTCATCAAAAACCGAAACCAAAAGTGACGCTGGTCGGATCGAAGCCCACCACTCCTTCGACGCCAGCCAAACCCGTCGGCACCGACCGCACCAAACAAGACTTCGGTGCCGAGCTTGCAGCAGCCGACGTCGGCGCCGACACACGGAAACAGACCTTCGGTGCCGCCAAACCTACTCGGCTCCCGGCACCGAAACAATCGGCTCCGGCCACAAAGGTCAAACTGGCTGCTGCGTCTCACACCGCTTCGACAGCACCACCAAAGGCACAATCATCGACGGCGTCGACGGCTACTACCGCTCCTCGACTCGATGACCCAGTGGCGCCGAAGAAGTCCACGCCCGCCTCTACAGAACCGGTCGGCGCCAAAGAACCGATGGCGCTCCAGGTGCGGCCAATTGCTGCGTCCTTGCAACGCATCAAACACAAGGCAGTCCTCCAGGACACGTCAGGCTCCGAGCCGATCAAAGCTCCAACAGCCTCTCCGGCACCGGCCAACATCACTTTTGGCCTACCGCCGTCCACGGCCCCAAAACTGTTCCAAATCAGAACACGTGTAACACTCTCCTGCAGTGACGTCACCATCACACATCATCGACGCCGACACCGGCAGAATGATGCTCCACAAGAGGAGAATAACCTCCGAGCCAGCTTTGGACTCCTACCGGATCCCGCTTAAGAAAAAGCTGCCAGTGGCTTCGGAACCAGTTCTTTACGAACCTCTCCATTCCTCTTACCAAGCTCCACAGTCCTTCTCTCCCACACACTCCGAAACAGACGTTTTGGAGGACAACATAAGTGACCACGTCCCCTACCCCGGAGGGATGGACCCTGAAGGCCAACAGGACCCTGACCAAGCTTGGGATGACCCTGTAGACCCGGGTGCACCTATGGATACACAGGACCCAAAACTATATGGAGCGAAAACATCTCCCACAGAGGACACTGCCGCATTCAACGCCCTCATTGAACGTGCTGCGGCCAATCATGGTGTGCAACTCCACTCTGACACCGTCGAGGACGACTTTCTCATGGATACTTTCGCATCCTCAGAAAGGAATATAAAAACTCTACCCATGTTGAAAGGTGTCCTCAAACCAGCAAAGGACATCTTTAAAGAACCCACCAGGGCAAGAGTAATAAACCCCAGGATCGACAAGAAATACAGACCGGCGCCTGGGGACCCTACCTACATTAGAGGCCAGTTACCTCTGGATTCCATAGTAGTTGCGAATGCTCGCAAAGGGCGCACTCGCAAACGACAGGGGATGCTCCTCCCCCGGACAAAGAGTCCAAGGTGCTAGAGACCTCCGGCAAACGGGTTGCGGCCCAAGCAGCTAACATATGGCGTATTGCCAATACTCAGGCGCTCCTCGCTCGCTACGATCGAGCACACTACGACACATTAGAAACATTACTCCAACATCTCCCTGACCAATTCAAAGAGGGAGCAGAGATCCTCATCAGGGAGGGACAACTCCTCACAAACGCATCCATTAAGTGTGCACTGGATGCCGCAGATACAGCTGCCAGAGCCATAAACACTAGCGTCATGTTGCGAAGACACGCCTGGTTACGAATCTCCGGATTCAAACCTGAGGTACAAAATAACATCCTCAACCAGCCTGTCAACCCCGACTACTTATTCGGGCCAGAGGTTGACACCACCCTAGAGAAAATAAAAAAGGACACAGACACTGCGAAGTCCATGGGGGCTCTCCAAACGCAGTCCTTTCGGAGCGGCTCCTTTCGTCTCCCCGGAAATAGAGGAGCAGGTAGAGGACAAGGGTCACAGCAAACCTACAACAAGGGAAACACACAAAGTTCCTACGATAAAAACACCCGGGGTGGATATCGTGGCTCAAGCACAAAGGGCAGAGGACGCGGATACGGCAACACCAGGTCCTCCCCCAAGAACAAACAGTGACGCCCTCTCCCTTCCTCCCGACCACATAACACCTGTCGGGGGAAGGCTACAGAGGTTCCTGTCCACGTGGGACTCCATCACCACGGACAGGTGGGTCAAAGATATTGTCAAACACGGTTACTGCCTAGAATTAACCTCAACTCCACCCACAATACCTCCAAAGCACCGTCCTATGTCCGCAGAGCACTTAACGCTCTTACAGCAGGAAGTGCTAAGTATGCTACTAAAAGGCGCAATAGAGGTCGTACCCGTCCACGAGCAAGGTACGGGGGTGTACTCCCTGTACTTTTTAATACCGAAAAAGGACGGGTCACTCAGACCTATACTAGACCTGAGACCCCTCAACCGCTACATTCTCTCCGAGCATTTCCACATGCTCACCCTACAGCAAGTCCTCCCGCTGCTCAAGCAGGGAGACTTCCTGGCCACACTGGACCTCAAAGATGCGTATTTCCACATACCCATTCACCCCTCACACAGAAAATACCTCAGGTTCACTGTTCAAGGGCAGCACTACCAGTTCAAAGTTCTTCCCTTCGGCGTAACAACAGCACCCAGAGTTTTCACAAAGTGCCTAGCTACTGTGGCTGCACATCTACGGAGGCAGCACATACACGTCTACCCTTACCTGGACGACTGGCTTGTTCAAGCAAAGTCAGCCCAGCAATGTGCCAGCCACATGTCCCGCACCATTCACCTCCTTCACAGTCTGGGGTTCTCACTAAATTACCCAAAATCACATCTCCAACCCGCACACGTACAACAGTACCTAGGTGCGACCATAGACACTCTGGCGGCCACAGCTCAGCCAAATTTAGTGAGAATCAACAGCATGCAAATGCTGATTTCCAAGTTCAAACCACAACACTCCCTTCCCGCGCGAGTGTTCATGCAGTTGATAGGCATGATGGCCTCCTGCATTTTCATAGTCCCACACGCGAGACTACATATGCGCCCGCTTCAGGAGTGCTTAGCACGTCAATGGAATCAGGCTCACGGACAACTAAAAGACCTAGTGTTGGTGAGCGGTCGGGCATACAACTCTCTGCATTGGTGGAATCCACAAAACCTTTGCAAGGGCCGACCGTTCCAAGAGCCTGTTCCACAGATAATACTGACAGCGGACGCGTCTCTCCAGGGATGGGGAGCTCATGTACTCAACTACACAGTGCAGGGACTATGGACAACACAACAAAAGAAGATGCACATCAACCTTCTAGAACTGATGGCAATCTTCCTGGCTATGAAAGCATTCAAAGTACACTTGTGCAACAAAGTCGTGTTGATCCGGACGGACAACATGACCGCCATGTACTACATACAGAAGCAGGGAGGAACACACTCTCCACAGTTGTCTCATCTGGCTCAGAGCATGTGGAAGTGGGCCATTCAGAGGAACATGTTCCTCATGGCGGAACACCTCCCCGGCAAGGACAACCAGATGGCGGATCTGCTCAGCAGACACAGCCACCAGATGCACGAGTGGGAGTTACACCCATCAGTACTCCAACCGTACTTCCAGCAATGGGGTCATCCAGAGATAGACCTATTCGCCACAAGCGAAAACGCAAAATGCCAAAGCTTTGCCGCCAGGTTCCCACATCCACAGTCGCAGGGCAATGCGATATGGATGAACTGGTCCGGCAGATTTGCGTACGTTTTTCCCCCAGCACCGTTGATACCGCTGGTGGCTCGCAAACTCAGACAACACTCACTGACACTCGTCCTGGTTGCTCCAACGTGGGCACGCCAGCCATGGTACACCACTTTTCTCGAACTTTCCGTGGTGCCGCATCAAAGGCTGCGGATCAAACCCGCGCATTTGACGCAGAACCATGGAGAGATTCAGCACCCAGATCCGCAACAGCTGAACCTGGCAATCTGGCTCCTGAAGTCCTAGAGTTTGGCTACCTAAACCTGCCACCTGACTGTATGGACATCATTAAGGAAGCTAGAAGACCCACTACCAGAGCTTGCTATGCAGCCAAATGGAAAAGGTTCGTCATTTATTGCAATAATAATGACATTAACCCACTATACGCACCCATCCAAAACATAATTTGTCACCTCTTACACCTATACCGATGCAATCTGGTGTACACCTCTATACGTGTCCATTTGACCGCAATATCAGCCTATCTCCAGAACAGGCAGCACCTCTCTTTATTCAGAGTGCCTGCCATCAAAGCATTCCTGGAAGGACTCAAACGAGTAATTCCTCCAAGACACCCACCGGCTCCGATGTGGAACCTCAACTTGGTCCTCACACGCCTGATGGGTCCACCCTTTGAACCTCTACACTCATGCGAGATTCAATTCCTTACCTGGAAAGTAGCTTTCCTAGTAGCGATCACTTCTTTAAGAAGAGTTAGTGAACTCCAGGCACTAACCGTTCAAGAGCCATTCATACAGGTTCACGCCAACAGGGTCGTACTACGTACCAACCCCAAATTCATGCCCAAGGTGATATCGCAGTTCCACATGAATCAAACTATTGAACTGCCTGTTTTCTTTCAAAACCCACAAACTGTCGCAGAAAGAGCACTCCATACACTAGATGTGAAGAGAGCCCTCATGTACTATATCGACAGGACTAAGATCTTTAGGAAGACTAAACAACTTTTCGTTGCCTTTGCCCCACACCACAAAGGTAACGCTATCTCCAAAGCAGGTATAGCCAGATGGATCGTTAAATGTATTCAAATTTGCTATCAAAAGGCTAAACGCACATTAACGATTCCCCCACGAGCCCACTCAACACGTAAGTTAGGGGCCTCCATGGCTTTCCTGGGAAACATCCCTGTGCATGATATATGTAGAGCAGCCACCTGGTCCACTACACACACATTTACCAAACACTATTGTGTAGTGGCAGCTGTAGGACAGGCTGTTCTCAAAACTCTTTTTCAGACCGCTGCAGCTGGCACTGGTAGCCGCCGCTAATAGGAGGTACTGCTATGTATTCTATACACAGATATGAATTCAGCAGCCCACATGCCTCGAACTGAATATGCTACTTACCAGTATGCATCTGTTCTTGGCATGTAGGGCTGCTGACATTCATATCGCCCTCCCTCCTCCCCGGCGCCTGTAGCAGCTCTCAGAATTACTGTAAGCATGGTCATCACTTTCTGTATCTACTCCATCACTGCCACAATGGCGAAAAACAATCTGAGGATGGAGAGGATGCCCATGCGCACTGTAGTCCAGGGGAGAAGTCCCCTATCCCAGGATACTTCGAAGACTCTTCCAGGACAACAACGTGCAAACATCCGGACCCAACACTAGGCGGCGATCTATGCACAGATATGAATGTCAGCAGCCCTACATGCCAAGAACAGATGCATACTGGTAAGTAGCATATTCATTACAAAATCTAGAGCTGGCCCCATCAGGAGAATCAAAGGGGTATAAAAATAATCATATCACATTCATACTAACCAGGCAAAACATTCAACCTTACACAGCCAAAAGTTAAACTACACCTTCATATTCACCACATTTAAAATATACACACAGAAATACTCTCCGCAAGTAGTTGGTATACACTGTTAGGGTGATGGAAACAACTAAACAGTACAGTAGGACACGCCAACGCGCGTTTCGGTGCAATCACCCAGAAATGTGGGTGCCACCTTCTTCCGGGCGTGAATTTTATGAGTTTCTGTTGTCCGAGGGGCCTAGACTAAATCCTATTGTAGACCAGTGAAGTTGTCATGGACACCCAGGGTCGATACTAGATGGGTCCAAAATATCTAAAAACTGGTTAACGATTTGGAGGTAAATGAGAATGAACAACGCCAACAACGATGATAACAGATTAAGGGTGGCAGAGATTCTGTATAGAAAGCAAGTAGCTTCTTTAAATCATTTCAAACTTTAGGTCTTTGCATAAGCATAGAAAGATGGCCGATCAAGATTCTTGTGGCGAAGAAAATGGAAACAGCGTTGCAATGATTCCCAGTAAACACTGTGATTCGTCAGTTTTATCGTGGCGATGTTTCTGATGTGAACATTCGCGACGGAGGCTGCAGATAAGCCGTGGAGATAACGTCTTCTCAGGAAGGAAGTAACCGATACAATTATACACTTGGTCTACATAAAATATCATAGTCTCTTCAAAATAGTGTATTTCTTTAACATGTACAACCTTTTCTTTTAACACGTCACATTATATCACAGCTTTTAAACATGAATTTAGAACCATTTCTGACCCAGCCCCCACCATGGCCACAGTGCCATAACACAAGGTCACATAAAGCAGGACTTTCTGAGCCATCGATACTGTCCCGGCCCTTCCAGTATATCTGACGCAGTATTATGGAACTTTTTAATTTTACTAAAAGGCACCATATTAATCGTCTTTACTGCGGCAGTCAGCTGCATATTAAACAGGACTTCCCCAGCCAATCGCCGAGCCATTCCTGTCTTTACAATGCAGTAACGTGGCATCTACTGCTTTTGGCGGCATTTTTAGGGGAGAGAGATTGTTTAGGTTTGTGAGTCCACCAATGTGCTGTTCATATCTTTTTGGCCGTGTTAAATTGGATTATTTTATGGATTGGATTAAGCGTGTGCAGTTTACACATGCTTTAGTTTGAAACTTCTTGATTTTTAGAACATGTTATAAAAATGAAATGGGCTAGTGGTAGTCAGCTGCAGGTAAATCAGGACTTGCTGTGCCATTGACTTCCAGTATATATGTCGCAGTAACGAGGAATTTCTTATTTTTATTAAAAAGCATCAAAAGCATCATGTTTTTCACCTTTTACAGTGGCAGTGAGCTGCACCTCAAGTACGACTTGCCATGCTATTAACACTGTCTCAGCCCTTTCCAATATTGTAGGATGGTATCTCCTTTTATTTTTTTAAAAGCCACCTTATTTTTTTCGTATTTCTCAGTGGCAATGAGCTGCATATTAAGCAGGACTTCCTGTGCTACTGACACTGTGCCAGCTCTTCCAGTATGTCTGATGCAGTATTATGGAATTTTTTTATTTAACTTAAAGGCACCATATTTTTTGCCTCTTACAGCGGCAGAATAAATTGGGGGTTCGGTTTGAAAAAGAAAGGCAGCTTTAATAACACAAGCATTTGCAATGCAATAGGTCTCGCATTTGTTAGAGTTTAAGCTATTAGCATTGTAAATGTCAACGGCTTTTATTTATGTTTTAAAAACCAAAACATAAATAAAAGGCATTGTCATTTACAATGCCAATAGCTCAAACTTGCGTAAATGCGAGACCTATGCGAGACCTGATGCATCGCAAATGCTTGTTTGCAGTAGCAGCTACCAATAATAAGTTCACCTTTAATATGCCCGAGAGTTCAGAGTTTTCTCCACTGGGAACGCTACAATGTTGTGGGCTAGCTAATGACTACAACTTGGTTGACATTGAAACCTTTTTAATGCGGTTTATCTTATTGTACACTGAAAAGATATTCATCACTAGTGTTTGTACATGCACTCGAAAGGCTTCAGGACCCCAGCATGTGCATAAAAAGGCACCGTTGACACCGATACCTTAGCAGCACAAGATTTCTCATCCTTGAAGAACTGCCTTTACATGTTGTCCAAAATGTATCCCTTTCCAAACCATATGTACATGTTGCTGAGGAGTAGGCACCTTAGTTGAAGAGGGTCTTAATAGTTGGCAGTGTGCGTCTTTGGTTAGTGCAGTGGTCCCAGAAACCATTAAGCGAGGACCTGAAAATAATGTGCCAAAAACAGTGTTAAGGAACACTGACTTCTACCACCTTTGTTCCATCTGACTACAGGGTCTTCACTTTGATAGTTGACATGTAGTAGTTCTGAAAACTAGCATTGTGTCTTACTGAATTGTATTGACTTAGGAGGCATTCTTCTCGTGTAATGTAAATTGAAAAAGAAACATTAAGTTTCCACTGTTCCCGAGACACCACCTGCACATATTCAATGTTTTTAACTGCAGATCTCAAACAAAACATGCAATAATGCATGACTAAATCCCCGAGTACCAAATGCAAGCTTCTCAAGGAGCCCAGCTAGGGGCAGCTCTGCTTGGTGAGACACTTCATACACCTGCGATAACAGTCTGGACGTTTTGCACTCAAACACACAGAGATGATAATACTATGCTGATCTAGGGCCATCACATCCTTTTTTGTATCTATAATTGCCTGGAAGATGGTCTGACTTTAGAAATCTTTAGTTCACAAAGTCACCCACAAAAGAACTGAATGGAAAAGACTGCTGAATCATTCTGAGGATGTCGGATCCTGCTTCTAAGTATTGACCTTTTCATGTTTTTCGCTGTAAGTATTTGTCATGATGATTCGAGGGCATGACTTCTGTCGTGGGCATTAACTTCAACCTTTTTAATGAGAACTGAATTCTGTCTGTCTTTGTGAGTTAGATAAATTTCTTCAGCGAGCTAAACCACAATAGCATACAATTCTGACCCTGCTCTAGGCCGAGCCTCTAAATCCTTCCAGCAAAATGGATCCTTTTTAACACATTCAACATTTTTTAAAGGCATAGACTGTAATAGACCCTGAAGAGAAATCAATTCCTTGTTTTGCTGTTCTCCCTCCTCCCCCATTTTCATCCTGGAATTATAGTTTTTTGGCTCTTGTACACTGCTTAAGTGGATATACATTTCCCTATAAATAGCCATTATTTTACACTAGTAAAGGGCGACTTCTCTAATTAGCATTCCTACCAGCCTACCGGGTAGGTAAAAATCAGTTCACTAACTTCTCACATCAACACACACCTTAACCCACAGTCATGTAGGCCTACATGCTGGCTTAGGGATTATACCTTCCATTAATCTCATAGTGGGATATGGTTGGTTCTCCATTAACCTTATAGATCACTAAGTTCACTTCTCATTTTAACAGCTTTTTTCAAAACTCAGAGTTGGTTTCACCACATTTGATCCAAAATTGAATTGAGGAACCTGGGACCCCTTTCATAAATTAATGTGAAAGGGGTCCTGGATAGGTTTCTAATATGAAAACTCTACCCTGGGACCATCTCCATGACAGCTTTTCTGAGTAGCTCAAGGTAGCTTGTTTTGTCTTTCTTCTTTAGTTAGCAGACTGCTATCAACTTTCTACTTTTACGACTTTTTGTTCAACCAGTTCCAACATTCATTGATGTCACATAATAATTTGTTTAACTATAATGATTCATTCAAAACACATTTTGAGTATTCATTCCCCTGCACTACCCCTCTGTGTGCTATAAAATGCTATAATGGTTCCTATCTTCTGATCCTCCTGCAAAAAGAAAAGCAAATACTCAAATACTACCACAGGATAACTACACCCTGCATAATTTACTAGACTGGTAACTGACACTAGGATATGTGTATCATCTGTCAATACAGAACCTGACCTTGTGGACACGTATTGTTCTCTTCATATTACATAGGTCTTCGAGAACAGTAAATACCAGTATAACCATTGTATGTCACCACATGAAACTTTCTTGCTAAAAGTGCTTCTCTACAAACTTAATATGAGGTTTACATTGAATAGAATAAATCAAATAGTCTTCATGTCATCATTCTATTTGTTGCATAAATCAAATTAAATGTTTTACGTGTATATATTATAAATGGAGAACATTGCTGATCATCATATGATTTTAAAAGTTCCAAAAAGTTGTTGGGACTCACTGGTAGGACGCAAGGTGATTTTTGGTGGCTCGTGAATGTCCTGGTCTATATGTAAGTAATTACAATGATTAGCCCTGTTGGTGCACCAGTGCAAAGGTGCTGAACAATGTTGCAAAGTCCAGTTTTCAAACAACCACTTGGAAGTATTCCCAAGCAAGTCTCCAGGTGTACCTTCCAATATTTGTTGCTGCTGTTATTTTATTTCACAAATCCATTTTAACAGAGAATGTGCTCACTATATAGATCATAAACAACACTGCCACAAGAAATATGGATGCGGCCTAACGGCCGGAGCTGCCAACTTTGGATCTGGAGAACCAGGTTCTTGTCCCAGCGCTGGCTGAACATCTTTTTATTCTGGGCAAATCACTTAATATCATGTGCTTATAAAAAATGAATCCGGCCTTCTGTAATGTAATCTGATGCCTATGTAAATGCTACTATATATATATATATATATATATATATATATGTATATTATCTACTGGCCATCGCCAGTAGATAGTTATAGTTAGGACCGTGTTTCCATAGGAAATCTGAAAATTCAATTTTGAATAACTTTGGCGCCGGTTGACGAATCCTCGCGAAATTTTCAAAACTAATGGGGCGCTCCGCTCAGCTCCTACCCTGAAAGTCTTGGGGCGATTCGTCAAGTGGGGGCCGAGAAAAAAGGGGGGTCCCAAAATGCGTTTTCCCCATGCATTTTCCCATAGGAACTTTAGTCGAAGGTACAGCCCGAACGGCTGAACAGAATTACTTGAAATTTGGCAGAGAGGTAGTCCTCAGGTCAGGGAAGTGCCTTTTGCAGGTCTGGTGTCAATCTGTTCAGTAGTTCCTGAGAAAATAGCATTTAAAAGCATATAAATATCTATAAGCGCGTACCGTGCACGCACCGTGCGAGTACTGTGCGAGCAACCTAACGTGCGCGAGCGTAATTCTGATTGGTGGTTACATGTTAGTCAACGTTCGAATCGGTCGAAATCAGGAAGTGTCGGCCGCCATTTTGTTTGTTTTCAGTGCGAGAGTGAAAAAGGAAGGTGGCGAACGTGAAAAGGGGGCAGGGTAGAGAGTTCCTGACCCCTAGCCTTTGTCAGGGGGTCCCTTAAGGACCCCGAAGGCAGAAAAAAAAAGTTTTTTTTTTTTTTTTAAATAGCGGGAGTGCGCGCACCGTGCGCGCACAGTGTAAAACCCCCAAAAAAAAAAATTTAATACGAAGTTTATTGTAAAATAAATATATAAAAAAATAATAATACATACATAACTTAGCATTTAAAAAACCGTACAAATTCACTGAAAAAACCATAGGTTTCATACACGTTATAGTTAGGAATTAGCATTTAAAAAACCTTGCAAATTCACTTAAAAACCATAGGTTTCACACATGTTATAGTTAGGTGGATATTTCACTCGTAAAAAACCAATGAAATTCCTCCGTTATAGTTAGTTCAGATAACTATAACTCGCGCGACCGCCACTCTATCACAAGGATGATGTCATCAGTGATGTCATGAGTGATGTCACTGACCATGTCATGAGTGATGTAATATATGACGTCATCAGCAGTGCATTGCGGGCGCGCGAGTTATAGTTATCTGAACTAACTATAACGGGGGAATTTCATTGTTTTTTTACGAGTGAAATATCCACCTAACTATAACATGTGTGAAACCTATGGTTTTTTAAGTGAATATATATATGTATATATATATATATATATATATTCACTGAAAAAACCATAGGTTCCAGGCACGTTATAGTTAGGAATTAGCATTTAAAAAACCTTAAAAATTCTCTGAAAAAAACATAGGTTTCAGGGGCGTTATAGTTAGTTGGACATTTCACTCGTACAAAACCAGAGAAATTCTGCCGTTATAGTTAGTTCAGCTAACTATAACTCGTGCACCCGCAATGCACTTCTGATTATGTCACATATTACATCATTCATGACATGATCAGTGACATCACTGATGACATCTCAAATGACATCGCTGATGACATCATCCAGTGACTGTGTGTTTCTGTAAAGTTTAAATATGTTTTATATATATATGCCAAGGTGTATTGAAGAATGAGTGGTGTATAAGTGTGTGGATGGAGGAGTTTGTAGGTTCGTGACTGATTGTATAAGTGAGTGATTAAACGTGTCTTACTGAATGCATGGGTTAGTGACTAAACGGTGTGAATGTCTGTATCATTCTGTCTGTTGTTGTGTAAGCTGCTGCATGGTTTGGTCAGTAGCTACATGAGTATCTATATGGGCTAATGATTGGTTGCCTGAGTATTTGTATGGGTGCCTGAGTGTGGATGGGTGGGAGATGTGTGACTCTGTACATAGATGACGAATCACCCCGAAACTTTCAAGACAGGAGCTGACCGGAGAGCCCCACTAGTTTTAAAGGTTTCGCGAAGATTCGTCAAACGGCGCCAAAGTTATCGGGAAAACAAAAAACGCTTTTCCTATGGAAAGTAGGTCCTAACTATAACTACCTACTGGCGACCGCCAGTGGGTAATATGTATACATATATGTGTGTGTAACATACTGTCGGTCGCCGGTAGGTAGTTATAGTTAGGATCTTGTTTCTATTCAAAAACTTTTTTTCTTTTGCCAATATTTTTGGTGCTGTTTAATGAATCTTCGCGATATTTTCAATAATGATGACCCACTCACTTCAGCTATTTTTAAGAAATGCGTTTGTGCTTTTACCAATTGCTCTTCTTTCGTTCACCACTTTTTCATTTTGCCCCTTTTGAGTCTCGGTTCTGCATAGATACTGTACTTGCTTCAGTTCCTTTTCCCCTCCTAGCTTTTGTGTGCAATCTGTCTGTAATGATGCAGATCTTGTTCTGTAAAAAAAAACAAAAAAAAAAAAAACACATTTGAATTTTTTTTGTAGCCAATGTACCAGCTACTTTACTACTGGCTTACACATATTACAAAAATCGTTTTTATTTTATGGAGCAGTTTTAAATCTACAAATCAGCCTACCTACATAACGACAAGCTCTTACTTCAATGTACCAATCACAAACCATAACACAAAACTTAATTTATTACTTACCTTTTAATACCGCAACCCTGACGCATTTCGAGAAATTCTCTTTATCAAAGGGTAATTGCAGTCCAAAGCGCAAGTTTGGCAACACCTTTCCATTTAAAACCATATCGTGAGTCCTGATTGGACGCCTCTAAATGAGATAATCACGTTGCTTTCTGGGAGGTGAAGTCCGAAAAATATGTCCCCAGATGGTTGCGCTCACAATTACCCTTATTTTTCACCCCACTGCACAGATCACCCCCAAACTTTCCATTCCATGACAACCAGAACCTACCTTGACACTTTTTGGGGGGAGATTTCATGAAGATTGGTCAAACAACGCTAAAGTTATAGCCAAGTCAAAACATGCTTTTCCTATGGAAACTAGGTCCTAACTATAACTACCTGCTGGTGACCGCCAGTAGGTGATATATATATATATAATTTTTTTTTTTCACTGAAAAAAACAAAACCAAAGGTTACAGGGATGTTCTAGTTAGGCTGACATTTCACTCCTACAAAACCAGAGAAATTCAGCAGTTATATTTAGCTCAGCTAACTATAACTCGTGCCCCCCGCAATGCACTGCTGATCACCTCACATATTACATCACTCTTGACATGGTCAGTGACATCACTGACAATCTCAAATTACATCACTTATGATTCAGTGACTATTAGTGTTAAATATATATATCAAGGTGTAGTGATGAATCAGTTGGTGTTTGAGTGCCTGTATCGATGATTCAGTAGGTGCGTGACTAACTGTATAAGTGAGTTATTAGGTGTCTCTGTGAATTTATCGGTCACTGACTAGGTTGTCTGAACGTGTGTATCAGTTTGTCAGATGGTGCTTAAGTGGCTGTATGGGTTGGTGAGTGGGTACATGAGTGCATGTATGGTTGATTGGTCGGTTGTCTGAGTACTTCTGTGGGTGTATGAGTGTCTGGGTGGGTGAGAGGTCTGAGAGTGCCTGCATGGACAAGTGAGTAGGTAATTCAATGGGTGTATGGGTTAGTGAGTGTGTGTATGGCTGTGTCGGTGAGTAAATGGAGGTATCAGTGGTATATGGCTGAGTAAGTAGATATGTGATAGGCAGTATAGGCAGACCCCCCAGGATTTTGCGGCATGGATTAGGAAATTTAGCGGCACAAATATGGAAATTTAGCGGCACAAATATATAAATTAAGCTGCATTTTTGCGGCACTTTATTTTACTCATAATCATGAATTTTCCGCCTAAAATCAATGGAAACTGTTTTAGCAGAGCATTCCACTTTGAAATAGGCATGTTTAAAGTGCCTGCAGCTTTATGGAAGCACAGCTCCAGTCCTAACCTCGTAGGAGGGAGCTGTATTTCTAAATGTAATTTTTTAAGTAGACCGCTCTGAGTGGAGTCTAGTTTCCATGGGTTCATCCAAAGCAGTCTAGGACCCTCACCTAGCCTCAGAGGACTCTCCAAACCCAAACAGGAATCTTCTGATCCGTGGCTTACATTCCTTCCTATGACTCCGTCCCAGTGTTCATTACGGCCATTTTGTAAGATTATTACATAAGTTACGGCCACCTCTAAGGTGCCTGCACATAGTACAGGAAACAGAAGCTCTGCGGTATTCAAAAATGTCATTCTCAGGGTAATATAACAAAGAACTTGGCAAAGAAGCTGAAATATGAAAGGACATCTTTATTAAACTCAAATGAGTGAGGCTACGTCGCCTAGGAGCACCTAAAGCAACTGAATGAGGCAGCCTCCAGAATGGTCTTAGCTCAGACCTTTTATACCATTTATTATGCCCTAGGCATACAAGGGAGTTGTACCAGTCACATTCCTAAACAAATGAAAAAGCTAGAGAGGCAACATTATAATTACAGGGTTTCATAAAGGTTACAGTTGACAAAGGTAAAAAGCCGGACAAAACCAACATTCTTCTTTAGACAAGCTGGATAAACCCATAATAAAAATGGTCACCTCCCCATCGTAAATAGACCATAAAAGCACGAACAGAAACAGATGAGAGGCAGGATAAGGGGTGTGTATGTGCATACCAAACTTTACAATCTCCTGTTCTTTGATCTCTATCTGACCAGCTGCCTAACAAGGAACTGGCTCAACGAGGTCAGCTTCAGGCAACAGGGTCAGTTCACTCAGGTCATTCAAAAGTCAGCTAAAGTCATCAGCCTATATGAGGGCAACCACAAAATGGCTGCTATGCACAAAATGGAACCCATGGTTCAGAACGAAATCTCCAAATACACAGTGAATCCATCGGTGTAACATGACGAAAACACTCATGCATACCGCACTCATCATTTGCGGTTCGCTGATACCAAAATCGTCATGATACGACGATGTTTATAATACGGGTCCAGAATTTTCAGTACCACAGACCCTCCTTTTGCCCTTACATAGGCAAATAACCTAAACTCATGTCAGTCTGAATCCAGGTCTATATTCATCAGATCATCAAGATGTTGCTGGAGCATAATCCTATTACTTAGCAACTCTCTCGGGACACGTCTCCTTACACATGTAGTAGCACTAAGGCCACATATGGCAGGACAAAATAAGGAATACCTCTATCTGTAGTAGGTGGCATAATATCACACACCCAACAATTAGTGATGTCCACTACTAACTAGTGTTGATGCAGAAGCTGTACAAAAGAATTGCTTACGAATTCTGATCTTCTAACCTGCTCATGTTCAGGAAAAGGGTGAAAAGAGTGCAAAGAAACAGTAGTAGGAAAAGACATAGGTTGGGAAGCGGGTGCAGAAGTCAATTGACTAGAGAAAAACAATCCCACCCATAAATGACGTCATGTTTAAAAAAAAAAAAACACTAGAAAACACGTTAAGAACATATAGACAACGGGAGAAAGTAGTGACCACTATTACAAATGAAATAATAATTTTTCACAACCCTAAGCAAAAATTATCTAGTAACATTTTTAGGGCTCCTATGCATTTCAGTAATTTTTGTATGTTCAGGTGAAACAGTGGTGACCCTCATCAATGCTCTAAGGTGAAAAGGGGGTACTCTTTCCACAGAGAATGGACTTTATTCTGCTTTTACTAAACAGAATAGTACTTTAAAACAATGCCAGCAAAACAATCAGTCTCCTAACACCTAGTCTATACAATCACACGGAAACCTCTTGTGAAACCAACTATGCCCAGAATGCGTTCAAAAAACCTCTCTGGCAGGCTTCTATTGTCCATCAAATCTTCTTTTGTTGTTTTCTTTCGCATGGGCCTCTTCATTCAAGCCTTTCATGAGAAAAGTACTGCTTAGTTGGAGTGCCCTCCTGGCAAGCACCCACAGCTCACTCGAAAGTCTCAATGTCTCAAGGCAGTGCACCAGTGTCTCTCCTCTGCGGCAGACACTACAAATAATATGCTCTTCATTGGTCATGGGCACAGATCATCTTGTGCAGACCCGGGACCATTCTCAGGCTCCAACACTCATCATTCAGTGTCAGAGGACGCTCAGGCTGCTCTTTCATGGGCACCAGAATGTAGTGCCTTTTGTCAATCTTGGATCCGCCGGTGCACTGCACTTCCATTGGAGCAAAGGAAAAAAGGGGGGTGTGTGGCCAAAAACTCAGGCCAAGGGGTTCAAGGGACTGCACACTGTCAGAGGTTACCAGCACATGAAAGGCGCTCTTTTGCACTGAAATTCTGGTTCTTTGGCAAAACCAGCTCCTCCTTCTTTTCTGATGTTGAACGCCTTCTGATGAAGCAAGTGCGATGCTTTAAACAGTTCATTGTATAACAAGGGGACTGCAAACAGGTGGCCTGCGATCTTCAAAGGAGTGGCCACACGCCATGGGAAATTTTGGTCTAGAATACACTGTCATTCTCAAAAAGCAATACAAATATAAAGGCAGTAGGCAAAACAGTGCCTCTAGGCTTTTCAATTGGGTTTCCGTGTGAGAACCTCCATCATCTAAGGGTAGATAACTACACGAGAATTCTATCTAAATGGATGTCTTCACATATGGTGGCATTGTCTAATGGGGCAAACACATTTTTTTTCTCAATGATTACATATAGGTGTTTCTAAATTCCTTATCTAGAACACCTCAAAAGAAAGATCACAAGATACATTTTATCAGACACATGTAGATACCTTCCTTTAAAACTGTGCATCAGGTGCACTTGTGGTACACAGGCTAATGATCAAATGTGGAAACAAAAGACAAGAACTAGAGAGTCCTTGTATTTGCATGATTAGAACACATCTGATCCCACCAAAAATTAAAGCAGCAGGAACAAAAGGGTAAAAAACCCACATTAAAAATAAGCATTGAAAATTCGTTATGTTCAAAAAGGTAAACGTAAGATATCTCCTATTGAAGTGGAAAACTTGTCTTACTATAATATTGAGTCAGTTAACCAGTCTATCGCTACCCTGACAGTCAGGCTGGAAAACATTGAAGCAGGCCTAAGGACAATTCTTGACAACCAGTCTGGTCATACAAAAGGGAATTATACATAACATGGGGGTCCCTGGTACATCACTGCAGTCTGGAACAATACACCTACAATAATAAATGGGCTGACTGGTGAAAGGAATACGGAAAAGGGAATTGGAACTAGGATACAACAAAAATCCCCAATAACTAAGCATGATGCGACATCGGTCAGGGAAGAAGCAACAAAAAAAAAAAATCTATAGGAAGAACAAGAATTTTACTTGGGTGATAGTCAGGCATGTGACACAATACCAAGAGTAGGGGTGATACACAAAAGGCCAAAGTTACACAAATTTTAACTCTACTGTTGGCGACTACACCATATACGGTAATCCTAGGTAATGTTCCAGTTCCTTCTTCAGGGAAAAATGAAAACCTGGTTTTTCTTTTAAGGAACAAAAGCCATATGCTACTTAGGAAGCAAAACATCATTAACTAATGTAATATAGAAATTAGGCCACCTTGAGTCACAGATCTATAATTTTCATCCTTAGGTCCAATCAAGGATACATAAATGTAGGGCTGCCTGTTCCTTTAAGGGAAGGGGCAGTAACGTGACTAACTGCAGGTGACACACTTTGATCCTGTATATCTCTTTTTATTTTCCTTCAATACCATTATAGCCAAATAGATATGCACTGGTGAAGTGTTGTCTCTCATGTTCACAGCATGAAATATCATTATCTGTGGAATTTAGTAACCAGAACAAGTTCAACCAACTGTTGCGTAGCGATGGGCATCGTCATGACCATCCCCTCACAACACAGGTAAACTTGTAATAGTATCAAAAGCAGCAACAACAAAAAAACAAACACATGCATAAAAATAAAAAATAATAAAAACGCACAAAACGTCAAGCCATCAGATATACTTGCTGTATATCAAGCACAAAAAGCATAGACAAAACAATAGCATATGTGAATAAGCGGTGACACACAACACCATGTCATGTACTTTATGCACTGTAAACCTGCAGCCCAAAACCCAATATTTGGGCCTGTTTAATTTGTCAGGTTTAAAATCCTTACCCTCCTTTTGACAGTAGATCACCAGGCAATGGAAATCTGCTGTCAAATATAACTTTACTGTTTCTCTTCTAACATACAGGACCAGCAAGAACAATTCATGATAGGACCAAATACACAAAAATAAATTTCCATTACTTAACTGCTACCCTCTTGTCAGTTACCTCGCAACATCAAGCCACCTTAGTTTTACCTTTCTAAAAGTAAAAATTGTTACACTGACACTTCATATTAATTTGGCACCTACAATTTCCACTGTGAAAAATAAGTCTTAATTGGCAAATCGTTCTCACTTAGGCATGTAGCCTTCAAAATTTTAGAAAAGGGCTGCATCTTATTTTCTGTCTAAGACTTAATGCAATACTTCGTTTTCTGTCAAATAAAAGCAACTAGCAGGCATTATTATTTTTTAGAGCGGAGACACAAATGTATCAGTTCTGCAGAGCATTTAACATAATGTTTGGACTTCCAAAGAAACCTTTTTTCTATATTTTCCCTTTGAAATTAAGTTCTTTAGTTATATTGATGTTCTTATGGAATAACCAGAAACCCTACTTTTAGAGGCCCGTAAGGTCATTCTGCATTTCACAGAGACAAGGCCCTAATTTAAAAGGTCACCAGTGTCAACATGACAGCCTCCTCCATTGTTTACGGGAAAACTAAAGATAGCATCTCAGCAGCGCGACTTGAGCCAGCCTCTGCAGCTCTCCTAGCCCCCAGCTGCTGCCACTCTGAATTTGTCAAAGCCAGAAGGCCTTCCTAATTCTTCCTAACTTGCAGTAATTCACTCTATTTTGAAAAATAATTTCTCCTTTTTAGGCGCTAAAAAAAAAATTATCTCTATTCCCAGATTATTAAACTACATTTACTGTGAATAATTCACAAAACTTAATAACACACATACCAGTTGTTAGAATAAATGCTTGTTGCAATCCTATGCAATGGTACACATTTCATCAACCTCAAATGAATGAACGTCCCAGTAGGCCCAGCTGAAGTTAGAACCTTCAACCCTGATATTAAAAGAAGCCTTTATACTGGCACATTGACTCATTGAATCATAAGAATGCACAACCTGTAAATATATATCAAACCTAAATGTATGCATTTACTGAAGCCTGAGACACTTTAAAAAGTACTCTGAATGAAAGAAAAGGCAGTTTAAACAGTGCTTTTACCCAAATTCGACTTTGATATTTTAGGCATTAAAAAACGAATATCCTGCAATTTTCTTGCATAATATGCATTACCAGAATGTCTATTACATAACCCATGAGTCAGGCATTGGAAATAATAACTTATACTTTATAAAAATGAGCTTGTTTGCGCCTGCGCCAAGGGAAAATTGTGCACACGAATGCCTGTCATTTTAGTGATGCAACACAACTTAAATCAAATTTTAATGCTAGGAGGTCATAGTATGAGTATTAAGCTTTATAAATATCAAAAAACGATTTTGAAAAGCACTTATTTTTTTTTAAATAATTTTTCCATGATTAATAATTTTCTTTTAAAAAAAACCAATTATTCGTTTTTGTGATAATTCCACATATAAAAAGCAAGCTGCATCCCTTGCCTATCATTTTGGACACATTAACTCACAAGCCTAAGCGCATAAGCCCAACTTGAAACACGTCACATTTTTGCGCCACTTTCAGTTAAAAGGACGGTTATGCAAAATTCCACCCGTGTTTAACTGGGAAGGTGCTGGCTGAATGAACATTCCTATCAAATATACTGCAGCTGAAAAGTTTGCCTGTGAACATCTAATACAATGCATCTAAGGACAATGCTGTAAATTTATTTATTTTTGCAAAAATAGATAATTTCGTTTTTGGGGCCTTATTTATATCTATTGAATGTGTTTTCTAATTTTATCCTTTAAGCATTTAACGGCAGTTTTGTATATGTGCACAATTGCTCATTCTATAAATTAAAGAGCAACATATAGCTATTTTAGCACATCACATGGTTCATTTCTGGATTTTTTTCTAAGTTTCTACTTCATATTAATTAACCAACATTTTACTTAACAGACTGAAAACATCAAGAAGACCCACAAACACACATTGAGCTCATTTCAGACATAAACAGAAAGGGGTCAAACACACAATACAGCGCGCTTTAGCCATTTTTCATAAATAGCGCCGTCGCAATTTTCTTACAGAACCGTTTGCAGATACTAGTTGTAAGTCATATTTACAAGAAAAAAAGAAAACTTTTCTCAATAGTGTTCCAAAAAACTGCAAAAACAGCCTCACAGACCTTTATTTGCAAGAATAGCGGACCCAAACTTCATTAAACGTGATGGGGCCCACGCCGTGTTTTAAAATAGAGCTCATAAGTTGGAGTTCCAATCGGAGGTATCAGACATGAATCCTCCAATCGGGAATCGCTGTTGCAACAAAAACCAAACCAAGTACCAAATTTGCTACGATTAGGCATCTTCGCTCACTAACCGAGCTTCAAACTTCAAGGGGCTATCTCTATCGATACACTCGCAAATGTACGAGACCCTCGGTTTTTGAAAATTGCAATCTTCAAATAAAACTAAGGACCAATACTAAGAACCAATACTAAGGACCAAAGAACCAAACTAAGAACTAAGAACCAAAAACTAAGAACCAAAGGACCAAAGAACTAAGGACTGGGAGCGACCCACTTATACTTCAACTAAAGCAGATGGAGAAAAAGTCTCTTCATTACCTGCCTACACAAATTGCAATTCGCGTATACAAACCTATCAAAGCTATACCAAACAAATAGTTGTCCAAATTCTAATTGCCAAGTTCTAAATGACCTAACAGTCTTTTTTTTTTTTTAAATACTTGCGCCAAAAACTTACGCCAAAAAGGTTCTCAGTCAGGAGTGACATCTTTTGGAGAGTCAAAGTCAGAAGGATCAGAGATATACTGGGCTGCAGAGACGAAGAATCCCCCAGAACCTCTGTGCACACAGTACCTGCTTAGTGGATTTCTGTCCTGCTCTCCCCAGTAGTTTTCTGTCCTCTGACAAGATCACTCCTCCAGATAGCCACTTCTGATGAGGCCCACTGTTGGGGGCCAACTGCGGTATTCAAAAATTTCATTCTCATGGTAATATAACAAAGAACTTGGCAAAGAAGCTGAAATATGAAAAGACATCTTTATTAAACTCAAATGAGTGAGGCTACGTCGCCCAGGAGCACCTAAAGCAACTGAATGAGGCAGCCTCCAGAATGGTCTTAGCTCAGACCTTTTATACCATTTATTATGACCTAGGCATACAAGGGAGTTGTACCAGTCACATTCCTAAACAAATGAAAAAGCTAGAGAGGCAACATTATAATTACAGGGTTTCATAAAGGTTACAGTTGACAAAGGTAAAAAGCCGGACAAAACCAACATTCTTCTTTAGACAAGCTGGATAAACCCATAATAAAAATGGTCACCTCCCCATCGTAAATAGACCATAAAAGCAGGAACAGAAACAGATGAGAGGCAGGATAAGGGGTGTGTATGTGCATACCAAACTTTACAATCTCCTGTTCTTTGATCTCTATCTGACCAGCTGCCTAACAAGGAACTGGCTCAACGAGGTCAGCTTCAGGCAACAGGGTCAGTTCACTCAGGTCATTCAAAAGTCAGCTAAAGTCATCAGCCTATGTGAGGGCAACTACAAAATGGCTGCTATGCACAAAATGGAACCCATGGTTCAGAACGAAATCTCCACATACACAGTGAATCCATCGGTGTAACATGACGAAAACACTCATGCATACCGCACTCATCATTTGCGGTTCGCTGATACCAAAATCGCCATGATACGACGATGTTTATAATATGGGTCCAGAATTTTCAGTACCACAGCTCCATCTTTACTTTATTATTGTATATGTCCCAGAGCCCTCCTGCTCTGTCACTCTGTTGATTGGCACAGTCAGGGTATCCTACTGAGAGGTCAGAAGGGTCCATATCGGCCTGAAAGCTACGTCAGGGAGTTTCATGTGGAACCACAAACTGAATAGACAGACTTGCAAAACACTGACTTAAAACATCTCTTTCTAAAATATCAATAACTCATGAATCTGATTGCAAAAATGTCAATCTACTTCCATAGTTCTAAGTCCAGACAAACTCACATCCCATCTATTTTAGGACTGCTCAAACAATGGGCCCAGCTGCTGCTTGATAGTGGGTTTAGCTGCTTGATGAACTCTTTGCATGCAGACATTAATTAATGGCAAATACTTTGAACAGTGATGATTTAAGTTTATGTTTTACAGTCTACACTATGCAGTTTCTGAGCCACATGTTCAAAGAAATTAGCATTCTGAAGATCGTAAGATCGTAGTGGTGTAGATTTACTAATTTCCGGAATTCACAAAAATACTCTAATTTACAGCTACAGTGGGACCCCAAACTTAGCTTTGCAAGCATTGCCCCGGAAAACATTTGGCAATTCCAGTTTCTCATGCAAAAATGTACACATGTTTCTCAAGAGAAAACCTGCAAAAGCAGTGAAAACGCACTTGCTAACTTCATTTTTTCACATGGAAAGTATTATTTTATCATGGAAAACTGCTTTCCTCCAATGCACCCTACTAATTTTCAGTGTTTTCTTCCCTATTCCATGTTTTTTTTTTTTTAACAATTTTATATAGCGCCAGGCTTTCGTGTGCTCTACATGGGCATCAGTTACATTGCAGAAGGTGATGTATATAAATAATTTGCCCAGAATCACATGACGTTGAGCAGACACGAGACTTTAACTTCGTTCTCAGTTCCAAAATCGTCAGCTTTTGCCTTAATGCCACGTCCTCTCCCACTATGAAAAGGGAACACCTTTCCCATTGATGTAAGCAAATCACCGACCGAGGAAGTGGGTTTACTAAAATGAAAATTTCAGCGAGAGTAAATCCTTTTATGAGTGGAAAATCTGTATTCTTTCAAAATGCATATGAGCATTTGCATGTGTAAATCTGTCCTACAGCACATGTCATTCTAAGATAAATGACCTATGTTTTTCACGTGCTAAGTTAGACTGCCCACGACAACTTCTACGGGTAAGTAAAATGTATTCTGCTTAGTACAATGCTCTCTCTTCAAGGCAGTAGAATAATTGGTTTTCCAGTAAGCATGCCGCTGCGCCACTAGCCTAACACGTGTGACTAAAAATAACCTAGCTTCCCCTCCTCCGGCTCCAGTTTTTCAATGATTGCACTTTCGCGGTCTTAGAGTAATCAGGGGAGTTAATGAGGCTAAAATGACATTTAAAATCTGGTCAAAATACAGCTGTCCCACGAGCAAATTTAAGTAGACCCCCCAGGATTTTGAATTTCGCGGGCAGTTTTGAAAAAGTCGCGGCATTTGTACAAAACTGCCGATTTCGCATTTATTTGTTGCAAATTGTGAAATCCTGGATGGTCTGTATAGGTGAGGTTTCGAGTATATGAGTGACTTTGCGAGTGAGGGATTGTGATAGTGGCTGTATGAGTTAGTGAGTACGTGTGTGAGGAGCTGAATGGGTGAGTGAGTAGGTGTTAGTATCTGTTTGTATAAGTGAGTGGGTGTGTATATGACTGTACAGGTGAATAAATGCCTGTCTGATTGACTAAAGGTGAGTGAGTAGGTGTGTGAGTAGCTGTATGGCTGTATGAGTGGTTATATCAGTGGCTTTATTAGTGAGTAAGTTGGTGTATGAGTGGCTGTATGAGTAACTGAGTGGATGTGTTTGTAGATCTAAGAATCAGCGAGTGGCCGTGTAAGTACTGGTATGGGTGTGTGTGTATCAAGGATTTTGAAAATGGTAGTGTGGAAACTGGAGTGGGTGTATGAAAGGTTATATTGGGTTGTGAGTGGGTGTGTCAAATTCTGTGGATGATTTCATCAGTGATGTCATTTGAGATGTCATCACTGATGTCACCCACCATGTCATGAGTGATGTAATATGTGAGGTTATAAACAGTGCACTGTGGGGCGCGTCTTATAGTTAGCCCAGCTAAATATAACTGCTGAATTTCTCTGGTTTTGTGCGAGTGAAATGTCAGCCCAACTATAACGTCCCTGTAACCTTTGTGTTTTTTTCAGTGAATTTCTAAGGTTTTGTCAAAAGTCTATTTCTTAATTGTAACGTCCATTTTTTTTTGTCAGCCTGTAAAATGTTTGTATTTTCTTTCTATAACTGGATATTGTATATTATATACCACTTTTATTTGGTATGTGTTTATCAGAATATACATTAATAAGTGGTTTTATGTTTAACTATTTTTTGAGTCGGCACAACCTTGTCTCATTTAGTGTGGAGAATTTGTGATAAACAAATGTATTTCACATACTAAAAAATAAACTTAAAGACATTTTTTAAATAAAGTTTAAGTCTAAATATTCAGTAAGATATTGTTTTATCTTTTCTATCTGTGATCAATTTAGGAAAAAAAACACCTTTACAAAAAAATGTAATATTCACAACTACTGACGTTGTCGCGGTGGCGTCGGTAGGCGCAAAGTGTGTGTGGTTTGTACAAAGTGTAAAACTTGTATATATTGACACATTCTACAGTATATTTAAAAGGAGAGCTTTATTAGTGTACTTTTCAAACTCATGTTTTTGTAGTGAGTTTCCAGAAAACTCCTTCAAAGACTATTTTCTGTTTTTGCGGTGACGCCGGGCGTCGCGATGATTGGTAGCCTTGGTCACTATGAATACGTCCCAAAATGACAAATCAAATGCAGACATTCAATAGCCACAACCACATTTAAAACAACATATAACTAAAAAATTGATTATAACCAACACACTAAACACATTACTATTGAAACGACTATATAATAGCATGTACAACTCCTTTAACATATCTATACACAGTGCATAACTTTTTCAGTGTAATCTATGACTGCATGCATCACTGTGTCTCTCATTCACTGTATAAGTATTTGAGGGGATCTGTGAGAAGGTCCATCGATCTTTCAATACTTCTGTAATGAAATGCGGGACTGCCTCAGTACATCTATGAGTTTGTGCATCAGTGTCACAATGGGTCTGTGATTGGTTGCATAAATCTCTCAATCAGTCTGTGAGTAGGTGCATTAGGACCTTTGTGCATTTGTAAGTAAGTATATCACTGTCTGGATCTGTGAGTGGATGCATGAGTGTCTGAGTGGGTCTGAGTGAGTGCATGAGTCCCTCAGTAGGTCTATGACTGAGTGTCAGAGTGGTTCTGCAGTGGGTGTGTGGGTCTCTGAGTGTGGCTGTGAGTGGTGTACATGAGTCTCTGTATAATTGACTGGTTGCAAAAGTCTCTGAGTGGGTCTATGAGTGGCTGTGTAAGTAACTGTATGGGTGTGTGAGTGTCTAAGTGGGTCCATGCATGGATGTATGAGTGCCTGAGTGGATCTGCGAGTGGGTGTGAGTGTCTCAATGGGTCTGTGAGTGACAGCATAACTCTCTGAGTGGGTGAGTGAATGGGTGCATGCATGAGTGACTGAGTGGGTCTGTGAGTGGGAGGCTGAGTGTCTGGGTGGCTCTGTGAGTAGATGCATAAGCCTTGACTGGGTGAGTGAGTGAGTGTGTGTATATATCTGATTGAGTTTGTGAGTGGGTGTGAGTTTCTGAGTGTGTCAGTGAGTGACTGACTGAGTCCATTAGTCTCTGAGAGGGTCTGTGACTGAATGTGTGAGTGCCTGTATGGGTGTATGAGTGTCTGAGTGTATCTGTGACTGGCTGTATGAGTGTCTCAGTGGGTCTGTGAGGACATACCTAAGTGTGAGTGGATCTGTGAGTGGGTGCATGAGTGCCCAGGTGGATCTGTAAGTGGGTGTAAGAGTCTATAAGTTGGTGTGAGACTACGCATGAGTCTATGAGCGGGTCTCGAAGTAGGTGCATGAGTCTCTGAGTGGGTCTGTACATGGTGTGTGAGTCTGAGTGAGTCTGTAAGTGGGTGCATGAGTACCTGAATGGGTATGTGACTGAATGTATGTGTGTGAATGTGTATGTGAATGGGTGTATAAGTGTCTGAGGGTGTTTGTGAGTGCCTGTATGAGTGTGTGACAGTGACCAGCGAGTCTTTACAAATATATATTTTTAAATATATTTTCACCAATATTCGCAACAACATCGCTATAGACACGATGTCCCTACGACGGTACACGGGGGCCACGCTGGTGATCGCGGATTCATCGCGAATATCGTATGTGATTAAAAAAACAATTTTGGACACAACTTGTGTCACTAACACACCCATTTCTCAAACATGGGGTCAGAGTATCTCCACCATGACCCCTTATGTGAGCTTTCACACAAATTTTCAGCCCCGTGAACAATTCTCGGACGATAAAATGGCAGCCATAACTTTCTGTTCAGGTTGTGTTCAGCCAATCTGGGCATTCCCGATGGCACGTGCATCCGTGATTGATCTCAAAACCACTGCAAAATATACGCAGCCAGAGATATATCTATAATTTTCAGCCAACATTTTTCAAAACTACTGGACGGATTTGCACCAAATAACAAAAAGCACATCTATCTTTCTGCCAAATCTGGTGTAATTCTGTCCGGCAGTTTTGGGCTGTAGGTTCAGTAACGAGTTCCTATGGGAATTGGAAAGAGGAAGGGGTGGGAGCACACTGCTGACCTCCCAGCACAGTTCGCCCCTTAGCATTATGGTAAATGCAGTTTGCAGTACGCGCTTACTTGGTATTTTGCTGGAGTGTTCCACCAAAGTTTGTGCAGATTAGTGCTGTCATCTCTAGACACGTGTTTCTGGATTTTATCCTTCATCAGTAGAGATCAAAAAACGATTTTCATCATGGGTTGCTGAGCAGGCTGCCAAAATTCTTACAGGTCTCAGTACCTCTCACAGGCGCACAGGTGCATCTCCACTAGCTCGTCAGTTCAGTGGCTCAAGGGAGCCTTTTTAAAAAGGAAGGAGTGGGAGCACACTGCTGACCTCCTGTGAGAGGTACTGAGACCTGTAAGAATTGTGGCAGCATGCGCTGCTCTGCGAGGCTTCTACTAAGGACTTACAACTCGGACCCCAGGCTCGTGCGTGTGCTTTTTTGTTTTGCTCACACGCTATTGGCCTTTGCGTGCGTCTTTCTCAGAAAGACAGCACGCAATTGGCCCTTCTCTCTCCCCTGGCCTAGGGAGCTCGGGAGCGAGCAGCGGACCCACACTGTGCCTGCTGCATTCTTTAAATTCTTTGCAGTGCACGCACCACTCGCTGGCTCTTTTTCTTGTGCTGCGTCTCCTCCGTTTGAAAAATTCTCCCCGCGGCTCTTCTTATCATGCCTCTTCACTCCATGTCTCTTTTTGCGTCTCACTCGCAGGTTTGTTGTGTAATTCTTCTATATCTCCTCCTTTGCCTGACTTACGTCTTCCTCTGCCTTTCCTGTACTGTACAGTCTCCTGTAGAAGAAATAGTAGTTCCTTTCTAGGTCATAGTCTAGCAAACGGCACAGAGTCCCTGCCATTTTAACTCTTACATATTCAGGGGAAGTCGCACACAGAGACAGACACGGGTCCGACACGAACTTCACTCACCCGCCGTGCATGTGTCATCCGGAAGCGGCGGCGCTGCGAGCTGGATGAATTACTGCTTGGGAATGTATCCTGCTTCGAGCGTACGGGGCGGGGCCCGCTATAAATCTAGAAAGATTCACGGGATTTATGATAGAACTCCGGAAAGAACCTCACAATCCACGTCCTGGAACTTACAAGAATTAATTACGGCAACGTGTCCATGCTATATGAAATTACATACGTTATCTTGCTGGTCCCGTCATCAAATCTATTACCATTCTGAATCTCGGCTCATTACATTTCTGTCATATCATATAGAATGGACAATTGGGAGAATCCCACTAGTCTTGAAATAGTTGGTAACTGATAGGTGGTGTTGAATACATAGTATGCATTGACCAGGTCCATATGGAGTAATCGTCCTCACAAGACTAACATCCTTGAGACCAGGGTCAGCTGTGTAACCGCATCCCCCACTCTGCCTCATTCTGACTCACTCAGCCTCACTGTGCCTTTGCTCTCCTTTTCATCCATTTGGACCTCAGCCCAGTTAATGGACAAACTAGACCGTCATGGCTGGGAAGGTTCTGCGGAGGTAACGCGCCCAGTGCAGTTCTACCCTAGTTACTATTCATTCCCCGGGGACAGTGGGGCTCCTCCTTTCACCCACGTTTCACACTTCTTTATTATAACTTTTCAGCATACTGCCGAATTCTGTACAACACAGCTTAAAAACAAACACAAAGTCAATATCTAGGCCTAAACACTTCTAAGTTCCCAAGGGGGAGATCTATTGGCTATGCCAATGCTGGTTTAGAAAGGAACTCAGATCTCGCTGTATGAGACTGACTTTACCAACAAGTATTCCCATTTCATCTATGCTATAACATTTGATTCCTGCATCAGATTTATTTCATTTTCTTGGTAATTTGTCTTAATATAAAGTCATCAAATTAACAAAAATTGATTTGTTTTGAACCTTTTATGTTCTTTATTGTATAATTATAATGGTATCATCTAGTTTTGCCTGATTTACTAAATGCATTTTCACTGGAGAAGGACTGTCTCCTTGTGTCATGCTACTAGGCATTAGCAATGCTTGTCACACAGAATTCAGTTTACTTTTATAATTTAGGTTAGTTACGCTTTTCTATAGAGAAGCATTTTTGCAGGCTAAGAGCATCAGTAAGAGTTTGACTGAGAAGTAGAACTGCGAAAATCAGTGGTTTCTCTGCTCCGCATAGAGTCAAAGGAATTGCTATGTTTACATCAATGGCATCTCTGCGGACTAAACCAGTGTAAACCTCTGACTGGTGGCTTGCTTCTCAAAGGGCCACAAGGTCACAGTGACTGCCATCTCATCTTTGTTGGGGAGGGGGAAGGATTGAGCTTCCATCATTTTCGTTTCTTGTGTTAAACCTGGAGGGCCGACAGGCCCATTACCAGGGTCTGAATGACCAGCTAAGGCTCCTAAAGTTCATTAAACATACTTGTTTGTGGCTGGAAGGGAACACATTCAGGATTAATACTAACAAACATTTTATTACTGAAAGTGGTCTTGCATAGCAAGCTAAAACCACCCTTAGTAGAAAGGTAGCTGAATCCAAAATAGTAAATGGTGTAAAAAAATTCTGATGTAAAATTAGGGAGACAGTAATACTTGGTACCATTTATGAATCGGAAGTAAAAAGCAGAAAAGAAAAGGCTGGTTTGATTTACTTACAAGTCCCTATTTGTTGTCAAAAGTGAAAGAATTAAACATGTTGTCTTATGGGTTGGGTTAGCATAATGCTATTTATGAAGCATTATTTCAGTTCTACAAATTTGCCCAGGAATTAAACGCAGTCTTAGTTTTTATGATCATTATATTGGTTTACATTACGATTGTTGCTTTTGTTCATGTTTTTGTGTAGACTCAATAAACAGCAATCCTGAAGTTATATTACTAGTTAAAGAAGAAGAGCCCTCCTCTAGAGATAAACATGGTTTGGAGAGGGGAAAAATGGCAACTGCCCATACAAGTGAGTAACCACTGTTTATATATCCATCTAGGCATGTCAGAAACAAAACACTTGTAAAACTCGTGCTTTTGACAGATAGAAGGACAAAGCTGATTAGTGAATTAAGATCCATTGGAAAATGTCAGAATTTTCTGCAAACCCGTTAGTCAGAATCTGTGTTCTTACATCTCAGGGTTGAAAATAATAGATTAGATAGCCTATGACCAGGAGAGACAACTATTGTATCGCTATTTATCAATACATTAAGCTGGCATACACAAACTGTTTCCTTTGGTAAAATCTGTGTATGTTACATGTTTGTATAAACTAAAACGAAAATGTGGGACACATATCCATCCGTGTTTCTGAAGTGTTATATGGCATCTTTTAATTTCTGATCATCTTTCAACCAGTGTCTGAAATTCCCTTCAACAGTATGTAGCCCTAAGTAAAAAAGTGATTTAGTGGTAGATTATAAAACCCTAAGTAAAAAGTAATATAGTAGTCAAGCCTCTGAGGAATATTTGATTCCTTTAATTGGTATTGACATATGGTTTTGCTTGTGGATTTTGTGTGGGGCTGATTTTTATCTCATATAGCTGTTTTATTTGTTTAACTAAATATCATCTGAAACTGACTTCACTGAGGTTAACTTTCCATTCCATATCGTGGGTGTGAAATTATAACTATTATTGATGCATCTGAAATGTTAATGGTCTTGAATGGCTCGATTATTTAACAAATGTACTCACTTAATCCTAGCTGTATTCATTTGAACTGAATATTGTGCTTTTTTTTTTTAACAGAAGATTTCATTACAATTTCAAAAAAGAAAGAAATGCTTGCTAAAGAACTTACTGCAAAGCGTACACTACGTATGATGCCATCAGGCAAACATAGGGAGAGTTTCTTCTGGAGTTCTGACAAACAAATTAGTAGTCGGCAAATTAATTCCAAATTAAATCATAGTTTAAAACCATATAAAACTATAATTGATGTCCAATGCTCCAATGAAGCACAAAATCCCATTTTACAAAATCAATACCACATGAATGCAAGGCAATCTCCCCCACATGAGATTGGAGAAATACTAAGTGATAATTCAATTGGAGCACCCCGTCAACGAATACGTATAGGACCTAAATCTTTTCAGTGTGATGAGTGTGGGAAAACCTTTGCTAAAAGCTTAAACTTTTCCAGACATCAAAGAAGCCATCTGGGGGACAGACCATTAAAATGTACTCAATGTGGAAAATATTTCAGCAGCGCTTGTAGTTTGTTCAAACATCAGAGGGTCCACTTTGGAGAAATACGATACAAATGTACAGACTGTGAAAAAAGCTTTGGTTTTCTTAAACAACTGCAGTTTCATTTCCATCAAACTCATATAAGACAAGAGACCATTCCTTGCATGGATTACGAACAAAAACTCAAAAGCATAGAAAGTTTGCACCTTAGAAAAAAGGCAGGCGAGAAACCATACTTGTTTGTTGACAATAAGAAGACTGGAACTGCTGAAGTAGGTATTATTCAACACCAGGGAATTCCAGTACGAAATCTACAACATAAATGCACATACTGCGGAAAAGGTTTTCAACAGAGGTCCAATCTAACCCGACACATGAGAATTCACACAGGAGAGAAACCGTACACATGTACTGAATGCGAAAAAAGTTTCAATCAAAGTTCAACTCTAAGAAGCCACCAAAGATGTCACACAGGGGAAAAACCATACAGATGTCCTGAATGTGGAAAATGTTACAGCCGTCTATCATATCTCTCACAACACAAAAAAACTCACAAACGTGTTCAGACAATGGCACAGTCACTCATAGCCAAACATGAGTGAATTATTTATAATTATTTACATCCAAAGCCACCAAATGATTATCTGAGTGATTACGAAATGCATCGTACTATTGGCTAACGTATAGCCAATACAATAGTATAGGAAGTAAAAGACAACTGTATATCATTTTAAATAATGCTTTTAGACAATTTTACAAGCTGAAAAGAACAACATAAAGAGAACAAGTGAAGAATTGAAGAGGAAATGGTTAACAAACTTTCTGCTTTAAAAAAGTGTGGGTGGTAGCAATAATATATAGAGTTGATCTAGAGTTGCACATAAAAGCAAAAATGTGAATGTGGGATTGATGTGGAGAAACAAACCACTTCTTAATACTGTTGGTCAGTTGCTAATTGTTCTAAATAGTAACCTTGCTATTTAGAAATTAAAAATTCCTTACCATCTGTGTAAAAGACAAAACTGTCAAAAGTTGTAAAATGAAATAATACATAGAAGTTCACTAATTTATGCTCAAATATCTCAACTGCATGAGGCTACTGTAACAAAGGTACAGAAGATGAGTTACAATTTATTTTTATATGTCTATATTGTTTTGATTTTTGAACTTCGGTGCCAGATTATACTTTTGCAAATGTATGTTTTACTCCTCCGGGTACACAATGTAGGTATGGGTAAAGTTTGCACACCCTTTATAAAACAAAATGTACAAATTCCCCTATAACCAATTACTGCTGTAAATCGTGAGAAAAATGTGAACTGAGACCATATTACATCAAAGCCTTCTAGAGAAATTGGGAATATTTACAGATCAATCTGTGTTTTTTCCAATGTAATTGAAAACCTATTCTAAATTGATAAAATTGAAAACCTCAGTCATCTAAGAGGATTTTATAGATGCCTTGCAGCGCATAGTATTGTTCTGGAATGACTCTTAAAAGTGTATTTCTGATAGATACATCTGCTTGCAAATTCCTCACCTTTTGAATATCCCCAGGTAGCGTACTGGATCTGGAAACTTTTCATTGCTTTTCTAGGCGGGTTGGGGCTTTGGCTTCATCTCTGTGCTGGAAGCGACACCCGCATGACGTCACTGGAGCCAGATAGTGCTTACTCAACCGTCGGCCAGTTTGCTTTTTTTGAGCGCGTCAACTAGGACCTGGAGCTGCTCATTGTGATTTCTTTTCATGTTTCTAGTGTGTTTCTTCAATCTTTTTCAAAATGTCGTTAGTGCTGTGCGTAGGGATGTTATTGCCACAGATGTCAGGCTTTAATCCCTGTTGTACTTGCAATGGACATATGTTCATTTCAAACGCACACAAGGTCTGTCTGTGGTCCTTGGAATCGAAGCATTACTCTAGGCTGTGCCCTTTACAAGTATGGGTCTCAATGCCGATAGAGGTGGAGGTCTGGAATCATTTTAGAGGCTTTTCAGACGGCTTCCCCTTTTGGCAGTGTGAGCCCTCTCATCTGGTCCAAGTGCGGATCCAGCTGCTATGTCAATGCAGAGGTAATGGTAAGGGTTGTCAGACCCAGCAGCCCTCCTTCTCATCCTTTTCTGCACCACTAGAACAACCACTTTAGGTTTTTAGAGGAGTCCGTGCAGCCAGTTAGAGGGTGGAGGGTGGATATCCTTGTAGCAGGCCTGGAAGGCCATAACCTTTAAGCAGCAGGTCTTATAAATATTAGAAAGGTGGTATGCAGTACCCTTTGAATGGCTCCTCCCTAGTCCATTCAATTGGAGGATCACCTTTAGATTCTTCAGCAGGAAATGGCAACTCTGCTGCAGAAAGAACCAGTGCAGTTAGTCCCTTACCAGAAAATTGGGCTCAGGTGCTACTCTCAGTACTTCTGCATCTTCGTCACAACATAGACCTTAGGGTCTTGAACTTTTTCCTTCACCGGAAATTGCCATGATGCTGTCTCTAGTTCAGGTTTTCTTGCACTAGAAACAGAAGAATGGATGGTCTCCTTTGGTGACGCATATCTCCATATGCTGATCCTGCAGTTGCACAGGAAGTACCTGCATTTTGTTGCAGGATCCACACTCTACCAGTTTGCGGACTGCCCGTTAGGGCTAACATTGGCACCTCGGCTATTCACCAAAAGCCAGTCAACAAGTTGATGGCTGGCTTCCTGCATACTGTTGGTGACTCACACTTGCATATAAGGACTCACCAGTGGTGCCTTCATCTGCAATGGTTCCAGCACAGGCGTGATCTAACAGACACCATCTTGATCTCCCGGGACACTGTGGTGGACAGGGTTGGTTGTTGGTGGAAGTGCACCTTTCAAAGGGTGTTTCCATTTACCCTGCTTCAGCCTCAGCCACAGTGGTGAAAGATGCTTCCATTCTAGGGTGAAGTGTGCATCTGGAGGAATTGGAGATGAGGCACCAGTGGTCTGCAGTTGAGCAGGTCCCTCATATCATTCTGCTCGTACTGCAGGCAATTCATCTGTCACTGAAAACCTTCCTCTTATCCCTTTGCAGTCCGTTCTGCTCAGAGCTTGACGAGCACTACGACAGCGAAGTGATAGGTTAACAAGCAAAGAGTGGGGTCTCATCTTCTCTGTTTGAAAGCACTGAAGCTCAGGACTTCCACATTAGAGCATGGACTCCAGCGGATTACCTACCACCTGACTGGCCACTCTGAACACCAGTCGATAGTCTGAGTCTGCTTACTATGGCAACCTGAAGGGGTGTCTCCAACAGTAGGTGGTCCAGACCTTCTTTGCCCTGTGGGGCACCTCTCGGGTAGAACCTTTTGCTACTTGTGCGAATATGCATCTTTCTTATCTATTGCTCTTTGCCCTTCTGGATCCAGTCTGGTGCCTGGGCACATTCAGAAGGTGAGGAATCTGCAGCAACATAGAGTATCAGCCAGTAAGATAGTTACTGAAGGAAAGTAGGGGAACATTTTGGTTGGCAATTGTTTTTAAATTGGCTAGCCACTTATTTACTTGATTCCTTTGCAAATATGCATATAGTAGAACATCAATTCCACTAAATGCGGAAGTCAAGATCTATATATATATATGTGTGTGTGTGTATTTCATAGAAAAGTGGTCTTAATTTGGAAATATTTTCCTTAATTCACAGTGCTGACTTCATATGCAGGAAAATCGACTATCCTAAACATTTTTAATAAAGTTAAATTGATGGTTAAGACCGCATTCCTCCTTTCTTTTGGTGCTGGTAAAAAACACTTGACAATGAGAGTGCTGCCCACAGAGCTGTATTAAAAGAAACAATTAATGGACGGAATGCTGGACAATGCAAACATTCACTCCCAGCCACAAGGATCTGGGTTTAATCCATCATTCTTTTTCTCTCCACACCACCCCAGTTTGGACCCACCCATATGCAAATCAGTCTTGACCCTGTTCCTTGTGTGACCAGTCCAGCCCGAACTGCCAAGCCAGGTCCTCCCTGGACCAGAAACAAGCATCCTGGGACCGGTTTCAGGGCATCACCCTTCATCAGCCAGGCTAGCTTGAATCCAGTGGTGTAGTGAGCACAGGACACATGTCTGGGCATACCCTTCCTACTTAGAGCAACATATGCAAAAGAAACAATTGATGGACGGAATGCTGGACAATGCAAACATTCACCCCAGTAACAAGGATCTGGGCTTTAATCCATCATTCTTTTGCTCACCACGCCACCCCAGTTTGAACCTAGCCATATGCAAATCAGTCTTGACCCTGTTTCTTGTGGGAACAGTCCAGCCCGAACTGAGCAGTATTTAGCACACATGATAAGGTTACCTTTGCAGGCTGATCCTCTATGCAAGCATGTACCAATGTATTCTCCCCGTGTATGAAAATGAACATTGTTAAGAATGCTGTCATCCAAAAGTTAAATAAACTATACCACTTTGCATTTTATTTACCCATTTTCATTCTTGTTAAACCTACAAGACTGAAAATTGCTTATATTGCTCCTTTCCATTTAAAATGTCGCTTATAATAATGCAATGCCTTTCAATGAAACACATTGGAATATCAACATATTATATATTCCCCCAAAAAATCAAACTGTTCTCAAAACATTGACAGACATACCTGTAGTCTCAAGCATGCTAAATGAAACAGAGGATGACATTTAAATGCTAATCTTTCTAAAGCGTACTAAAATCGTCATCATGTAATATTAACAGTAAACATTTAGCATTTTTAGTTTTTTGTGGGTATGGCAGGTTTTGTGCTGATCTATCGGGGCGGGGGTGCAAAGTAAAACAAGCATTGGCATAGCCAATAGGTCTCGCTTTTGGGACCTTATAAGTATTTAGTTATGCAGCACAACATCCTTGGTGCAACAACATCAACTGTTGCATGGGTAAACACTTATAAAATGTGCAGACCTCCTGACCCTGGGTGTGATGATCCTCAACTTTCATGGAAGAGTTCTGTAAGGTCACTATATATATTTATATATATATATATATATATATATATATATATATATATATATATATATATATATATCACCAAAACGATCACCTCTTTCCTTTCAAGCAATCCAAGGACACAGCGGGGTACTTGTCGGGAAGCCTTTATTCACAGGTAACAGCTAGGCATAATGCATTTCGGCTTGCCTCCTTCCTCAGATGCCGCTTGTTTACCCAGGTTTCACCTCCTCCCACCTTTAAACTTGTAGCACTCCCATTTGCGGGAGATCAGCTGACCCTGCTGCTCGGGGCAACTACAGTCATTGACACGACTACAGTTCCCAGAGTGCACCTCGATGGTAAGTAATGCAGCAGGTCGATAAGTCCAGTGGATGCTGAATAATTGCTTAGCAAAAGGTGGGGCCGTGTAGCAGCAGGTGTTCCCTTTAATCCAGTGCGAAGGTGTCCCTTGAGTCCCCAATGCCTCCGGCTCAATACACGAATCAAGTCGGGCCGTGAAGAGAGTAAAATCATCCCTCTTCCCCGTGCAGTCACGGCTCGTCACTGACAGCAGCCACTTGCTGGGCCCGTTCATGAGGTGGTCCTGGGAGAATTCAATACCTTGAAAAACAGTTATTTTGCCAGCAAATTCACGGGACACTTGTAGGGCGGGTCCTTGTATCGCGCTCCTGGCAGGCGCGAACAAATATCACCAAAATGATCACTTCTTTCAAGCAATCCAAGGACACAGCGGGGTACTTGTCGGGAAGCCTTTATTCACAGGTAACAGCTGGGCATAATGCATTTCGGCTTGCCGCCTTACTCAGATGCCGCTTGTTTACCCAGGTTTCACCTCCTCCCACCTTTAAACTTGTAGTGGCACTCCCATTTGTGGGAGACCAGCTGACCCTGCTGCTCGGGGCAACTACAGTCATTGACATGACTACAGTTCCCAGAGTGCACCTCGATGGTAAGTACCGCACCAGGATCTCTAAGTCCAGTGGACGCTGAATAATTACCTCGCAAAATGTGGGGCCGTGTAGCAGCATGTGTTCCCTTTAATCCAGTGCTAAGGCCAGACACTCAGTCTCCCATATAGCCACTCACACATCCACTCACTCACCCGTACAGCCACTCACTCACCCGTACAGCCACTCACTCGCCCGTACAGCCACTCAGACCCCCATTCACACACAGATACACACAGTCATACAGCCACTCACATAATATAGTTTAAAAGTAGTAACACTGATTAGTAGTACACAAAGTATACTAATTTAACTTTTGTAGTAGCTTAGTATATGTGTTTAACATTTAGAAAACACAATCACTGCATTATGTAATCAGTGATGTCATTTCAGATGTCATGAGTGATGTCACTGACCATGTCATGAGTGATGTAATATGTGAGGTCATAAGCAGTGCATTGCATGGGAATAAGTTACAGTTAGCTCAGGTAACTATAACTGCAGAATTTCTATGGTGTTGTGTATGTGAAATCTGAGCCTAAATATAATGTTCCGATAACCTTTGTTTCTTTCAGTGAATTTCATTCTATTTCTTAAATATAATGTCCATGTAAACCAAACTTTTGTTCTTTCAGGGAATATATGTTAATGTGTGTATATATGTATGTATATGTATATATATATATATATATATATATATATATATAGCGTTATTGGCGATCGCCTCAAGATTTGTGGATGTGTTTTTATTTCCTTATGTCTCAAGCATTCCTTCTTATATAAAAGATGCCATGGACTTTTTTAATAGAATCAATGGCATTCCAAGGAAAAACAGTACATCTCACCAACAGTAGATGTTGTGTCTTTATGCACAACTATAAAACATCAAGATGGTCTACAAGCTAGTAGACATTACTTGAGACACAGATCAATAAGCCTGATGGAGCACTCGGAAATGCTATTGGAATCATGGAATTCGGTCTAAAGAACAATATCTTTATATTTGATGGAAATTTTTATATTCAAAAACACGGAACTACTAGAGGCACTTTGCCCCAACATATGCAAATTTAGCCATGGGTTTCTAGAAAGCCAAGACCATCTGGGGAGACCCAAGTACTGAGAATTTTTAAAAAGTAGTCCTATGGTTGCGATTTATCAATGACGTGTGTTCAATTTGGGAAGGAAAGCAAGATGAGCTAGAAAGATTTTTACAATCATTGAATAACAATCCTCATGAGCTTAAAAACACATATGAAATATTTACCAGTAGAATCACATTTTTGTACATTGAAAAATATGAAATTAGCACGAAAGGTTTTAGAAAGCCCACCAGTGCGAACAGCATTCTATTTGCAAGTATTTCACACCCGGATCCTCTAAAATGAAGTGTGCTTTATGGGCAAATTCTGAGGGTGAGAAAAAATTGCTCAGAGGATAAAGATTGGGAAAATCTAGCAGAAGAGATATATCAGAGATACATAAGATGTGGTTATTTAATCACAGCCTTGTAGGATGCATTGGAAAGAGCAAGAAAAATATCTGCTAATGCCTGAAAAAAGGAAGCCTTAAACGACAACACAAATATAAGATACATCATGAATTTTAATGATTCAGAAAAAGAGGTTAAACATTGATTAAAAATAATTGGAAGATCTTGGAACAGGGTAAAGATCTCAAAGTGCACCTTTCGAACCATCCAAATATAACATACAGAAAGACATCATCACTGGGTGACATTCTAGTCCAGAATTTTATAACCAATTAGAGAAATACAATAAACTGGTTACCCCCAAATAAATCTGGCTTCTATAAGTGTAAAAAAAGTAAAGCCTGCGTATGGAGTGACAATAGAACTGCCTTTGATTTTATGGATGGAAGCACCAAAAACATCAAGGAACATTACCATTGTGAAAGTACGCATGTGGTGTATGCGCTGTAATGTGTTTGTGGTAAAACACATCAGTAGTACAATTAATAAATTGATACTTTGGATACTGGCGCACATACGTGCAATTCTCAATAAAGATTCTACCTATGTGATTGCAAAATATATGTGTGAAGAGAACAATCGTGAATTGATCCTCAGAAGAGCAGAGTCAAGATGGATCATAAGGATTGGAACTGAAAACACATGGGGCTTACATAGATGCTGAAATATGAACTATTTTTCGCATCTATAGTACTGAACAAGAATCAAGAGTTAAGAACTGCAGGTCCACATCCACAATGTTGTCTTTGGCTGGCAAGGTATGTGAGGAGTTAAGAAAAGGAGAAGAGTAAAAAAGAGTCACTCTTAGGAATTGTCTGAAGAAAGAATTGAATATTGTGTAAACATTTTCTTTGTATATAAGTGCTCTAGATAGGTCATTGATTAATAAGTGGGGAATGATGGACTATGTACAGAATGTTGTGAATTGTAATCTTAGGAATTTCTCTTGTTTCTGAGGTTTTAAACTTTTTTGTACATGCATTCAATTTTAATTCTAGTAGGTAGAGGTTTTTATACCAAAAAAAAGATACTTTGATGAAAATCATGGAGGAGGTACTTGGTGAGCAGAAGTTATACTTTGACACTGTATTTTAATATTTAATATGTATTGTTTAGCAGTGTTTGCACGATTAGAACAAAAGATTCTTCAAGTAGTACTTACTTAAAGTCTGGAGTGTAGAATTAGACATACGCTGGAATGTTTCTAACAAAGGTAATGTTTGGAACCAGGAATATTTTAGAGTAGTTTAAAGTATTTTAGAATATTGATTAGAGTGTCCCAGGTTTTGAATGAAAGTTTAGGGTGATAAAAAGTGGAATGTTTACAAGAAGTGGAATATTTACAAACCAGTCATTGCACACAACATTAATTTGCACTCTAACTTAAATGTGTACAATGTTTACAATGCTAGAGAAGGTGGAATAATTAAGATAAAAGTTTACATATAATGCATTCTGCACTTTAACTAAATTCTTTGAAAGTGGTCTGTTGAGACGCATGCAGTGTTGACATGAAATAGAGACAAATTGTAAATTGCAAACAATGTTAAACATCATGAGGATTGCAAAAATCTGACAGAGAGAATTTCAAGTTTGTGCTTCATCCTTGTTAAATTGAAAATAAACCAGATAAGGGAGTGGTAGATGGGAGAATAATAGGAATGAAGGAATACATTACTGAAAGTTAAACTGAATCATGGTGGTGTTTTGGGTACTTTAGAAATATAAAACAAAATACAGAATATAAAATACAAGACAAAAAATATATGTGTTGTAAAATATGAGCTTGGATTTTTTAAGTACTTTTATAAGATGTTTTTCAAATAGAATATTTATTTATAAATCTACATATTTCACAGGGAATCCTGTAAAACAATCAGGATAAAGATATAGTTAATATGTGACTTATAAGGTCGAGTTCCTGACAACTGTAATTTGGATTTTAATTGTGTTGATGGTATTAAGGGGCTTGACCTTTAAATAGATACTCTGCGCACACACAACTTAATGGCCCTGTGGAAGGCTACGGCCAAAATGCATAGCCTATGCTGAGCTGCACGATGCACTTTTATTTGCGAATACTGAAATAAATAAAACTGATAGCAAATATATACATATATATATATATATATATATATATATATATATATATATATATATATATTTATATATATATCCTTAGTTTTCCTCAGTGAATATTACCTACTGGCAGTCGCCAGTAGGTAGTTATAGTTAGGACCTATTTTCCATAGGAAATCCGCAACATTCTATTTGGAATAACGTTGGCGCCGATTGACGAATCTTCGCGAAATTTTCCAAACTTTTGGCCAGCTCCAGTCCGCTCCTATCCTGAAAATTGCAGGGTGATTCGTCAAGCGGGGGCCGAGAAAAAAGGGGGGTCCCAAAACATGTTTTCCCCATGCATTTTCCCATAGGACCTGTTGACGCAGCTACAGCCCGAACTGCTGAACGGAATTGCACCACATTGGGCAAAGAGGTAGTCCTCAGTTCAGACTCTTTCCTTTTGCTTAAATGGTGTAAATCCGTTCAGTAGTTCCTGAGAAAATTAGAGTTAAAAAGATAGATATATCTGGGCGGAGCCTAACCACACATCTCATCGTGAGATCTGATTGACTGTCAGTACTAAATCCAAGAAGTGATGGCAACCAATATACATGATAGCACCTCTTTAAAAAGCATTGCAGTTAATATAAGGTTTTAAGACTTTAGTTACATTATAAATCATTTGTTGATGGTACCATACTCATTTTAGGAATTGTGGTGTGTTCTAAGGTGATTTTACCATATGAAAAAGCCATCTGTTGTGATATCATGAATCATGTTTGAGAGAAAACTATTTTCTCATGCTTTTCCCACAGAGGTTTAGAAGGTGCTCTATAAGCTAAACTGAGAGCATATTTTCTGTAAATTCACATTATCTTTCTCAGTCATGTGAGAATGAAGTCTGACATTCTCAGTAAAACATGTACATCCAACAAGGGCAGAGACTGTCAGTTGATTCCTTTGTGTTCTACTGCAGCTTCCCAGAGTGTTCTAAAGAACAACTAGAGTGCTAACAGTCTTACTTATGACAAAAGTATGGCACACCTGAAGCCATCTTGATTGGAATAAAGTGGTAACACTTAAAACATTTAATTTACAAAGGAACAAAATGAGGGGGTTCATTTTGCCATAGAAATTATGATTAGCGCTGCAGAAAGACAAATTAGGGCACATTTTGACTTCTCAAATCCTCTTCTATTTCATAAACAAATTCTGACATGCAGACTGAAACATGCACTTTGAATACCAGCAGCAGACTTCCCTGGTGAGCAGTAGCTTGACTACAGTGCCTTAATGAGCAACTAGAGTCCTAACATTCAGAATTTATGGCAAATGTGTGACATATCTGAATACCTTCTTGATGGAATCAAAGTAAAAAACTGAAAGCATTTCCTACTGAGGAGACTGCAGTAAATGAGTAAATTAGGAAACTTCATAACAAATAAATCTCCCAAGATGGCCACCAGAGACAAAAGAGCCCAAATGCAGCACAAATATCACCCAGATGTAGCCCACATGTAGCCCAATGACAGAAGTGTGCAAAACACTTATTGTTTGTGTATTTGCAGTTTTATATAGTGCAGACTTGTCAGGTATTGGAGTGCTTTACATGAGCATTGGTTACATCACACAAGATCAAATTCATTTTGGTTGTAGACATGGGGAGATTAAGTGATTTGACCAGAATCACAGAATGTTGAGCTAAAGCAGAAACTCCAACCTGGTTCCCCAGTTGCAAAGTCTGCAGCTCTGGAAGTAACACCACATCCTCTCCCCTAAGTGCAACATTTAATCAAGTGGTCAACTGGATGAAAAAACAAATATTACAAATAATTTAAAAGTTCTTTGTCGCTATTTGAAAACTCAGAAAATATGTCCTCATTTTAGTTTTTTAGAGCACTAACCATAATTTTGATGCAAATAAGACCCTCTCATATATGTAATTTCTAAAGGAAATGCTCTAGGTATTACAGTTTTGATGACATCAAGATGACGTCAGGCGTTCCACACTTTTGTAATAAATATAGAATGTTAGCAATCTAGTTGTTCATTGGGATACTGTTGAGAGGCAGAGGCCAGGGGCACGGACTCTGAAAATTGAAGACAGGTAGGAGAGTGCAGAGGCAACAATTTGACCACACTGGGCATGCAGGAAGGGCAGTGGCAGCACAACAGACTATGGAGGGCAGTGGAAAGGGGGGCAGGGGCAACAAACCAACAATACAGGACTGGCAAGAGAGGCTGTGGCAATATAATACACCATTGTGGGCAGAAGGAAGAGGCAGTGGTAGTACAACCATACATGCCAACAGACCCGTTTCAGCCAGGAAACGTCCAATGTTTTTAAGCTCAAGTGGGCTTTATTTGATCTGTCCCCTGTCTACAATCTCCTCTTTTTCACTGTAACTCAAAGGCGAAAATCAATACCCCAGTTTTTTTTCAAAATCTCCCTCTTACCAAGTTCAAAATGTTCACAAGTATGGTACATTGGATCATGGTAGGCAGGAGGAATTGGGGTAGGGACATGGACTCGGATAACAGAGGACAGGAGGGACACGGAGAGGTGCACCAAACTGACCCTACAGGGCAGGCATCAGGGTTTGCAGCAGCACAATACACCACACAGGGCATCCGGGATGGGAGTGCAGCACAACAATCCATAAAAAGCAATAGGGAGGGGACAGGACCATGCACATGGACAACAGAGAACACAGGGGAAAGAGGCAATGGTAGCTATCTGACCATAATGGACAGACAGGAGGGAAAGCTGTGGAGTGGTGTGGCTCACTGGTTAGAGGCAGCAGACCCGGAAGCAGAGGTCGGCCCGGGACCATGGTTCGATTCCCGACGCGGCAGGGTCTTGGGCCAAGGTCAGCGGACTCGATAATTCTCGCCTTGGTGCCTACTCTAACCATGGATCCCACTCAGCAACTCTGGGCAATAGCTTGCTTAATCTCCACTTACGGCCCCATCAGCGCCGGGGATGCTTGTCTTCACCTTGAAGATGCCCAGTAGGGACCATCTCACAGGGAAAGCCAGGATGGGTTCCCCAGCGGTATACAGCGCCGGGACGCCCCGTTGCTGGGGCAGCTGTGCGCTTTACAAGTATACAACATTTACATTTTACATTTACATAACAGACCATAAAGGGCAGGGGGGACGGATCAGGGGCATTACAATGGAACAGACAAGCCAGGAGGGAGGGAATAGGGGTCTACACATGGAAACAGAGGGCTGGGGGCAAGGAGGCAGGGCAGGAGCAGCAAGATGACCATGGAGGTCAGGCAGGATGGGCACTAGAAACAAGACACACCATGGAGAGCAACAGTGAGACTATGATGGCATACAGACAGACCATGGAGGGAAGGTGAGAGGGGGTCAGGGGCAGCTAGCTGACCACACAGGGAAGGTGGGAGAGGCCATGGCAGCACAGAAGACCACGCATGGCAAGCGGGAGGGTTAGTGGCAGCACAATGGCTATGATGGGCAAGAAGGAGGGTGCAGGAGCATGCACAAAGGACCATGGAGGATAGAAGGGAGGGTCAGGACCTGGGCACAGACAAGAGAGTTCACGGGAAGGGGCCTCACAACAGACCGCGTGGGGCAGGCAGGAGGAGCAGTTGCAGCACAACAGACCAGGGAGGGCAGAAGGGTGTGGCAGTAAAATGGACCATGGAGGACAGGAGGAAGGGGATAGGGGCATGGCATGTGGACAGGCAGGGTGGAGGTGGCAGGGACAGGTTACAGTCATCTGACAATGCTAGGCAGGTGGGAGGGGAGTGGCAGCTCAAGAGAACACTCAGAGTAGATAGGAGTGGCAGGTCCATGGAACATGGTGGGCAAAAAGGATGGAGCAGGGGCATGCACAAAGACATCGGAGGTCAGGGGGAAAGAGAATAGGGGCAGCAAGCTAAGCACAGAGGCTAAGCAGGAGGTCAATGATGGGCCATAGAATTGGGCAATGGAGGGCAGGATGAGTGGACTGGTACATCATGCTAAATGGAGGACAGTGGCAGCACATCAGACCATGCATGGCAGGAGGGAGGAGGCTAGTCCATGGATTCAGACAACAGAGGATAGGGAGGAGGTAGATGGGGCAGCAAGCTAACTGTTCAGAGAAGGTGGGTATTAGGAACTTTATTGTTTTTAAAATGTGTGTCTGTGCGAACTACTTAAAATATGAACAAGTATGCAGCATAATCTCACTTTTATTCAGGAAGAAGAGGACGTTTGTGACTGTGACTCCGGGCTCACTTGGCAGAAACACCCCCTGACCCTCCACCCCATCGCAAAATGTAATGCCCGTGAAAAGAGTAGGTGGACGCAGTGTTATATAGAACATAGTCCTGAGAGCACGATTGAAAATGAAAACTAGATATAGTATATGGTATAAACTATGCATCAAAAAGTGTGATATAAGATGAACCGGGGAGTGAAATATAATATGCAATACATTGTGCACAATGACAGATTCATTGGAGAGCGCGAGATAGCACAGGCACTAGCACGTGCTATGCGATATGCGCCTTGGAGTGTAATATGCACAGGGCAGTGTTGTGTAACCTAACTAGTCTCTTAAGTTGTAATATAAAATATGTGCTGGGGAGGGTAACGTTGCATATGCACTGTGACAAAGATATGGATCCCAGATTGTAATATGTATGGCATAGCGCTGTGCGTTATAACATAGGCATCGAGGAAGGCACGTTAGATGGGGCAATATAACCCGTGCGAATGCAAGTGTGGGATGACATTCACGGGGTGGTGTTACAGTGCACATGGGCTAGAGAGTGTCATAGCATACGCACTAGCTGGTGGAATACAACTCAGAGGTGTGTTGTACTCGGCGGGCACTGGTGGGTGTAACACAGCATTGGGCTCAGCCAGGAGCACGCTGTGACTCTCAAGTGAGGTTCGTCTCCTTTCCAGAGAGTAAAATAAAAAGTCTTACACATCCGGCAGTGGATGTGCGTTTTATTAACCGTGAGGGAGGTTTCTTGCATAGTTTGGTCGAATTTGTGTCAAATCCCCTTTGAATGGCTTGGTGTGCGTGTGTATTAAATGTGCCCTTCAATAGCTACCCATGTTTGTATAAATAAACGACAAGGGTGTCTACTTGGAGAGTACCCACCGGCGGGGGCACCGGGATTAGGCACAGTAGGGCGTCAGACATGTCAGAGCTTCACTAGTGGTGTAAATACATTCCACGTGGACTCATTGTATGCATAGTCGCCTTTTAATGAATATCACGCAAATCGTCATGGTGATAGGTACATACGGTTTGTCCAGCATGTCCTAGGTGTTTCTATAAATATATATTTTTGAAAAATAATAAAAAACAAAGGCCGGCCCCGGGGGATGGGGTCTCCGGGGCCATAGGAGGCCTGAGGAGGGGGGCAACGCAGGCCCCCTCCTAAAGAATTAAAAAATGGCCATGACCCGGGGGTTGGGGTCCCCGGGGCCGATTAAGGCCTTGGGAGGGGGGCCACGCTGCCCCCTTCCAAATGAAATTTTTTTCAACAATAAATTAGAAAAAGAAGGGTAGCCACACTGCCCTCCTTCTTAAAAAAAATAAAATAAATAAAAGACCGGCATCACGCTGGAGGCTACGCCCCATCCTTGCAGCACTCTGCAAACGCGCCCCCTGGCCAGTTGTAAATTGGGGAATTAATTCCCCTTCAATACTGAGGGTCCCTGAGGGCCAACTAGCCCAACAGGTATCTCCAGTATGCGCCAGGGAGCTGCGTTGCAGACAGGTGTTCTGAGGCCACGGCCCTTTTTACACCTCTATGCAACACAGCTCTGTGGTGCTTACTGGAGGTACCTAGTGGGCTAGTTTGACCCTAGGGACCCTTAGGATTCAAGGGGACTTAATCTCTCAACTTAGAACGGCCACAGGGCGCGTTTACACAGTGGTGAAGGAAGGGGATGGTGCCTGAGTTGATGTGTGCAGACACGCCCTCGCATTTTAAGTTGGGGAAATAATTCCCTTTCAATCCTGAGGGACCCTGGGGCCAACTAGCCCACCAGGTGCTTCCAGTAAGCGCCACTGCTCTGCGTTGCAGAGAGGTGGTGCAGGCCGTGCCCCTTTTTACACCTCTGCAATGGCGCTCACAGGACGTACCTAGTGGGCTATTTTGCCCCTAGGGACCCTCAGGATTCAAGGTGACTTAATCTCCCAACTTAAAACGGCCACAGGGCGTGTTTACACAGTGGGGAAGGGAGGGGTCAGGGCCTGAGGTGACGTGTGCAAACACGCCCTGTGGCGCGTTTTAAGTTGGGGAAATAATTCCCCTTCAATCCTGAGGGGCCCTGGGGGCTAACTAGCCCACAGGTGCTTCCAGTAAGCGCCACTGAGCTGCATTGCAGAGAGGTGGTCCAGGCCATGCAACTTTTTAAACCTCTCTGCAATGCAGCTCTGTGGCGCTTACTGGAGGTACCTAGTGGGATAGTTGGACCCTAGGGACCCTCAGGATTTAAAGGAACTTAATCTCCCAACTAAAAATGGCCACAGGGCGTGTTTACACAGTGGTGAAGGGAGGGGACGGGGCCTGAGTTAACGTGTGCAAGCACGCCCTGTGGCGCGTTTTAAGAGATAGTTTTAATCCCCAGCCCTATTATATACTAGGGGCTTACAGAGGAGGTCATGCTAATCACAGGGGGACCCCAACGCATAGTGTTCCCTAGTGTATGTATGTGTTTTCACTGTATTCTGAGTGTCTTTTAACATAGCACTGGCTCTAGAACTGGTTAGTCAAGTCAAGTCAAAAACTACTTTTATTGATTCTTAAAAAATCATAAAAGGATGGCAAACCATCATAAAGTACTGATTCTAAACATTAAATGAGCTTATGTGTATAAAAATGATTATTAAAAACATTTTTTTTTTTAAACAGTAATCAAAAAAGAAAACCTTAAAAAAACCATGATCACAGTAAAAAGTCAGCCAGCGGGTTGTATAATAGCTACTTGGCTTGAAGAAATTTTGTCTAATTCTTTTGCTGCAGTTTTCCAGAATTTTATGGCGCTACAGGAGAGTGGAGTCGAGAGCCCTCCAAGACACCTAATGACCGCAGCTCTACATGTTCTGATCTGTTCATTCCTTAAAATCTCCTGAAGAATGGATTTGCGTGTTTTCAGTAAAAAAGGGCATATGCATAATAAATGTAATAATGACTCCTCCCCTTGACAGCAAAGGCGACATTCCTTCGATGGCCATACGAATTTCTATTGCAGGGTTAAATCTTTTTAGGGGAATGATCCCAGTCGTAGCAACATCAGGTAATGCTTTTTATGATAAGAGATATGTTCAATCAGGTACCGTTGCGGTTTTCAGCCTCTGATATGTCTGTATCACAGCCCAGGCGTGGTATTTTTTTGAAAAAGTATTTTTATCAGTTAGTAGGGAGTTCCTCTTAATTGCGGAATTCACAGCGTTTTTGAATCCAGAATACGTTAATGGTATTGACCAGACCTCCTCTAGCTGTAACGCCGACAAGGATTCCTGCAGGATTGTCGTCGTCGAGTTAGCTTGTCGAGCTTGACTTTCAATCTCAACCCAACAACGGTGGGCTAGAGTATTATCTTCTGCCTCCCTCATCCTCCAGTAGTACTTCACTAAAGCACCTTGTCTGGCCATGATCTGGTTTTTTAATCCAAATTCTAAACGGATTTGGTCTTGTGAGATGTGTAACGGGATTGAGAACAGTCTTTTGAAAAATATGGATTGTGCTGTATTTAAGGTGGTGGCATCTTTGGTGTTCAAGATTTCTGAGCCATACGAGATGGAGGGTAGAAATTTTGCGGTTATCACTTGTAGCAGGTGGCTGGTAGAACAACCTATGAGCTTTTTTTTCAGGACTTTGAAGGTGAACAACAGTTGTTTTGCTTTTATACTTCCTTGTTCCACGTGTTGTTTAAAGTTAAGCTTGCTATCTAGCAAGAAGCCTAGATATTTGTAGGAGGTAACGCGGGCCAATGATTGTTTGCCCAATTTCCAGGAGAAGATATACCTGGACGGTGTTTTATTATGTTTTGAAAAACGCATTACTTTAGTCTTTTGATGAGTGATCGTAAGTTGGTTTAAGGTGGTGTAGGCTCCTAGTCCCGTGATCAGTTTCTGCAGGCCAGCTGGTGTTTGTGCTAGCAGTACTATGTCATCTGCGTACTGTAGGCATGGCGTTGGTATTTTGCCCAGTTTTGGGGGGTCAGCTGGAATTGACTGGAGGCACTTGTCAAGATCTGACGTATAAATGTTGAACAAACAAGGCGCTAATACGCAACCTTGTTTTAGCCCATTTAATGTTGGGACCTTACCGGTGACACTGGACCTGTCTCCTTTCTTGATTTGCACCCAGGTGTAAGAATACAGGTTGATAATGGCCTCCAAGAGTCTAGACGGGACCCCCCAGGCCTGCATCTTAGCCCATACAGAGGCTCTCGAAACTTTGTTGAAGGCCGCTTTAAGGTCCACGAAGCAGGCATACAGGGGCCTTGATTTTACGAAGGCCTGATTAGCTAAAAGAGTGACCGCAGAGATGTTCGTTAGGGTGCCCATCCCTGCCCGAAATCCGGTTTGCGTGGGAGGTATTTGTTTTTTTTAGACTAACCCAAGCCTCTAATTCTACTAAGAGATTAGATGCGTAAATTTTCGCCTCTACATCTATCAACGCAATCAGTCTGTAGTTGGAGGGGTCGGAACGGGAACCCGACTTATAGATTGGATTAAGGATACTTCCTCTCCATGACTCAGGGATCAAACAATCTACTGTAACTTTGGAAAAAAGAGGAGTCAGGACTTGGGACCAGAATGCGGGGTCATGTCGAAACAGGGCATTTGGTAGTCCGTTCGGACCTGGGGCTCCCTCCGATTTTAAGTTCTTTATAGTTTTTAGCACTTGAATTTCTGTGAACAACACTGAATCCTCAAGTGGTTCGAGGTTATTGATACCATTAACTTTATCTCGGCCTCCAGCCTCCTTCACTGTTAGTGCTTCATAGTTTGGAGCCGATTGAGGTGCAGCTCCGTTGTATAGGAGTTCGATGTAGGCTCTCCATGTGGCCTCCAGTATATCCGAATGATGATGTCGATTCCGGCCATTGGTTAGTTGGTTTATTTGTTCCCAAAAAAGCCTGGAATCCCCCAATTTTCAAGCGTAATGAAGTTTGGCCCAGATATGTTCTTGGTGCTCTTTTTTTGTGAGTTTTATGTCATTTTTTAGCTGTTTTCTAGTTTTTGCGATTAACAGCTGAAGTTCCTGGTGGCATTCTAGTCCCCGAGATCGTAATTGTCTGAGGTATTTATTTAGTTGTTGTTTTTGTTTCCTCAGATTATTGTTGAACCAGACAGCCCCTTTTGAATTTCCAGCTTTGCGGGCATGGTTATTTTTTAAAAATATATTGTTAATTTCGTAAATAAAAAACTCCCAAGCTTTTATGGTTAGTGTTTCGGAATTGGATTTTTCCAAAAGACTGGTGTAAGTGTTTGCGATGGCCTCGATGTTGTTCTTATTCTAGCGGAGGCGTTTTAAATTATAACATTGTGTTAAAGATGATAGCGCCTTTACTTTCGCTGAGGTTTTGAAAGATATGAATAATGTAAAAGATTGTGGCTGATGATCACTTTCCGCCCTATCGTTTATCTGAAAATATGCGATGTATGGAAAAAGGTCGTAATCTGTAAAGGTATAATCTATAGTAGAGCGTGTTTTTTGTGTAACCCTGGTGTATGCTGCGGGCCGGTCGGCCGGACCTTGGCCATTGAGTATGCACATTGAAAGGTCTTTCAAGCGAGATGCGCATTTCTTGCCGGAAGTATCCTGTCGATTGGGGGCTTGTATGGGCCCCTTTTTTCCCTTACTCCTATCGTATTGTAAATTCATATTAAAGTCGCCCGACAGAATCATTTTAGCATCTAAATAGGCAAGTTTTAATGTTTTTAATGAAGTAATTAGTTGTTCAATTCTTAACTTCTTTAGTTTAGATGCAGGGTGAATATAGATGTTGAGGATGAGCAGGGTGTAGGTGTCCGGGACGTCTATTTTGACGCACAACATCCAGGAGCAATCTGAATCTACAATGGAAGCCTGCCATGGAATTTCTGTAGAAATAAAAGTAGAGACCTCCTTTTGCTCTTCCATATTTGGTGGCTCTCTTAGCTGGGTTCAGAAATTCCTTAAAACCTATTATGGGGGATGGAGTTGTCTGCCAAGATTCTTGAAAAAGGAGAATGTTATATTATGTAATAAAATCCATAAAATCTGGGTCTTCTAATTTTAAATGAAGGCCGTGCACGTTCCAAGATCAGATGTTACATCCTTGGTGTGAATGGGAGGCTTGTGTTGTAGATGTTCATGCCATTCCCAAGGATGTGCCTTCTCTATTTAATACCCAAGGGGTCGAAAGCTTGCCGGCTTCGGGGTAATCAAGAGTGATAGTAATTTTCCTGGCCTGGTGCTCTTTCTCCCTCATTTGACTTTGATGATCTGGGCCTTTTGCCCCTTTTAGGAGACTCGTGGTATTAGGGAGTGGTTGTAATGGGCTGGGATAACGTGGGGGAATTATCTTTTTTAACTCAATTCCCCATTTGGCAAATGTGTCCTTCTGCTGCCAAATGAGGTCGATATGCATTTTATTGGAAAATGTGGCTATTGTAACTTCGTGACCGGTGAAACTCAGGTTTTGATTGAATTCAATACTTTCAATGTCATTGGTGTTTATGTGGTTTAGGGATGGGAGAGCTTGGAATAATTTTAGCAAGACATTTCTATTTAATATGTCGTGCGTTCCCCTTGAGACGTATTGTGGATTGAAGACGACTTTGTTATTAACTGGGGGATCATACTCCAATTCATTATCCAAGATCTTTTCCGTATATTTCACCACCATTGGCTCTCGTGGGGTCTGGGATGGATCTCGAGGTTCTGGTTTGTTTTTTTGTTGGTGGTTTGCGCCTCCCCCATTTGTTTCCGCAGGTCGCCTTACGTCGGTACCGGTTTCTTCAACCGAGGTGGACGCGCCCTGGTTTATTTTCCTTTCTGCCGACTTGAGGCATCTCACTGATACTTGTGTTGCCTGAGTTTTAGAATTGTATTTTCCCTTCCCAGTTCCAGATTTGAATAAGCTATATAATTTCCTTGGCGGAGGCGACTCCCTTATATTTTGGTTCGAGGTATTGAACGTGACAGGCAAATTTGGGGAAAAAGTTGATTGCTCCTTGGGGGTTACCGCTTCCGTACTGCTATGGGTTACGATATCTTCTTGCGGTGTTCTATTTTGAATTGATGTTGCCAGGGACTGATCTGATACCTTGATTGTTTGTTTGCGCTTTCTGGATTTTCTCAGTCGTTTACGTTCCCGCTTTGATAGAATCGTAGGGGCTTTTAGCTGTCTTTCCAATGATTTATTGTGTTGATCTTGAGATGGAGAATCCTGAGCGCTTAAGTTGTCGGCAACACTTGGTAGCCTAAGTATGGGTACAGTTGACTCGGTAAGTTTAATCAGTATGGGTGTTGATTCTGTTACGCTACTTTTTTGTCCTACAGAAGGATTGGGACATTCTAGGTTAATACCCTTGGTGGCTACATTTTCTTGCTCTAATATTTTTGTTTTATCTTTCTTAGTTGGGGTTGTAGGCTTAGTTGCAACTTCCCTTGTTGTGTTCAGTAATTCAGTAGGTATGGTTGGAACTGAGGCTAGTTTATTAATTATTCGGGTACAATGGCAATGGCACATTTGGAAAGTAGTTTCCCGATCTTGCTGTACCTTCAAGATCATCTCATTGAAGCTTTGCAGTTTTTGTTCGACCCCTTGAACATGGATTGCAAGGATATTCAGAAGGTCTACTTGGGTATCTAATTTGTCTGCGTGTAAAATCATTGCTTTACCATTTGTATCCATTGTACTTAGCAAGTGGGGCCATACGGTAGATGTTGATGGAGCTGAGTTGACACTGTAGTCCGAGTGGGGCAGTTGCCCTGGGAATGGTTCGCTTAAACGAACTGGGGAATTGATGGGTGATGCCTTTTTTTGGTTAAGTGATATCTTAGAGGCTGATCCCGTGTTGTGGCAATTCGGTGTATCGTTTTGTTTATCCTGCCAAAGATATTCTACCATTTCCGACGTATGGGAGAATGGATCGGCGAGGGCTTGGATGTCAAAACTTAAATTGGCTATCCCCTGACTAGTGGGGTTATAGCCTGTGGATCGAACGTGCCCGTGGGACTGGAGGTGATTTTATTGTACTGGTATTTTGAGTTACTTTTGATGTGGTGATTGGCTTTGTCGCTGTGACCATTGTGACCACTGTATCCTGGTGGAGTTTGGTGTTCTTGAGACTGGTATGGAGAATCCGGGTGAGATTGAGATTGATGGTGATGAATTAGAACCTCGGTTACCTGGGAATTTTTCCTTTGATGAATCTCCAGGGGAGAGAGTTTTTTAGAAGATGGTTGTTGGAGGCTCTGGTTCTCTTGATTTTCAGCACCCGAGATACATGAACCCGCATTTTCTTTTCTTTCCATTCTGTCTCAGTATTTATTGTGTTTCTATCCCCTGGTGGGGTCAAATTTGATTTTTTTTTTATTTGTGAGGCTTTATCGTTTTTTATTGAATTAGTATAATTGGTTGCTTTCATCACATGACGACTCCGAATTTCCTCCGTTGTTTTAGTACCTACTTTTAAGAAGTCCGTTATCAATGCCCGTTTGCTGCTATTTGGACAGGAGTTATGCCTATTAAGGGTCGTGCTGTTTGCCTTCTTACTATTGATGCACTTAGCTTGTAAGGCTGCCTCTGTGGAAGTTGTTTCTATTGTTTCCAAAGCTTTTGCCATAAAGTTTGGTACATCAGTTGTTGGTCCGCACTCATGCCTTACTCCTCCTGCTTCGATGATATCTGTTACATCTATGCCCTCTATATTTTGTGTGCCCAAATCTACCGAGGACATATCAGAAGGGTTACGCTTTTGAGCTGTGATATCGGTCAAAGTTCCTTCCTTGTCCTCATCTTTTCCTTTTTTGGCTGGGGGTGGGGGGTGTTCTTCTTTCTTATCCCCTCCTCTTATATTTCCTGACCGCATATCTGTTTTTTGTCGGTTATTTGGGCCGACACTCTAACGGTCTGTAGAGTCTAACCAGCAACGGCAAATGGTTTTGGCGGTTTTTGGAACAAAGCAGAGTATTACGGAATGTTTGCTTTTTGGAGACAGAGACCACCAGATGTGATATTTAAAATTTTTGTGAGCTACTACGCATTTAAGAATTGAGAGTTAGGATAATGTTTTTTTAAAACTGATTTGCTTAAGTACAATAATACGCTCTAGGACTCGAGGGCGGTCCCACAAGGTCCCACAATGTGACACGTCTTTTACTGTTATTTACAGTTACTTTCTGAGTGTACCCCAGCTCTCTCTGCTCACCTCTGCTCTTCCTCAATCCCCAGCTTTCCTGGGGCCTTTAGCTCACACACTCTCCTGGGCTACTCTTGTGGCTTGCTCCTCGCTCCTTGCTCCTGTGACTTCCCCCTCGCTTCCTCTCCTGCTGCTGCAGGGGAATCACAGCTCCCCACCTGCTGGCCACTTCAGCTCACACCACCTCCTGACGCTGTGGGGGAAATGTTTGAGGGCTCCTGCATCCTCGTCCACAACGTCGCTGCCTGCCTGCCGCCGACACCAGCTGGAACCAAATCAGGCTGCTCCTGTGCAGGCTGCTCCTGTGCAGCTCGGATGCGGCAGGCGGCGGCGGCGGAAACAGCTAAATCACGGGCACCACCAGCGGGGGAGATCCTCCAGCAGCGCCCCAAACGATTCCTGGTGCCCGGGCGGCAGGCGGCGGCGGGTGGCGTAAGTTTACAAATGATTTATGGAGCAGAGACTCCGGCGTCCGGTGTTCGGCGCTCCGCACCGGCACCAGCGAACTTCAAAACCCGGCAACTGGAGCCCGGCAACTCAATAAATTGTGGCCCATCATAGGGACATCTACACAACTTAGCCGAGCTGCGCTCATGTTCAGTGTGCGTACAGGACTGGTTAGTCAGACTCAGTTACCACCAGTATCCATATGAAAAAGTTGAGGGTACAGGATGATTTTGCAACAAGGCTTCTTTCTGCTCTTCTGTTTGTTCTTTATGCACGTTATCCTTCTTCCTGCACTTTTCTTCATCTTTGAGGACTTCTGTAGCTTCTTTCTGCATTTCTTTTTTTTCTTTCTCTGCGTTTTTTCTTCTTTCACATGTCCTATCTCTGTAGTCAAAGTTAGAAATTAGCATTTAAAAAACCTTTGAAATTCACTGAAAAAAACATAGGTTTCAGGCACGTTATAGTTAGGAATTAGCATTTAAAAAACCTTAGAAATTCACTGAAGAAACCATAGGTTTCAGGGGCGTAATCATTAGCTGGACTTTTCACTCGTACAAAACCATTGAAATTCCCCCGTTATAGTTAGTTCAGCTAACTATAACTCGCGCGCCCGCAATGCACTGCTGATGACGTCACATATTACATCACTCATGACATGGTCAGTGACATCACTCATGACATCACTGATGACATCATCCTTGTGATAGAGTGGCAGACCTCCTCTCCCCCTAATATAACCTTTGATACATACATTCAAAAATAGAAACTAAAATTTTAAAAACAATGGACATACCAATACCAGTTACAACAACCTATTCAGTAATTCTAAGATCCACATACACATCTACTTATTCACCAACAGTCCTATACAGTCACTCATACATGTACTCACTCATCATATGTACTCATACACCTGTACATCCTGTTACACAATGCCACTCATCCGTAGAGTTACTCACACACATAGTCACTCATGCTAATAAAGAATCAAACATCCATTTACTTGCATATACAGTTATACACACACCACCACACTAACTTCTACAGAAACTTACACATACTTAGTCTTTTAAACAATCACTTATAGAAACACATACTTATTCATACAGGAACACTTCCAATCTCTCACTCTCACATATACTCACTTATATACACCAATAGTCACATATACTAAAACATATGTAGTTACTCATAAAGACACTATTGAGACAGTCATTCACTCACTAACACACCCATGCACACACTCATCCACCCATACAGTCCTGCACACATGCTGTCTTCAACACATACAAACAGTGAGTCACTCATTCATGCACCTATGCACTACGTAATACCCCCACCGAACCATACAGACACTCAGACACTCCTACTGATACTCAAAAAAACAACTAATAACCTATATAGACACTCATGTAGCTACTCACCAACCCATGCAGCCACTTATACATGAAGTGAGACACTGATACAGATATTTACATATTTAAACATTACTCACTAAGCCATGTATTCACTAAGATACACTTAATCAGTCAGTTATACAATCAATTTTTCAAAAACAAATCATCCATTTAGACACTTATATACCCATTTATTCTTCATCGACCTTGAGATATACAAATATAAAACATATGTAATTTTCAGAAACACACACATACACTGGATGATGTCATCAGTGATGTCATGAGTGATGTCATTTGAGATGTCATCAGTGATGTCATCAGTGATGTCACTAACCATGTCATGAGTGATGTAATATGTGACGTCATCAGCAGTGCATTGTGGGCGCGCGAGTTCTAGTTAGCTGAACTAACTATAACGGGGGAATTTCAATGGTTTTGTACGAGTGAAAAGTCCAGCTAACTATAACGCCCCTGAAACCTATGGTTTCTTCAGTGAATATATATATATATATTCACTGAAGAAAACTAAGGTTACAGGGGCGTTATAGTTAGGCTCAGAATTTACACACAAAACCATAGAAATTCAGCAGTTATAGTTACCTGAGTTTACTATAACTTTTGCCTCCCGCAGTGCACTACTTATTACCTTACATATTACATCACTCATGACATGGTCAGTGACATCACTCATGATATCTCACATGACATCACTGATTACATCATCCAGTGAGTGTAAGTGTTTCGTAAACGTTTATGAAACTTAAAGGTATATACTAAGCTACTGCATAAGTTGCATTATTATTCTTTTTGAACTACTCAGTAATACTTTTGTTAACATTTCTCATCTGATCTATAATCCCATCTTTAAATTGGGTGTACTATTTATCATTGTACTAGCCTCTATACTGACACATGTCCCCTACTGATGTATGTGTATGATAGTGCTGTGGGACAGTCTAAGCTGTTCATTGAGACTTCACTCCACAGTGAGGGCTGAGAATAGTTCCGTTTTATGATATACTTACCAGTGTCCTTAGATCTCTTTCCTTTCTGATGAATGACTGTATTAATACATTGCTATTAATTTATCTGTTCACTAAGACCTTTCTGTAGGGCGATGGCTCAGAGTAGTAGACATTTACAACAGACTCACCTCTCTGCTCATACCTTTCTCCAGGATGAAGAATAATTTTACTAGTTATTTGTGACACAGTGGCCTGTGCTCCAAGTCCTCTGTAATTGTTGTATGTTGTAGTGGTTTGTGTAAATCAGACATTTGCACTAAAACCTCTTTCCAGGTTCACTGATGGTGTTGTGGTTTGCAATGGACTCTCCTATACAAATAGATGCTTTACTTTGGTCATTAGTCCTTAGTGTAGTGGTTTAGAAAAGACAGGACTATCTGCTGAGAACGGTCTCTTACGTGATAAGTGAGTGTAGTAGTTGATAAGGTTACAATGAGCTCTGTGCTGTAGGTCTCTCACTTGTGTCGTCTTATTTAAAAGAAATGTTTTATTTTATGATGTATATTGATTTTACTTTGCTGGATGATATCATCAGTGATTTCACTGATCATGTCTTGAGTGATGTAATATGCGAGGTCATAAGCAGTACGTTAGGTGGGGCGTAAGTTGTAGTTAACTCAGGTAACTATAACTGCTGACTTGCTATGGTTTGGTGTTTTAAAATCTGAGCCTATCTATATGTCCCTGTAACCATTGTTTTTTTCAATAAATTTCTAAGGTTTTTTCACTTCTGTTTCCTAATTATAACATCCTTGTAGCCTTTGGTTTTTTCAGTGAATTTCTAAGGTTTTTTGATGCTATTTCCTAACTATAACATCCCTGTAACCTGTGTTTTTTTTACTAAATATCACAGTTTTTTTGTACTGCAATTTCACTGATAACTTCAATTTAGTAATATATATTTCACAAGTTTATAAATACATTTCATTAACATATTTATTCGTATTATACATTTTAAAAGTAACAATTAACAAATAAACGTTACTTATGTAAACTTTCTACAAATGCAATACTGCAACTCTTTCTTGTTTTTTTAAATTCATTTTATGGATCTGCTGCAATGCACACAAATCTCTCCATCCATCCACATTGCCGTACCCTAAATCAGTTATTTTAGTTTCACATCTTTCTAGAGACAGTCTCAAAAGCATTGCTCCATTGTATTTTTGGCTGTCCTTCAAAAGAAGAGAGTTTCAAAGTTAAGATGTCTTCTGCTGAAGTTAGAAGAGAATTGAATGAGCAGGGCGAAGAAGAAGAAGACTTCCCACCTCCAAAGAATTTTTTCCGACATTTGGAAATATTTCTCCATACCTTCAGAAGGAAAAAAAGTTGTTCTAAAATTTGTCCAATGCAATCTGTGCAGCAAAACTCTTCAAGAAGTACAGAGAAGAAGAATTCACATGTACAGCTTCTATTTTGAAACAGCTGAAAACCATACATATAAGGACAAATCAGAGGATGATATACAAGAGGGAAGGTGGTGCATCATCAGCAGCAGATGGACCATTAGTGTGACTGAGTGTGTCAGTCAGTGTGTGGCTATATGAGAGGAGGGTACATAAGTGCTTTTTTACCACCAGAACAGATACTTACGATCCCTGCTGTTTCACCAAAACTGCATGACATTGTCACTCATTGTGGCAAATGCCCTTTGCACTACATTTGTCATCTGTTGCCCAGTTTGTGAATGCTGTCAAGTAGCATAATTCTTAAAAAGATTTTCACCACACCGTTCCATCTTCCATTCCTCTTTAAACACAAGTAGATATCTGAAGAACAAATATAGAATACTTTTAACCTGAGATTGTATACTATAAGCAAGTGAGTAGCTACCTTGGCGATTTTTTCAGTATGTAGGAGGGCATGTCTTGGTGTGTGTAACTGACTGAGTGTTGGGTTGAATGGCTGTATAGGCATGTGAGTAGCTGTGACAGTGCCTGTATGCATGTGTGAATTAATATGTAAGTGAATGTATAGATTAGTAAGTGGGTATGTGAATAGGTATATGGGTGTGTGACCGAGTGTGTCAGTCACTGTCTGGCTGAATGAGTGGTGGGTACATAAGTGCTTTTATTGGAGTGTAACTGGCTGTGTACGTGCCTGCCTGACTGTGTGCACATATTAAATTACATACTATAAGCAAGCACCTACATCTAATTTCTAACATTTATTTATACTGGCTAAATAAAATTACTATATTTTCAGTTTAGCAATTCCTTTTCCTCCTTAACTGGTCACTATATTTTTAGTTAATGTTCTTATCTAAACCCCTTTCTATTTTACCTTTTACTGTACTGTCTAGAAGCTACACATTTTCTTTCAGCATATATAAGCTGTTTTTTATATACTTTTTTGATGTACAACCTAATTAACATACCTGTCAAATCTCTTTGCTACTGTCCAACATTTATTTTAATATATGTTAACATGTTTTCCACTGCAAATCTCAACTCAGAAATATGGAAATGCTCCTCCACTCTCAGTAGAAAAGTATCTAAAATGGCTACCGTTCCCAATGTACTCGTACTCATACTCCTGTACTTTCGCAAATTGCAGACTTCCTTTAATCTTTGAATTTTGTTATACTACTTCTAAATGGTCACTCATTTTTAACTCTTTCCATGTTTCCTGTAAAGAAGCTCAATTTGGTAGGTTTTTCACGGATCCGCGGGTTTTCCACGGTGCTCAGTGCGGCCCCAGTGTATTGTATTGTAATTGCTTTTATATAACGCTTACTACCACTGACGAGGCGTCAAAGTGCTTTTTTGGCGAGTAGTACGCTACTCTGGAACCCATAAAGGATTAGTGTTGAATTAGTATAGTGAAATATGAAAGTCATTTGAGTGGTGGATATTAGTCAGTTATTTGGATTGAGAAGGACAGCGAAGGAATAGAATCTGCACCAGATCCGCGATCCACACAAAAGCCCTTAAAAGCATTCAGCAATCTGCTGTTGATGCGTTTCATTTTTTAGGTCTCGCCTGACCCAGCGCATGCGCTGGTCTGGCGAGACTTTTTGTGAGGGTTAAAAAAATGCTACCATGGCCAGCCTAGAGCTACAGTGCATGTGCGCGGGCGCGCGCTTAGGAGCAGAGGCTGGCAAACCTCGTCATGCTCATTAAACGCCCGTGATCACTTTCACTTTCGCCCACGATCACTTTCGCGGCGCCCCTTTGATGTTCTCATTCAAAGAACATCAAACATCAAAGAACATGTTGTTGTGTTAATGCTTTGCTGCGCCCGTTTGACTTACAATGTGCTTTCTCTTTCCACAAACTTGATGTTTGTGTTCCATTATTTTGAGATGCTTTTAGTATTACTGTTTTGTGACTTAAAGAACATTAAGGAAATGTTACCGTGAAACTGGACAACGTTCACAGTGTTTATTTCTGATCGCAGCGGCTGCTTCATGTCTGTTGCACCATTCAGGGAGTCCTTTCCTTGGCGTTTTCATGAGGATATGATGAGGAAGCTGGAATCTTTTGGCACATTCTCTTTAAAAGCACAGCATGTTGGCGACTGGTTAATCGATTAGACCTATGTAGCGCTTTAGATCTCAAAGCGCTATGGTGGGTGCAGCAGTTACAACTCATGAAATATGGGGTGCAACTCACTAGGAGGGGGCAGGTTTGAGTGCACATTGGCTGCAATCGAACTCTTAAGATGATGGGCTGTGTGTATCCATTATCAGCACTCAGTCTTCGCTAAGTGATCTTGTTTGTTTTGTTGTTGTGTTAATGCTTTGCTGTGCCCGTTTGACTTACAACTAGGCCTGGGCAAAAATTTCGTTCCGTTCGCGGAAATTGCGATATTTTGACATTTTTGCGTTCCGCGGAGAGCGCGAAGATGTCAAAAATTCCGGTTTCCGCAGCTTGGCGATAATTTGTTTCTTGCTCGCGCTGTAAAATGATACATTCTCGCGCGCGCGCGATCGCCTTACCTGATTCCCTGCGTTCGCCGACAAGTTTTCTTGATCCGGTCGCGTTCTCCATGAGATGTTGTATTGTTTTTAGCCATTTGCGCTGTCTCGCGACAGTTCGCGCCCGCAGTGACGTCATGCGTCGCGCGATCACGTCTTTCTTCTCGCGATCATGCACCGCGAGAACAACTCAAAACAAGATGGCCGCGCCCGCAAGCAGCCACATGGGTAAGTTGGCGACCCGCAACCATGCAGAAAATCGCGCGAACATGCCGGAAAAAACCTTCCGCATCTTCGCGATATTTCTGCTTGTTTGCGATAATTTTAAACATTCTCGCGATAATTTGCGAAGGTTAATTCCGCAAATTCCGCCCACCCCTACTTACAACGTGCTTTCTCTTTCCACAAACTCGATGTTTGTGTTCCTTTATTTTGAGATGCTTTTAGTATTACTGTCACACACACAACCACACACACAACCACACACACAAAACCACACACATACACACAACCACACACAAACACACAACCACACACACAACCACACACAACCATACACATAACCACACACACAACCACACACACCCACAACCACACACACACAACCACACACAACCACACCCACACAACCACACCCATACACAACCACACCCACACACACAACTACACCCAACCACACCCACAACCACACACCCACAACCACACACACACAACCACACACACACACAACCACACACACACAACCACACACACACACAACCACACACACAACCCCACACAACCATACACATAACCACACCAAGCATTGGCATAGCCAATAGGTCTCGCCTTTCGGACCTTGCAAGTGTTTAGCCACGCAACAATTGATTTGGTTGCACCAAGGATATTGTGCTGCATAACTAAATACTTAGAAGGTCCCAAAAGCGAGACCTATTGGCTATGCCAATGCTTGTTTTTATTTCGTCAAATATTGTCAGTTACTAGACATACACTCCCTACTGAGCAATTATTTTACACTAGTCTGCTTTTCACTTTAACGCTGCAGTCTCTTTTGTTCCCTTCCCCGAAAAATGTTAGCTTCATTTACATAATATCCATGTTTCCAATATTCTCTGCCTACCAGTAGGTCAAAGGTTTACAAGACATTCTCTCAACAGCATACTAGCTTCAGATTAACTGTAGCAGGTTTGGTTTACTGTTAGCAATTCCAAGCATATCCCAAACATCATTAGTTTCTTTTCATTTTCCAAAGCCAATCACAGTTAGTTATTTTTTTCCCTTCAAGTCACTACCTAATTTCAGTTGCATGCACATCGCCTCTATCCAATCAAATTTGTTATTTTATATTTTACTTGCTCTCCTCCATTTTAACTGCCTTTCATCTTCAAAACAGCTTCATTCTGCTGAAGCCTTTTCCAGAGGGCTACTCCTGCTTCTCTCCACAATTATCAGAGTCTTGATTGTGGACCATAGTTTTGTGCCAGAGAGAAGGTTAGAAGGCACGTTAATGACAGTGCCCTAGATTAAGCTAATGTGGACATTACTTGGGCTGACCAGAGAGTGTTATAGTGGCGTCAATTGTTGCCTTTGGTTGAAAGCATTGCGGATTGCCAACATACAGACCTCATGATTGTGCGCAGTGGTGGCAATGACCTAGGTACAATTACTGGGGACAGACTGGTAATCTTAATGAAGGATACCTTTTGTAAATTAATGACATTTTCCCCACATACTGCCTTGGTGTTACCCAACATTTGCCAAAGACAAAAGTGACAATGATCAAACAAATTTTGTCAACAGATAGAGAAAGTCAATTAAGTGGTTTCTGTATTTCTCTGAGACCACAACATGGGTTCTATGTACCATAGCAACTTACGCTTTGACATGGACGGAATATATTTTGAAAAGACCAAGTCCATTTCCCAGGCTCTAGGGTGTTCCTCAAAAACTTAAAAGACTGCATTCTATTCTATGTGTAGTTATCATCTGCACACCATAAACACAGTGCCTATTTTCAGAGCCAATCCTTTTTCCAAACAATGGTTCTTTTTGTTTTCAAATACTTTTTTCTAATTTCTCATTTGGATCCTTGACCAAATAAGGGGCCTGCTGGCTATGTTGCATGCGGATCATCGACAGATCAACGAATTAGTCCCCAACCGAAAGCAGACATTCAATACAAAACAACAACACATCTAATACAGTGGGTGTGTGAGTGAGCATGCGAATGGCTGTATGGGTATGTGAGTGGTTAAGTGGGTATGTGAGTAGGTATCAGTGGTTCTCTGAGTGACGGGGTGTGTGAGTGGCTGTATGGATGTGGGACTGGGTGTGCGAGTGGTTTTCTGGGTCTCTGAGTGGGTGTTTGAGTTGCTGTATGGGTATGTGAGTGGGGGTGAGTGGTTGTGTGGGTGTGTAAGTGGGTGTGAGTATGTTATGGGTGGGTGTATCAGTTGGTGTGTAGGTGGCTGTGTGGGTCTCTGTGGTTGTGTCTGATTTTGCTGTGTGGGTTTGTGAGTGGGTGTGTAAGTGACTGTATGGGTGTGTATGTGGTTGTGTGAGTATCTGTGTGGGTCTGTGAGTTTACGTATCAGTGACTGTATGGGTGTGTGTGAGTGACTGAGTGTGTGAGAGTGGGTGTATGGATGTGCGAGTGGGTGTGTGTGAGTGGGTATGTGAGTGGATATATGTGTTATTTTCATTGAGGTCTGGATCCACAAATCCGCTGTGAATTCACATGGGCCGCTATGAGTGCCATGGTCGATCAGCAGACGCTTGTGCACTTAAACAAAACATTTTTTTTCTGCTTATTCTTCCCCATAAGGGGTACCTCACAGACCCCTCCATCTGTCCATGGGGGTCACGATAACTCTACCCTGACACCTTCTATCCTATGAGCCAAGTGACGATTCATATAATAGTGGCTGCAACTTTCCTCTCAAGTTGTGGCCAGCCAATCATGACATTGGTGGTGGTACCTGGATCCACAGATCCACCACGGTGGATCTGCATCTCTAGATATTGATTTTCTTCAATAAACTACTAAACATATTTAGATCACAATACAATAAACCCACTTTCCGGACAAAGATCTAGCGTTCTGCCAAATGTGGTGTAATTCTGTTCAGCAGTTGGAGCTTTAGTCCTGTCTAAAATCCCTATGGAAATTGCATGAGGAAAATGCGTTTTTGGACCTCCCTTCTTATTCTCAGCCCCCCACTTGATGAATCACCCTGAAATTTCCTGACAGCAGCTAAAGTGAGTGGCAAACTAGTTTAGAAAATTTTGTGAAGATCCATCAAACAGCGCCAAAGTCAGCAAAATAAAAACAAATTTCCTACGGAAACTAGATGGTCCCAACTATAACTTCCTAGTGATAACCACCAGGATATATATATATATATATATATATATATTCACTGAAAAAACCATAGGTTTCAGGCATGTTATAGTTAGGAATTAGCATTTAAAAAACCTTAGAAATTCACTGAAGAAACCATAGGTTTCAGGGGCGTTATAGTTAGCTGGACCATTGAAATTCCCCCGTTATAGTTAGTTCAGCTAACTATAACTCGCGCGCCCGCAATGCACTGCTGATGACGTCACATATTACATCACTCATGACATGGTCAGGACTGTTGGTGAATGAGTAGATGTGTATGTGGATCTTAGAATTACTGAATAGGTTGTTGTAACTGGTATTGGTATGTCCATTGTTTTTAAAATTTTAGTTTCTATTTTTGAATGTATGTATCAAAGGTTATATTAGGGGGAGAGGAGGTCTGCCACTCTTTCACAAGGATGATGTCATCAGTGATGTCATGAGTGATGTCACTGACCATGTCATGAGTGATGTAATATGTGACGTCATCAGCAGTGCATTGCGGGCGCGCAAATTATGGTTAGCTGTATAACGGGGGAATTTCAATGGTTTTGTATGAGTGAAAAGTCCAGTTAACGATTACGCCCCTGAAACCTATGGTTTCTTCAGTGAATTTCTAAGGTTTTTTAAATGCTAATTCCTAACTATAACGTGCCTGAAACCTATGTTTTTTTCAGTGAATTTCAAAGGTTTTTTAAATGCTAATTTCTAACTATGCCTACAGAGATAGGACATGTGAAGAAAGAAGAAAAAACGCACAGAAAGAAAAAAAAGAAATGCAGAAAGAAGCAACAGAAGTCCTCAAAGACGAAGAAAAGTGCAGGAAGAAGGATAACGTGCAGAAAGAACAAACAGAAGAGCAGAAAGAAGCCTTGTTGCAAAATCATTCTGTACCCTCAACTTTTTCAGACGGATACTGGTGGTAACTGAGTCTGACTAACCAGTCCTAGAGCCAGTGCTATGTTAAAAGACACTCCGAATACAGTGAAAACACCTACATACACTAGGGAACACTATGTGTTGGGGTCCCCCTGTGATTAGCATGACCTCCTCTGTAAGCCCCTAGTATATAATAGGGCAGAGGATTAAAACGACCTCTTAAAACGTCCCTCAGGACTGAAGTGGAATTATTTCCCCAACTTAAAACGCGCCACAGGGCGTGTTTTCACATGTTAACTCAGGCCCCGTCCCCTCCCTTCCCCACTGTGTAAACACGCCCTGTGGCTGTTTTAAGTTGGGAGATTAAGTCCCCTTGAATCCTGATGGTCCCTAGGGTCCAACTAGACCACTAGGTACCTCCAGTAAGCGCCACAGAGCTGCGTTACAGAGAGATGTAAAAAGGGGCATGGCCTAGACCACCTCTCTGCAACGCCGCGCAGCGGCGCTTACTGGAAGCACCTGGTGGGCTAGTTGGCCCCCAGGGTCCCTCAGGATTGAACGGGAATTATTTCCCCAACTTAAAACTTGCCACAGGGCGTGTTTGCACACGTTAACTCAGGCCCCATCCCCTCCCTTCACCAATGTGTAAACAGGCCCTGTGGCTATTTTTAGTTGGGAGATTACGTTCATTTGAATCCTGAGGGTCCCTAGGGTCCAACTAGCCCACTAGGTACCTCCAGCAAGCGCCACAGAGCTGCGTTGCAGAGAGGTGTGAAATGTGGCACGGCCTGGACCACCTCTCTGCAATGCAGCTCAGTGGCGCTTACTGGAAGCTCCTGGTGGGCTAGTTAGCCCCCAGGGGCCCTCAGGATTGAAGGGGAATTATTTCCCCAACTTAAAACTCGCCATGGGGCGTGTTTGCACACGTCACCTCAGGCTCCGTCCCCTCCCTTCCCCACTGTGTAAACACGCCCTGTGGCCGTTTTAAGTTGGGAGATTAAGTCCCCTAGAATCCTGAGGGTCCCTAGGGGCAAAATAGCCCACTAGGTACGTCCAGTAGACGCCATTGCAGAGAGGTGTAAAAAGGGGCACGGCCTGCACCACCTCTCTGCAACGTAGATCAGTGGCGCTTACTGGAAGCACCTGGTGGGCTAGTTGGCCCCCAGGGTCCCTCAGGATTGAAAGGGAATTATTTCCCCAACTTAAAACGCACCACAGGGTGTGTTTGCACACGTCACCTCATGCCCCGTCCCCTCCCTTCACCTCTGTGTATATGGGCCCTGTGGCCGTTCTAAGTTGAGAGATTAAGTCCCCTTGAATCCTAAGTGTCCCTTGGGTCAAACTAGCCCACTAGGTACCTCCAGTAAGCGCCACAGAGCTGCGGTGGATAGAGGTGTAAAAAGGGGCATGGCTTCAGAACACCTGTCTGCAACGCAGCTCCCTGGCGCTTACTGGAGATACCTGTTGGGCTAGTTGGCCCTCAGAGACCCTCAGTATTGAAGGGGAATTAATTCCCCAACTTACAATTGGCAAGGGGCGTGTTTGCAGAGTGCTGCAAGGAGGGGGCGTGACCTCCGGCGCGATGCCGGTATTTTATTTATTTTATTTTTTTAAGAAGGAGGGCTGTGTGGCCCCCCTTCTTTTTCAAATTTATTGGCCCTGGGGACCCCATCCCGCAGGGCCTGCACCCTAATTTGTTTGGTTGAAAAAAATAAATTTGGAAGGGGGCCGCGTGGCCCCCCTCCCAAGGCCTTAATCGGCCCTGGGGGCCCCAACCCCCGGGTCATGGCCTTTTTTTTTCTTTTATTCTTTAGGAGGGGGTCTGCGTTGCCCCCCTCCTCAGGCCACTTATGGCCCCGGGGACCCCATCCCCGGGGCCGGCCTTTGTTTTTTATTATTTTTAAAAAATATATATTTATAGAAACACCTAGGACATGCTGGACAAACCGTATGTACCTATCACATGACGATTTGCGTGATATTCATTAAAAGGCGACTATGCATACAATGAATCCACGTGGAATGTATTTACACCGCTAGTGAAGCTCTGACATGTCTGACGCCCTACCGTGCCTAATCCCGGCGCCCCCGCCGGTGGGTACTCTCCAAGTAGACACCCTTGTCGTTTATTTATACAAACATGGGTAGCTATAGACGGGCACATTTAATACACACGCACACCAAGCCATTCAAAGGGGATTCAACAAAAATTCGACCAAACTATGCAAGAAACCCCCCTCACGGTTAATAAAACAAACCTCCACTGCCGGATGTGTAATACTTTTTATTTTACTCTCTTGAAAGGAGACGAACCTCACTTAAGAGTCACAGCGTGCTCCTGGCTGAGCCCAATGCTGTGTTACACCCACCAGTGCCCGCCGAGTGCCACACACCTCTGTGTTGTATTCCAGCAGCTAGCGCGTAAGCTATGACACTCTCTAGCCCATGTGCACTGTAACACCACCCCGTGAATATGTCATGCCAAACTTGCCTTCGCACAGGTTATATTGCCCCGTCTAACGTGCCTTCCTCGATGCCAATGTTATAACGCACAGCGCTATGCCTTACATATCACAATCGGGGATCCATATCTTTGTCACAGTGCATAAGCAACGTTACACTCCCCAGCACATATTTTATATTACAACTTAAGAGACTAGTTAGGTTACACAACACTGCCCTGTGCATATTACACTCCAAGGCGCATATCGCATAGCACGCGCTAGTGCCTGTGCTATCTCGCGCTCTCCAATGAATCTGTCATTGCGCACAATGTATTGCATATTATATTTCACGCCCCGGTTCATCTTATATCACACTTTTTGGTGCTTAGTTTATACCATATACTATATCTAGTTTTCATTTTCAATCATGCTCTCAGGACTATGTTCTATATAACACTGCGTCCACCTACCCTTTTCACGGGCATTACATTTTGCGATGGGGGTGGAGGGTCAGGGGGTGTTTCTGCCAAGTGAGCCCGGAGTCACAGTCACAAACGTCCTCTTCTTCCTGAATAAAAGTGAGATTATGCTGCATACTTGTTCATATTTTAAGTAGTTCGCACAGACACACATTTTAAAAACAATAAAGTTCCTAATACCCACCTTCTCTGAACAGTTAGCTTGCTGCCCCATCCACCTCCTCCCTATCCTCTGTTGTCTGAATCCATGGACTAGCCTCCTCCCTTCTGCCATGCATGGTCTGATGTGCTGCCACTGCCCTCCATTTAGCATGATTTACCAGTCCACTCCTCCTGCCCTCCATTGCCCAATTCTATGGCCCATCATTGACCTCCTGCTTAGCCTCTGTGCTTAGCTTGCTGCCCCTATTCTCCTTCCCCCTGCCCTCCGATGTCTTTGTGCATGCCCCTGCTCCATCCTTTTTGCCCACCATGTTCCATGGACCTGCCACTCCTATCTACTCTGAGTGTTCTGTTGAGCTGCCACTCCCCTCCCACCTGCCTAGCATTGCCAGATGACTGTAACCTGTCCCTGCCACCTCCACCTTGCCTGTCCACAGGCCATGCTCCTATCCCCATCCTCCTGTCCTCCATGGTCCATTTTACTGCCACACCCTTCTGCCCTCCCTGGTCTGTTGTGCTGCAACTGCTCCTCCTGCCTGCCCCGCGCGGTTTGTTGTGTGGCCCCTTCCACTGAACTCTCTTGTCTGTGCCCAGGTCCTGACCCTCCCTTCTATCCTCCATGGTCCTTTGTGCATGCTCCTGCACCCTCCTTCTTGCCCATCATATCCATTGTGCTGCCACTAACCCTCCCGCTTGCCATGCGTGGTCTTCTTTGCATCCATGGCCCCTCCCACCTTCCCTGTGTGGTCATCTATCTGCCCCTGACCTCTTCCCACCTTCCCTCCATGGTCTGTGTGTATGCCATCATAGTCTCACTGTTGCTCTCCATGGTGTGTCTTGTTTCTAGTGCCCATCCTGCCTGACCTCCATGGTCATCTTGCTGCTCCTGCCCCCTTGCCCCCAGCCCTCTGTTTCCATGTGCAGACCCCTATTCCCTCCCTCCTGGCTTGTCTGTTCCATTGTAATGCCCCTGATCCGTCCCTCCTGCCCTTTATGGTCTGTTATGCTGCAGCTTTCTCTCCTGTCTGTCCATTATGGTCAGCTAGCTACCATTGCCTCTTTCCCCTCTGTTCTCTGTTGTCCATGTGCATGGTCCTGTCCCCTCCCTATTGCTTTCTTTGGATTGTTGTGCTGCACTCCCGTCCCGCATGCCCTGTGTGGTGTATTGTGCTGCTGCACACCCTGATGCCTGCCCTGTAGGGTCAGTTTGGTGCACCTCTCCATGTCCCTCCTGTCCTCTGTTATCCAAGTCCATGTCCCTACCCCAATTCCTCCTGCCTACCATGATCCAATGTACCATACGAACATTTTGAACTTGGTAAGAGGGAGATTTTGAAAACAAAACTGGGGTATTGATTTTTCCCTTTGAGTTACATTGAAAAAGGGAAGATCGTAGACAGGAGACAGATCAAATAAAGCCCATTTGAGCTTAAAAACATTGGACGTTTCCTGGCTGAAACGGGTCTGTTGACATGTATGGCTGTACTACCACTGCCTCTTCCTTCTGCCCACAATGGTCTATTATATTGCCACAGCCTCTCTTGCCAGTCCTGTATTGTTGGTTTGTTGCCCCTGCCCCCCTTTCCACTGCCCTCCATAGTCTGTTGTGCTGCCACTGCCCTTCCTGCATGCCCAGTGTGGTCAAATTGTTGCCTCTGCACTCTCTTACCTGCCTTCAATTTTCAGTGTCCGTGCCCCTGGCCTCTGCCTCTCAACAGTATCCCAATGAACAACTAGATTGCTAACATTCTATATTTATTACAAAAGTGTGGAACGCCTGACGTCATCTTGATGTAATCAAAACTGTAATACCTAGAGCATTTCCTTTAGAAATTACATATATGAGAGGGTCTTAATTGCATCAAAATGATGGTTAGTGCTCTAAAAAACTATAATGAGGACATATTTTCTGAGTTTTCAAATAGCGACAAAGAACTTTTAAATTATTTGTAATCTTTGTTTTTTTTATCCAGTTGACCACTTGATTAAATGTTGCACTTAGGGGAGAGGATGTGGTGTTACTTCCAGAGCAGTAGACTTTGCAACTGGAGAACCAGGATGGAGTTTCTGCTTCAGCTCAACATTCTGTGATTCTGGTCAAATCACTTAATCTCCCCATGTCTACAACCAAAATGAATTTGATCTTGTGTGATGTAACCAATGCTCATGTAAAGCACTCCAATACCTGACAAGTCTGCACTATATAAAACTGCAAATACACAAAAAATAAGTGTTTTTCACACTTCTGTCATTGGTCTACATGTGGGCTACATCTGGGTGATATTTGTGCTGCATTTGGGCTCTTTTGTCTCTGGTGGCCATCTTAGGAGATTTATTTGCTATGAAGTTTCCTAATTTCCTCATTTACTGCAGTCTCCTCAGTAGGAAATGCTTTCAGTTTTTTACTTTGATTCCATCAAGAAGGTATTCAGATATGTCACACATTTTCCATAAATTCTGAATGTTAGCACTCTAGTTGCTCATTAGATCACTGTAGTAAAGCTACTGCTCACCACGGAAGTCTGCTGCAGGTATTAAAAGTGCATGTTTCAGTCTGCATATCAGAATTTTTTAATGAAATAGAAGAGGATTTGAGAAGTCACTCAAAATGTGCCCTAATTTTTCTTTCTTCAGCACTAATCATAATTTCTATGGCAAAATGAACCCCCTCATTGTGTTCCTTTTTAAATTAAATGTTTTAAGTGTTACCAGTTTATTCCAATCAACATGGCTTCAGGTGTGCCATACTTTTGTCATAAGTAAGACAGTAAGCACTCTAGTTGCTCTTAAGAACACTCTGGGACATTCTGTCATTGGGCTATACTTGGGCTACATCTGGGTGATATTTGGAATACATTTGGGCTCTTTTGTCTCTGGTGGCCATCTTGGGAGATTTATTTGTTATGAAGTTTCCTAATTTCCTCATTTACTGCAGTCTCCTCATTAGGAAATACTTTCAGTTTTTTACTTTGGTTCCATCAAGAAGGCATTCAGATTTGTCACACATTTGCCATAAATTATGAATGTTAGCACTCTAGTTGCTCATTAGATCACTGTAGTAAAGCTACTGCTCACCAGGGAAGTCTGCTGCAGGTATTGAAAGTGCATGTTTCAGTCTGCATTTCAGAATTTTTTTATGAAATAGAAGAGGATTTGAGAAGTCAAAATGTGCCCTAATTTTTCTTTCTGCAGCACTAATCATAATTTCTATGGCAAAATGAACCCCCTCATTTTGTTCCTTTGCAAATTCAATGTTTTAAGTGTTACCACTTTATTCCAATCAAGATGGCTTCAGGTGTACTTTTGTCATAAGTAAGACTGTTAGCGCTCTAGTTGTTCGTTAGAATACTCTGGGACATTCTGTCATTGGGCTATATTTGGGCTACATCTGGGTGATATGTGTGCTACATTTGGGCTCTTTTGTCTCTGGTGGCCATTTTGGGAGACTTATTTGTTATGAAGTTTCCTAATTTCCTCATTTACTACAGTCTCCTCAGTAGGAAATACTTTCAGTTTTTTACAGGTGTGCAATACGTTTGTCATAAGTAGGACTGTTAGCGCTCTAGTTGTTCTTTGGAACACTCTGGGAAGCTGCAGTAGAACACAAAGGAATCAACTGACAGTCTCTGCCCTTGTTGGATGTACATGTTATACTGAGAATGTCAGACTTCATTCTCACATGACTGAGAAAGATAATGTGAATTTACAGAAAATATGCTCTCAGTGTAGCTTATAGATCACCTTCCAAACCTCTGTGGGAAAAGCATGAGAAAATTGTTTTCTCTCAAACATGATTCATGATATCACAGCAGAAGGCTTTTTCACATGGTAAAATCACCTTAGAACACACCACAATTCCTAAAATGAGTATGGTACCATCAACAAATGATTTATAATGTAACTAAAGTCTTAAAACCTTCTATTAACTGCAATGCTTTTTAATGAGGTGCTATAATGTATATTGGTCCCAAGATGTCTACCAACACTTCTTGGATGAAGTACTGACAGCCAATCAGATCTCACGATGAGATGTGTGGTTAGGCTCCGCCCAGCTATATCTATCTTTTTAACTCATATTTTCTCAGGAACTACTGAATGGATTTACACCATTTAAGCAAAAGGCACGAGTCTGAACTGAGGACTACCTCTTTGCCAAATTTGGTGTAATTCCGTCAACAGGTCGTATGGGAAAATGCATGGGGAAAATGCGTTTTGGGACCCCCCTTTTTTCTCAGCCCCCGCTTGACGAATCACCGTGAAATTTTCAGGATAGGAGCAGACCGGAGCTGGCCAAAAGTTTGGAAAATTTTGCGAAGATATGTCAATCGGCGCCAACGTTATTCCAAATAGAATGTTGCGGATTTCCTATGGAAAATAGGTCCTAACTATAACTACCTACTGGCGACTTCCAGTAGGTAATATATATATATATCTATATATTCACTGAAAAACCATAGGTTTCAGGGCTGTTATAGTTAGCTGAAATTCCTCCGTTATAGTTAGTTCTGCTAACTATAACTCGCGCGCCCGCAATCCACTGCTGATGATGTCACATATTACATAATTCATGACATGGTCAGTGACATCACTGATGACATCATCGAGTGAATGTGGTTTGGTTCGATATTTAAATATGTATTATATATATAGCAATCTGCATTGAAGAATTAGTGGATATTTATATATATATAAATATAAATATCTGGATGGAGGAATTAGTAGCAGTGTGATTGACTGTTTACTTGACTAATTTATAGTGTCTCACTAAATATATTGGATAGTGACTAAACTGTGTGAATATCTGTATCACTTTGTCAGTTGTTGTGTAAACTGCTGCACCAGTTGGCTACTAGCTATGTGAAAGTCTATATTAGTTATTGATTAGTTAACTGAGTATTTGTATGGGAGAGTGAATGTGTGTGTGGTTCGGTGGGGGTGTGTGACTGCCCAAAGATGTGTGAATAGTTGATTCAGTAGGTATATGAGGTTAAGACTACATGTTATAACAGTTGTTTGGGTGAGTGAATATCTTAATGGGTGTTGTGATGAGCAAATATATCTCTCAATGGTACATGTCCAACAAACTAGAAAAATAAAAGACAGTGTATGTGACAGTTGTTGTATAAAAATAAGTATACATAAGGCTCAGTGATTGTATGAGTGACTGTATGGATAACTGTATACTTGTAATAGTGATTTTATAACACACTAAGTATGAGTTACTATCTATATGAATAAATGAAGTGGTGTTTATATAAGTGTGTAGCTGAGTAAATGTAAGTATGATCCATTGTTTGCATGAGTGAGTAGGATGACTGCATAAGTGAATAGGATGTGTGCTGGTGTGCAATGTCGATATAGGTGTATAAGTATATTTGATAGTGTTCTATTGATCATTGACAACATTTATGAGTGAATCTACAGGTAAGTGATTAGATGTGTGTGTAGATCTAGTAATCACTGAGTGGGTTTTTAGAAACTTGTATTGGTGTCTCAATGGGTTCAAATATGGTACTCTATTTTACAGTGAGTGATGAAAGGTTATACTACTGAATGATGAGGTATATCTGATTGTCACGTTGATTATGTCGTCAGTGATGTCATCAGTGATGTAATTTGAGATGTCATCAGTGATGTCACTGACCATGTCATGAATGATGTAATATGTGATATCATCAGCAGTGGATTGCAGGCGCGCGAGTTATAGTAAGCAGAACTAACTATAACAGAGGAGTTTCAATGGTTTTGTACAAGTGAAATGTCCAGCTAACTATAACAGCCCTGAAACCTATGTTTTTTTCAGTGAATTTCGAAGGTTTTTTAAATGATAATTTTTAAATGTAATACTAGTTATATGTATTTTTTTATACTGATTTTCTACAGTTTTTTAACTGTTTATTTTTACATATTTTATTTTTTAAACTACATTATATATTTTTACGATAAAATATTGAAAGTGATTTTTTTAAAATATTGTTATTTTAATATATTTATATTATTTTCTTAATTTTTTTTTCAGTTGGAATTACAAATGTTATCCTATGGAAGGACATTCAATTTGCAGGTAAAGTATGTTCACGTCACTTTTGTAATCCAGTGCTGGACTCCTAGGATCTAAAACAATTTATTGTTGGCACTATTTTTAGAGAATATTTGTAAGTTTCAAAAATTGACATTTAGAAACTTTTTCAGCAAAAAGCAGGCAATGATATCCTATGGAAGGAAATTCTAGTTCTGTGTTCGTTTTAAGTTGGGAGATTAAGTCCCCTTCAATCCTGAGGGTCCCTGGGGGCCAACTAGCCCACCAGATACCTCCTGTGTTGCAGAGAGGTGTAAAAAGGGGCGTGGCCTCTGAACACCTCTCTGCAACGCAGCTCCCTGGCGCATACTGGAGGTACCTGGTGGGCTAGTTGGCCCCCAGGGACCCTCAAGATTGAAGAGGAATTAATTCCTCAACTTGAAACGCACCACAGCGCCTGGGGTGATATGTCTCCCAAGGGCTCCCGCGCTTCATTTAATTGAGACCCTGGGTGGGCCAGGCCCCGGGGGCATTTGCAGTAAATATATGTGAGGCCCACGGGGGCCCCCACAGCCCCAGGGACCATCACCCCATGGGTTTAAAAAAAAAAATATCTAAACCTGTGTGGGGGGCTCGGGCCCCCCACATGTCCTGGGGACCGCCACCTCCTGGGGCTGTGCATTAGGTGGGAGGGGGGCCACGTGGCCCCCCTCATGGAGCCCTTCATGGCCCTGGGGACCTCCACCCCCCCATGGCCAGCTCCTGCAGTGTCACGGGGTACCCACCCCTGCGACACTGCTGTTTGCTATGACAGGGCGGGAGCCATGCGGCTCCTGCCTTGTCATAGCAAACTTGCTTTGGATTTTGGAAGCGAGAGCAGGGAAACCTGCTCTCGCTTCCAAAATCCAAAGCTGATTACTTTTCCACACGGGGAGCTGCATGTTAGCAGCTCCCCATGTGGAAAAGCAATGCCGGCTCCTGTAGGACGCGGGGAGCCGGCGGGACCATGGGGGCATAGGGGGTCCCCCATGGTCCCCAACGAAGTGGCCAGGCCCTGAGGGATGGGGTCCCGGGGGCCAGAAGTAACCCGGGACGGGGGCCACGCTGCCCTCCTCCCCTGTGAATAATAATTTTAAAAAAATGGAGAGGCCAGGCCCTGGGGGATGGGGTCCCCGGGGCCATATTTGGCCAGAGGAGGGGGGCCACATGGCCCCCCTCCCCAAATAAAAAAATTGATTAATAAATGCCTGCCCCGGGGGATTGGGTCCCCAGGGCCAATAGAGGCCTCAGGAGGGGGGGCCACACAGCTCCCTTCCTATAAAGAAAATATATGTGGCCATGCCCCAGAGGATGGGGTCCCCGGAGCCGGAATTGGCCATGGGAGGGGGTCCCACGCGACCCCCCTCCCATTTACATTAAACAAAAAGGCAAGAGAAGGGGAGCCACACAGCCCCCCTTCATACATTTTTAAAAAGCCAGCATTGCGGCTAGGCCCCGCCCCCTCCCTGCAGCACTCAGCAAACGCACCCCCTGGCGCATTGTAAGATGGGGGATTAATTCCCCTTGAATACTGAGGGTCCCTGGGGGCCAACTAGCCCACCAGGAACCTCCAATATGCGCCAGGGAGCTGCGTTGCAGAGTGGTGTTCAGAGGCCACGCCCCTTTTTACACCTCTCTGCAACGCAGCTCTGTGGCGCTTACTGGAGGTACGCGTACCAGGTATCTCCAGTAAGCACCACAGAGTTGCGTTGCAGAGAGGTGTAAAAAGGGGCATGGCCTCTGATCACCTCTCTGAAACGCACCTCTGTGGTGCTTACTGGAGGTACCTGGTGGGCTAGTTGGCCCCCAGGGACCCTCAGCATTCAAGGAGAATTAATCCCCCAACGTAAAACCTGCCAGGGGGCATGTTTGCACAGTGGTGAAGGGAGGGGCAGGGCCTGATGTGAAATGTGTGTACTCACTCTGCTAAAACCCAAGCACTTATAAATTCACCATGCACTCTCCTTGCAGCACTCCAATCATCCAGTCACTACCCATGCACTCATGCAATGACCCAGGCACTAACTCATGGCAAATACAGAGGAGGTCATGCTAATTACAGGGGTACCCCAACGCATAGTGTTCCCTAGTGTATGTAGGTGTTTTCACTGCATTCTATGTGTCTTTTAGCATAGCACTGGCTCCGGTCCTGGTTATTCAGAGTCAGTTACCACCAGTACCCGTCAGTAAAAAGTTGGGGGCACAGGAGGACTTTCTGCTCCTCTGTTGGTTCTTTCAGCACATCTCTTGCTTATTCCTGCTCTTTTCTTCGTCTTTCTGGACTTCTGTTGCCTCTTTCTGCATTTGTCTTGCTTCTTTATGCACTTTTCTTCCTCTTTCTTCACATGTCCTACACATGGGTTCAAGAGTGCATGTGTAAACAGCTGTTTGGCGGGTGAGTGTGTGTATGGGTCTGTTGGTGAGAGATTGTTTTTTTCAGTGTACATGTCCAAGTAGCTACATATGTAAAAGGCAATGTATGTCAGAGTTGGAGTATATACATGACTATAAGTGAGAGTCAGTGATTATGAGAGTGGCTGTGTGGATGAGTGTGTACTTGTATCAGTGATTGTATAAGAGAGTAAGTATGTGTTAGTATATGTTTGAATAAGTGAGGTGCTTTGTGTATAACTGTATAGGTGAGGAAATGGGAGTGTGATTGATTATTTGCATGACTGACTAGGTGTGTGAGCAACTCCATGGATGAGTGGCGATGTGTGAGTGTCTGTATAGGTGTATGAGTGCATATAATAGTGTTGTATTGATGAGTGACTGTATGTATGAGTGATTGTATGGGTGAATGAGTGTATGTGTGTGTAGACCTAGGAATCAGTGAGTGCGTATGTAGTAACTGGTATTGGTGTGTTGATGGTTTCGAGAATGGTAGTCTGTATTTTACAGTGGGTGTATCAAAGGTTATATTAGAGTGTGAGGAGGTGCATCAGATTTTGACATGGATGATGTCATTAGTGATGTCATTTGAGATGTCATCAGTGATGTCACTGACCATGTCATGAATGATGTAATATGTGACGTCATCAGCAGTGCATTGCGGGTGCGTGAGTAATAGTTAGCTGAACTAACTATAACGGGGGAATTTCAATGTTTTTTTACAAGAGAAATGTCCAACTAACTATAACGTCCCTGAAACCTATGGTTTTTTTAAGTGAATTTCAAAGGTTTTTTAAATGCTAATTTCTAACTATAACGTCCCTGAAACCTATGTTTTTTTCAGTGAATTTCAAAGGCTTTTTACATGCTAATTTCTAACTATAACATACCGTTCGCATTTCCAGAGTGGTGGAGAAAGGTGAGCCTTGCCCCTGAAACACCTCTTGAGTGGGATTTACTGAAGGTAACAGGAGGAGTAGTTAGCCCCAACATCAACCTTGGGGGCCAACAATCCCTTTTATTACCACCAGTAAGTCCCACACAGCAGGATTGCTAACTTTTTATATCAGGCCCTGGCCCCTCCCTGCACCACTGTGCAAACGTGCCCCCTAGCACGTTGTAAGTTGGGGGATTAAGTTCCCTTGAATTCTGAAGGTCCCTGGCGGCCAACTAGCCCACCAGGTACCTCCAAGTAGTGGCACAGAGGTGCTTTGCAGAGAGGTGGTCCAAGGCCACGCCCCTTTTTATACCTCTCTGCAACGCAGCTCATGGGCGCTTATTGGAGGTACCTGGTGGGCTAGTTGGACCCAAGGGACCCTCAGGATTCAAGGGGACTTAATCCCCCAACTTACGCCAGAGGGCCCTGTGGCGCATTTTAAGTTGGGGGATTAAGTCCCCTTAAATCCTGAGGGTCCCTGGGGGCCAACTAGCTCACCAGGAACCTCCAGTAAACGCCACAGGGCTGCATTGCAGAGAGGTGGTCTGAGGCCATGCCCTTTTTTACACCTCTCTGCAACGCAACTCTGATGTACTTAGTGGAGGTACTTGGTGGGCTAGTTGGCCCCCAGGGACCCTCAGAATTCAAGGAGACTTAATCCTGGTGGTCCACGGGGCTTGGTGGTCCATAACGGACCCCCACATTTACATTTTCAGTGCCCTGGGGAGGTGGTGGCCTCCAGGGTGTGTGGGGGGGGGGCTCAAGCCCCCACACAGGTTTTACTTTAAAAAAATAGAGCCCCAGGGAGGTGGTGGTCCCCGGGGCAGTGTGGGGGGATTGGAACCCCCAAGCATTTTTGTACACAACCCTGGGGAGGAGGCAGTCCCCGGGGCAGCGTGGGGGGATTTGGACCCCCATGCGTTTTTTCACAGCCCCAGGGAGGTGGCGATCTCCGGGGCTGAGGGGCCCCCCTGCGGGCCCCCGCTATTATTGATTTGGCAATGCCCCCGGGACCTGGCCCACCCAGGGTCCTAATTTAAATGAAGCGCGAGATTCGTGACCACAACATGATTTTCGCCGAAAGTATTAAAAAAAATGTTTTTTTTGGCCCTGGGGGTCAGGGTGTTTCTACCCTGCCCACTTTTCTTGTTTTAAAAAAAACATTTCACTGTTTTCTTGTGGTTCTACCGAGTCACAAGATGGCTGCCAACACTTCCTGGTTTGGAGTGTTGGCAGCCAATCACAGTGCAGCTCGTGCTCGGGAGGGTTCGCGAATCCACCGCTGCCCTAGATATAGAAACCTTTTCTTTTTCAAATTTCTCAGGAACTACTAAACGGATTTAAACAATATTCATGAGAAGTGTATTAGCATATAGGAAGTAATGGCGCTCAGCAGGTTGTGTGACCTCACCGCGTCCACGCTACTCTTCTCAGCCCTGAAGAGTCATGGGATTATCTTTCCCTGACGAAACACGTGTCGGCTGGTTGCGCTTTCCAAAAGAATACAGAACATCTATTTTCACTGAAGAATTTTACATACCCTGCTGTTTCTACTGTAGTATTTCCTTGCTTTAACTTTTATGTGTGCACAGGATTATTTCTTACTGAACGGATTTACACCATTTAACAGAAAGGACTCCTGAACCAAGGGATACCTTTTTGCCAAATTTGGTGTAATTCCGTTCAGCAGTTCGGGGTGTAGCTTTGTCTAAAGTTTCCTATGGAAAATAATATGGGGAAAATGCGATTTGGGGCCCCCTTTTTACTCGGCCCCCGCTTGTCGAATCACACCGAAACTTTCAAGACAAGAGCTGACCGGAGCGTCCCACTAGTTTTGAAAATTTTGTGAAGATTTGTCAACCGGCGGCAAAGTTATTGGGAAAACAAAAAACACTTTACCTATGGTAACTAGGTCCTAACTATAACTACCTCCATAGGAAGAGCATTTATTGTTTTGTATTTATGTATTTAATGCTTGTTAAGCGTAACTGTCACCCAAAAGGGTATCCTGGCGCTGAGACCATGTCTATCCATCAGGAAGGTGTATTACATTGCTCTTGGGAACAGGTAGGTCTTAAGATCCCTTCTAAAGGAGAGCAGATCTTGACTACTCCTCAATGTCAGAGGTAAAGTATTCCATAGTGTGGCGGCTGTATGACTAAAAGCGCGGCCGCCCATCCTCACTATTAATCCTGGGAATCCACACCAGGAACGCCGAGGAGGATCTCAAAGGTCTGGCAGCTTGATACCAAGAAAAAAGATTTTGGAGTGGAATTGGTCCTAGTCCATGCAGAGCCCTAAATACAAGGCATAACGCCTTGAAGGCAATCCTCTGCTGGACCGGCAGCCAGTGCAGATCGACTAGAGCTGCAGATGAAGAAGCAGAGCGCGGCCGAGATAGAGCCAATTTCGCAGCCATGTTCTGGATCCTCTGCAACTTTAGGATCAAGATCTTAGGAGCTCCCAAAAGTAGTGCGTTGCAGTAGTCTAACCTACTGAGAATAGAACTACGCACTATCTCTGCTCTGGCTCTCCGCGGGAATATTGGTAGAAGTTTACGTAGGGCACGGAGCAGGCCCATGCAGGTCGCCGCAGTCTTATTTACGGACGCATCCAGCTGTAAACTAGGTTCAAACCAGACTCCTAAATTGCGAGCCGATTCTGCGGCTTCCACTGAGCCTGGAATAGAGGTTGGCCAAAAGTCATCCGGTAACACGCGAGGAAGATGGTCTAGGGAACAATGGAGTACCTCCGTTTTCGATCCATTAAATTGAAGAGAGTTAGCTCGCAACTATTCTACTGTGGCCGACATGCAGCGGTGAAAGGTGTCCCTTGAGACTGTCTCAGTTCCCTCAAATGAAAAAATCAATTGAGTGTCGTCGGCATAGTTGATGACTGATATGCCGAATGACTTGATCAGATCTATCAGGGGTCGGAGATATAGATTAAAAAGAATCGGACTGATCGCTGACCCTTGGGTGTCACCATGATTCACCTGTCGTATGGCTGATCGAAATGGTGGTAATGCCACAGCTTGCTGTCTGTTACAGAGATAAGATGTTAACCAACTTAGAGCCAGACCGTTTACTCCCACGCTTTGAAGACGGCCCAAGAGAACCTCATGGTCCACCGTGTCGAACGCGTCCGACATGTCAAGCAGCACTAAAAATGCTGAATTACCCCTGTCGACACGCGTTCGAAGATCGTCCAACACGGTGACCAATGCGGTCTCAGTGCCGTGGGCCGGTCTGAAGCCAAATTGGGCTGCATCCAGACAGAAGTTTGTTTCCAGGAAGTTGGACAAGGCTCTCGTGACCCACCTCTCGAGAATTTTTATCGCAAATGGTAGAAGCGAGATGGGTCTATAGTTAGCCGAGCATAGAGGGTCTAGAGAAGCCTTTTTTAGCAATGGTGTTACTATTGCCAACTTCCAGCTGTCTGGAACTTGCGCTGTCGTCAATGACTGATAGTAGATAGAATAGAGTGGAGGAAACAACTCATCTTGAAATGCCTTCCAGATCTTATGAGGCATTGGATCAAGTGGTGAACCTGAGGATACGCCATTGGCCAAAGCACAGAATTCCTCTAGCGAGAAAATAGGAAAACAAGACATCTGAGAGGAGTCTACCTTGTTGTTATCCCATACGGGCGCCAAGTGGCCAGGGAAAGCCAAGGAGGAAGATAAAGACGGCACAGCCTGTCCAGATACTGAGAGTCCGTTCAAAATGGTCCTAATTTTCTCCTCAAACGCGAGGGCCAAAGAATCGCAGAGTTCCTGAGAAGCTGGAATGGCTGGTAGTGTGCAGGACGGGTTAGATAGATTATTAACCAGCTTGAAAAGAGTCTGCGATTTATTAGAAGCCTTCGCCAAAGTGTCTTCTAAGAACTTAGCTTTAGCACTTTTTAGCTGGGACTTATATACCTGCAAGGCCACTTTATATGCTGCCCTATCCAGCTCCTTATATCCTCTCCTCCAGGTGCGCTCAGCCTGTTTACAGCGGAGCTTGTGCTGTCCAAGATCATCAGTGAACTAAGCATTGGCACCTCTAGGTCTGTCCCTCACCCTTCGCAAAGGGGCCAACTCGTCCAGAGATGTCAGAATTTGCTGACAAAGGGCAGCATAGCTCTTGTCCACACTGTCCTCCACCAGAAAAGCCCTAGGCAGCAAAGTAGGTCGAATCGGCTCCCTTAAAAGGCGAGCCCATTGTCGATTAAACTTAGTGCCGCCCGGGTTGCTTGATTTTAGCGGAGCAGGCAAAGCAATGGACATATTGATCAATGAATGATCTGTCCAGCACTGATCCATGACTTCTTTCACTACAACCAATTCCTTCTCAGCGAATACCAGGTCTAAGGTATGCCCCTTAACATGCGTGGGTAACAGGACCAGCTGTGTAAGTTGAATATTGCTACACGCTTGGAAAAGTTCCCTATAGGCCAGATCTTGAGGGCCAGAGGGCCAAAGGTTAAAATCACCCAATACTAAAAGTTTTGCATGGGAGTTTGAAAGGTCATAGATCAAATCGACCAGGGACTGAAGACCTGTTGTAGTCGAGGAAGGAGGTCTGTAGCATAAAAGACCTGCCATCAAGGTACCGCTCTGGGCCGTGATAGAAAAGCCCATGAGCTCAAACCCTAGCACCTCTTTTACCGCCAATTCCGAAAGGGAGATTGAATCTCTAAAAATGTAGCCTATTCCACCCCCTCTACCAGAGGCTCGAGGAGTGTGTCTTATGAGGTAGCCCGGTGGGCAAGCCCAACCGAGTTCCAACCCACAGTCCGCCGAAGCCCATGTTTCGGTTACAAATAATATATCCAGATGTAGGGATTCTATTAAAAAATGCTTAACGAGAGAGCGGACATTTAACAGGCCACAAGAAAGAGTCCTGTGAGAAGATGGAATAGACGAGCATTGAATACCGGCCGCAGTAAGGCATGATAAATCGTACGAGTCCTCACGAGTATCTGCCAGATGAGAGGTGGCAAGCAAGCCGGGAGCGCCCGGGACGCGAACGGGCGCAAACGGGCTTACCTCTGGCGCACCTCCGGCGCGTCTACGGCGCGACCGCTGCGCGCATCCGCTGCGCGCCTGCTCGCCTATATCCATTTATAATATAATGCCACGCGGGCTTCCGGCTGCTAGAGCCTCTAGACCCGACCCAAAATGGCACCTGAGAGTGACCCAAGCGTCAACACCCACCCAAGATGGCGGACGGAGCAACACGACCCCACTGTCTAAATCCCGCAAAATGCGAGTGAGGACACGATTATTGTGCAGGTAAGCCTACCTATGCCCCTAGTTACTGTACCAACAAGCGCCTAATAATTAGGCAGGAAAACAGCAGCGCAATTACCAAACAGCGCAGTTTAAAATAATATGCCCAGGAATATACCAAGAACAGTTACAATCTGTCCAGCAATGCGCGATGGGAGAAAGATCTGCAAACCGTGTGAAGAGAGCAGTTTAAATAAGCTCTCCAATGCGCGGGCTTCCGGCTGCTAGAGCCTCTAGACCCAACCCAAAATGGCGCCTGAGAGTGACCCAAGCGTCAACACCCACCCAAGATGGCGGACGGAGCACCACGACCCCACTGTCTAAATCCCGCAAAATGCGAGTGAGGACACGGTTATTGTGCAGGTAAGCCTACCTATGCCCCTAGTTACTGTACCAACAAGCGCCTAATAATTAGGCAGGAAAACAGCAGCGCAATTACCAAACAGCGCAGTTTAAAATAATATGCCCAGGAATATACCAAGAACAGTTAAAATCTGTCCAGCAATGCGCGATGGGAGAAAGATCTGCAAACCGTGTGAAGAGAGCAGTTTAAATAAGCTCTCCAATGCGCGGGCTTCCGGCTGCTAGAGCCTCTAGACCCGACCCAAAATGGCGCCTGAGAGTGACCCAAGCGTCAACACCCACCCAAGATGGCGGGCGGAGCACCACGACCCCACTGTCTAAATCCCGCAAAATGCGAGTGAGGACACGATTATTGTGCAGGTAAGCCTACCTATGCCCCTAGTTACTGTACCAACAAGCGCCTAATAATTAGGCAGGAAAACAGCAGTGCAATTACCAAACAGCGCAGTTTAAAATAATATGCCCAGGAATATACCAAGAACAGTTAAAATCTGTCCAGCAATGCGCGATGCTTATAACTTTGGTGTCGTTTGATGAATCTTCATGAAATTTTCCAAACTAATTCTTTGTTCATGTCAGCTCCTATGTTCAAAGTTTGGAGGTGATCTGTCAAGGGGGGGGGCCGAGAAAAAAGGGTGGTCCCAAAATGTGTTTTCTCCGTGCAATTTCCATAGGAAACTTTAGACAAGGCTACAGGTTGAACGGGTGAATGGAATTAACCCAAATTTGGCAGGGAGAAGGGTCTTGGTCTAGAAGGCATGCTTTTGTTTATTTGGTGTAAATCCATTCAGTAGTTTTGGAGAAATATCGAAATTTACAGATATTGATATTTGGGAATTCGGCCATCTGATTGGCTGAGGCGTTACTAGCACGAGCTTGCTGCTTATTGGCTGCGAGCGGTGCGAGCGGTTGCAACTAGGAAGTGTTGGCAGCCATTTTGTGATTCTGTTGAAGCGAGGAAGGGGAAAAGGCGAAAAAAGTAGGAAAGAGGAGGGTAGGAGCACTGTAACCTCTGTGGGGTGTTTAGGGTGTGCTATACAGAGGTGTAAAGCGAACTACTCATCCCTACCGGTCTGATAGTGCTGGGCTATGGAAATTAAGTGAGGTATTGCCTGGAGTCTGATGCTGCTAAGGTAAGCTGCTGCGGGACTCGGGGATTAAAGTGCGAACCCCAACTGTGTGTCTTATGCTGTGAAGTCATGTGCCCTCTCTGTTGCACCACACCTGTGGAAGTAGTGTCAGCATGTGTTTATACCTACTAGGATGAACTACTGACCCCTACTGGTCTGAAAGTGCTGGGGTATGGAAAATATGTGAGGTATTGTCTAGAGTCTCAGCTGCAGCTGGACTTGGGGATGAAAGTGTGAGTCCAAACTGTGTGTCATATACTGTGAAGTCATGTGCTCTGACCGCTGTGCCACATCTGTCCAAGCAGTGTCAGCATGTAGTTATACCTACTCGGAGGAACTTTTGTTTCGAACATTGTGAGTTGTGTATGGTGCTTAGGGGGTCTTATACAGGGAGTGCGAAGGTAAATTTGTGCGTATCAAATCAATTTGGTATTTGTAAAGTGCAAACTACTCACTTGTACGGCTCTGATGGCGCTGGGGGCGTAAGCTGAGCTGCTGCCGGACTCGGGGATAAAGCTGCTGAACTACTGACCCCTACCTGTCTGAAAGTGTGGGGTACGAAAATTAAGTGAGGTATTGCCTAGAGTGTCATGCTGCTAAATTGAGCTGCTGCTGGACTCGGGGATGAAACTGTGAGCCCACATTTTGTGTCCTATGCTGTGAAGTCATGTGCTCTGGGCGCTGTGCCACACCTGTCCAGGTAATGTCAGCAATATTTTATACTTAGTATGAGGAAGTTTTGTTTGGAACACGGTAACTGGTATATGGTGCTTAGGTGGTGTTATACAAGGAGTGCGAAGGTAAATCAATACGGTATTTGTAAAGCGCAAACTACTCACCCCTATGGGTCTGAAGGCCCTGGAGGCCGGCGTGGAAATTATGTGAGCTATTAAGTGAGCTATTGCCCAGAGTCACATGGTGCTGAGCTGAGCTGCTGCCAGAGCAGGGGATTAAACCGTGAGCCCTGTGCTCTGAACTCATGTTTTCTGGACGCTGCTGCACACCTGTCCAAGTAGTGTCAGCATGTATGCATATGTACTAGGAGGAACTTTTGTTTTAAACAGTGTTATGTCTGTAGGGTGATTGGGGGTTGCTACAGAGGGAGTGTGAAGTTCAATTCTGCCGTTTCCAATCAATCCGGTATTTGTAAAGTGCAAACTACTCACTCGTACGGGTCTGCAGGCGCTGGGGGCCGGCATGGAAATTAAGTGAGCTATTGCTCAGAGTCACATGGTGCTATCCAGAGCTGTCGCTAGAGCCGGTGATCAATGCCAGAGCTCTGTGCTTCAAAGTCAGATGGTCTGGCCGCTGCGCCACAGCTGTGTGGAGAATACATTTTGGCGAGGGTCCGGGAGTTGCCATTTCCTGGCCCTAAAATAGGGGGCCTAAGTTGTCAGTTATAGGGTGGCTCTAAAAGAGCCCCTTGTGTTTATTACTTGGAGCTACATATAAGTGCGTATGCACAGCTTCAGGTTATTCAGAAAAACTTGATTTCCCTTATCCGTGAAGTGTACTCCATCACTTCTGCAGATATCAGCCATATCAAAATGTATGTTGTTGTTGTAGATCAACCCCATTCTATGGTCTCTGAGGTATGCAGACACAGCTTTGTTGACATGCTTCCTAGATTTTTCAATCTGAGGACAAAATTGGTTTGACCATTTCCACTTCTGTCTTTGGCATATATTGGAATATACAAAGACAGTTTTAGTCAAAAGCAACATCAATTGTCGAAAGGTGTCTTTCATTAGCATTTCTAAACCTACCCCAGTCAATGTGCCTAGGTCGTTTCCCTCACGGTGCACAATCATGAGGTCAGGGTGTTGGAGATGCAAACAGGTTTTAACCAAAGGCAACAATTGGTGCCACTTCAATCCTCTCTGTCCAAACCATTTCATGTCCACATTTTGTAAACCTAGGTCTAAGTCAACACGTCTCTGTTCTGCATACCTCTTGCACCAGAAAACATAGCTATGTCCTACGATCCACACTAGCATTTTGAAGGTATGGCTGGGAAGTATGGATAGATGTCTGTAGCTTATGCAGTCCGTTAGTAGAATAAGAGATATGTTTAAAGGTGGGGAACTACCTTTTTTTCTCATTCAAAACGATAACTGATTGGGAGATGAAAAGCATTGTTTTTTAAAAGTAGGGTGCACATTCGTTTTGTGGAAAAGCATCTTTGTGATTGGTTAAGAAAAAGCAGTTTAAACGTGGAGTACATATCATAGGATATAATTTGGTCAACTCAACCACACCTGTTACTTGCATTTGGAAGGCACTGTTCAAACTTAAAACAATCGTAAACTTTTAACCTGCACGTGCCGTTAAATGTTCGAGAAAATGTTGCAAAAAAATATCGCTAGGTTTAAAAAAGTTGATGAACTTTTAATCTGCACGTGTTGTAGAATTTTCTAGAAAGTGTGTTGATAGAACACGTTGAACTTCTGATTTCTATGTGTCCTTGAATATTAAAAAAACTGTTTATATGGAAAATTAAAAAATAACCAATAGAGAGAGGTTTTGCAATCTAAAAGAATCAAGGAACTATTCTAATTTGTTCTTTACATGTATTTATGTGTGGACTAACAAAATTACAGACACAACAGCACCAGGAAGAGGAACAAGCAGGTAGTGGGGGGACGAGGGGAGATGGGCACAATGGCACACGTGCACAATTAAGTACAGCACAACTACAGACAAACCATTGCCAAAATGAAACACAGCAACAAGGAGCACAAGTCACACAACTCGCCAACATCACACCGCTGAACAAGCTCAGAAGAGAAAACCGCACTGCCTGAAAGGGAGATGGGTGAACAAAACCTCACATGAAGGGACATCTCACACACAATGCAGCACACACACAGGAAGCAGAGCACATCAACATCCAACACAATTTCGTCCAAACACAAACATTCGCACAATCGAACACAGGACACAAATGCACTCGCCTGCGGTGGATAAACATCCAAAAGCGTCAGTACGAAACAGGCACATGAGAACACATAAGTATAAACCCACAGTCCGGATGGGGTAGCAATTCACGTATGGCAGGCAGCCCGAGAGTCCGTGACACACACATTGGCATACAAATGAAGACACAACACATTTGGAGATAAGTGAAAATGTGGAAACTTTATAAGAAAAGTGTGTGTCAGTATAGCCAAGAGTAGTGCCATGCAGCAGCATGCCTGAATAAGGAACGTAGGAAAATGTCCATGTTCACCTCAGGGTAGTCCATCACCAACACACGTCAGTGTCAAGCAGCATTGGTTGTCCGCCCCTCAGACATGAGTCGACGCCAATGCAGCCATGTTCACTGTCGTCTTGGGACATGTGACCAGATGCACAACGTGCAATGATGCGGCGGGACACGTACAATGTGGCACATCGAGGCGTGGTTGCAGGTACCTTGTCACTCGTCCATGAACGCGAGTGCAGCTGCGTAAGCCACTATCTCTAATGAGTGATGGTTGGCCACAATATTTGACATGTCATCGACGTAATCCATCAGCTGACCGGGTCAGATGTGCTGACTCCAACCACTGTACCCAATGTGCACCAAAGCAGAATCTGGAAGTGGGTCAATTTGCTCACTGCATACTACGACACGTGCAATCTCCCAGGCCCAGTTCCCAACATGCATGCCAAACATCCATGCATGTGTATTAGAAAAAAGAGCACTCCTCTTGCGCTCCCACTGTCGCACAGCGTGAAATGGGAATTGACCCCTCCAATGTATATATTAGTCACAGTATTCCAGTCTAATCTCGTTATGATCCTACAATTGTGTTGTCCAATATTAGATCCGTACTCTTATTTTTATCATCGCAACGGAGACAGTGTGATCAAAATTGTCGTGTTTATTAACATCTTTAAATACCAATTGTACGCCAATCCAGGCTTTATACAGAGGTACATCCACGTCGGTCACATTATGGAGTTGCCACACTTTATTAATACCCAATGCATTTCAAGCCATCTCGGCTCTTCGTCAGGGGTTACTAGAACAAATATAATAAACAGTTTAAGTACACTTGTAGTCGACGTTTAGATATTAAAAACACCAGGTATATATAACAAACTCAATAACCAAATAATATTCAATTTGAACATGATACAAATGTTTCTAATTATTACCCAATAGGTCTCCCAGTATCACCCATAACTGTGACTGCCCACAATGTTTTTAAGCCATGCAAAATTTTGTACCATCCTTTTCACCAAAGAGCACATTATTTTACTCGTGAGTCCTCCTTGTTATGCTCACCCCCTTAACTAACCTCCTCATTCGTATCCCGAACTTCTAACATACGAGAAACAGTCACCCTCTTCTATTAACAAACTCTCCCCATTCACTCGATCTCCTCAGTTGCCCTCCTTCTCCATAACCCAGATATTTACCTTACAAATAATGTTCACAATCAGGACTCTAACCCTTCTTCCTAGGCTCAGTTAACATACTGTTCCTCCTTTTTTCCAATCCGTGATACAAACTTTCAGCTGTGTTCCTTCGCGCTTTTTTGCTAGCTAACATCATGTGACCCCATTCCCTGGCGCCGCCTTCCTCACCTCCGTAACTCTACTGCTAAACTGCCACTCCCATAATCCACCTCTCTGTCGGATGTCCAAATATTTTACACTCGTGTATAATAAACTTATACGTGCTCATTTAATTAACCCAAACATCCCCTTTCCAACAGATTTGGGTGCCAGTCCTGGTTATTGATCTGAATATGTGCTATAAACTCCAATAATACACTTAAACAATACGTGCGTATGTTATAAATAACACATTTCAAATACCAAATAAACATGAAAAAACGTAAAAAATCCTAGTGTCTGACTACCATATAACTCGACTTAAATAGTTATATTAAACGTCCAAGAGTGTTCTGTGATTTAACTTCATAATTTCTGTCTCCGTTGTGACAAGTTCATTACTTGTTTCATTCTTCATTCTTATTCCATCCGTTATAACTGTAGGGTGCAAGAACTCTTGAGGGCGATGAATTGCAAAGCAGAACCATGTAGTCAAGAGATTGCACTCCTTCCTTTACGTTACACCAAAACTTCAAAACTTCTTTGTGAATGCGTGCGTCCAGTGTCCGTGGATCGCCCCACCACAGCCAATACACGTGTATGAGAAAAAAGAGCACTCCTCTTGCGCTCCCACTGTCGCACAGCGTGAAATGGGAATTGACCCCTCCAATGTATATATTAGTCCCAGTATTCCAGTCTAATCTCGTTATGATCCTACAATTGTGTTGTCCAATATTAGATCCGTGCTCTTATTTTTATCATCGCAACGGAGACAGTGTGATCAAGATTGTCGTGTTTATTAACATCTTTAAATACCAATTGTACGCCAATCCAGGCTTTATACAGAGGTACATCCACGTCGGTCACATTATGGAGTTGCCACACTTTATTAATACCCAATGCATTTCAAGCCATCTCGGCTCTTCGTCAGGGGTTACTAGAACGAATATAATAAACAGTTTAAGTACACTTGTAGTCGACGTTTAGATATTAAAAACACCAGGTATATATAACAAACTCAATAACCAAATAATATTCAATTTGAACATGATACAAATGTTTCTAATTATTACCCAATAGGTCTCCCAGTATCACCCATAACTGTGACTGCCCACAATGTTTTTAAGCCATGCAAAATTTTGTACCATCCTTTTCACCAAAGAGCACATTATTTTACTCGTGAGTCCTCCTTGTTATGCTCACCACCTTAACTAACCTCCTCATTCATATCCCGAACTTCTAACATACGAGAAACAGTCACCCTCTTCTATTAACAAACTCTCCCCATTCACTCTATGAGTTTAAAAAATATGAGTTTAAAATATTTGTATAGCGCACTTTCACCAGCGGTTTCATGGCGCTGCAACAGACAGATTCTCAGAGTAGGAGTAGGAAAGCAGAATAGAAAGTAGAGAACAATAAGTGGTCTAGTTAAAGTATTTGGCAAATAAGTGGGCTTTAAGTTTCTTCCGAAATTGAGGGTACAGAGTTAGAGATCTAAGCTCAAAAGGAAGGGAATTCCACAGGAGTGGGGCACGGGTTGCAAACTTTGATCCTCCCCATTTCTTTCTCCGAACACGGGGGGGCTGACAACAGGGATTGCGTGGAGGAGCGCAGTTCCCTGGTTGGAACATAGGGAACAATCTCAGATGTTATAAAGGCCGGAGCCGCGCCCAGTCGTGCTTGAAAGGTGATAGAAGCAAGCTTAAACTGGACGCGTTCACGGACAGGAAGCCAGTGTAGGGATTTGAGAAGGGGAGTTACGTGGTGGGATTTCGGAAGATTGAACACCAGCCGTGCCGCCTGGTTCTGGATCAACTGCAAACGCCGTAGACTATATGCAGGAATACCCGCATATAGGGCGTTGCCATAATCCAGGCGGGAAATGACCATCGCCAAAATGATCGTTTTCAAGGCATCAAAGGTAAAAAAGCGGGATACCTTGCGGATGGTGCGTAGTGACAGGAAGGAGGAGGACACCACAGAACTAACCTGGGAGTGAAGAGTGAGCTGAGAGTTGAGTTTGATACCTAGAGTTTTAACTGAGGTAGAGGGGACCGGGGATGAACCTAGGGAGGGGAGCCAAAAAAGTGAAGACCAGGGACTGGAGCAACCACCTGTCAACACCAGCTCGGTCTTATCTGGGTTAAGTTTCAGGTGGTTGTAGTTCATCCAGTCCTGGATAAAAATCATAATAGACTGGAAGTTTGAGATGGAAGCAGGGGAAGAAGACAGATTGAAAACAAGTTGAAGGTCGTCCGCATAATTGTATATGCTGACATCCATTTGCTGTATTGAAAAAATAAGGGGGGCAATATAAAGGTTAAACAAGAGGGGTGAAAGGGAGGAGCCTTGGGGGAACCCTGCACTGAACTTTCCGGAAGTCCGCAGAAAAGACACCCAGGCGAACAGCCTGGGTGCGGTCCATCAGGAAGGAGGATAGCCATACCAGAGCGGTACCCCCGATCCCCGCCGCCCTGACACGGGAGAGTAGGATGGTATGGTCAACCGTGTCAAAGGCGGCTGAGAGATCGAGGAGAACCAAGGCCTGGGCCTGGTTGGTATCCATTCCCTCCCTGAGGTTGTCTAGGACCGAAAGAACTACGGACTCCGTAGAGTGTGCGGGGCAGAAGCCAGCCTGGCGGGGAGCCAAAATCCCATACTCCTCCACAAAGGTGCTCAGGGACCTGGTGACATGGCGTTCGAGCACCTTAGCCAGAAATGGTAGGAGGGAGATAGGGCGGTAGTTGGCGGGGATCGAAGGGTCTGCGCCAGGTTTTTTTAAAATGGGGACAATAACAGCGGCTTTCAGTGGAGTGGCAACGACCCCCTGGGAAAGGGAACTGTTAAGGAAGTATCTCCTCAGTTGCCCTCCTTCTCCATAACCCAGATATTTACCTTACAAATAATGTTCACAATCAGGACTCTAACCCTTCTTCCTAGGCTCAGTTAACATACTGTTCCTCCTTTTTTCCAATCCGTGATACAAACTTTCAGCTGTGTTCCTTCACGCTTTTTTGCTAGCTAACATCATGTGACCCCATTCCCTGGCGCCGCCTTCCTCACCTCCGTAACTCTACTGCTAAACTACCACTCCCATAATCCACCTCTCTGTCGGATGTCCAAATCTTTTACACTCGTGTATAATAAACTTATACGTGCTCATTTAATTAACCCAAACATCCCCTTTCCAACAGATTTGGGTGCCAGTCCTGGTTATTGATCTGAATATGTGCTATAAACTCCAATAATACACTTAAACAATACGTGCGTATGTTATAAATAACACATTTCAAATACCAAATAAACATGAAAAAACGTAAAAAATCCTAGTGTCTGACTACCATATAACTCGACTTAAATAGTTATATTAAACGTCCAAGAGTGTTCTGTGATTTAACTTCATAATTTCTGTCTCCGTTGTGACAACTTCATTACTTGTTTCATTCTTCATTCTTATTCCATCCGTTATAACTGTAGGGTGCAAGAACTCTTGAGGGCGATGAATTGCAAAGCAGAACCATGTAGTCAAGAGATTGCACTCCTTCCCTTTACGTTACACCAAAACTTCAAAACTTCTTTGTGAATGCGTGCGTCCAGTGTCCGTGGATCGCCCCACCACAGCCAATACACGTGTATTAGAAAAAAGAGCACTCCTCTTGCGCTCCCACTGTCGCACAGCGTGAAATGGGAATTGACCCCTCCAATGTATATATTAGTCCCAGTATTCCAGTCTAATCTCGTTATGACCCTACAATTGTGTTGTCCAATATTAGATCCGTGCTCTTATTTTTATCATCGCAACGGAGACAGTGTGATCGAAATTGTCGTGTTTATTAACATCTTTAAATACCAATTGTACGCCAATCCAGACTTTATACAGAGGTACATCCACGTCGGTCACATTATGGAGTTGCCACACTTTATTAATACCCAATGCATTTCAAGCCATCTCGGCTCTTCGTCAGGGGTTACTAGAACAAATATAATAAACAGTTTAAGTACACTTGTAGTCGACGTTTAGATATTAAAAACACCAGGTATATATAACAAACTCAATAACCAAATAATATTCAATTTGAACATGATACAAATGTTTCTAATTATTACCCAATAGGTCTCCCAGTATCACCCATAACTGTGACTGCCCACAATGTTTTTAAGCCATGCAAAATTTTGTACCATCCTTTTCACCAAAGAGCACATTATTTTACTCGTGAGTCCTCCTTGTTATGCTCACCACCTTAACTAACCTCCACATTCGTATCCCGAACTTCTAACATACGAGAAACAGTCACCCTCTTCTATTAACAAACTCTCCCCATTCACTCTATCTCCTCAGTTGCCCTCCTTCTCCATAACCCAGATATTTACCTTACAAATAATGTTCACAATCAGGACTCTAACCCTTCTTCCTAGGCTCAGTTAACATACTGTTCCTCCTTTTTTCCAATCCGTGATACAAACTTTCAGCTGTGTTCCTTCGCGCTTTTATGCTAGCTAACATCATGTGACCCCATTCCCTGGCGCCGCCTTCCTCACCTCCGTAACTCTACTGCTAAACTGCCACTCCCATAATCCACCTCTCTGTCGGATGTCCAAATCTTTTACACTCGTGTATAATAAACTTATACGTGCTCATTTAATTAACCCAAACATCCCCTTTCCAACAGATTTGGGTGCCAGTCCTGGTTATTGATCTGAATATGTGCTATAAACTCCAATAATACACTTAAACAATACGTGCGTATGTTATAAATAACACATTTCAAATACCAAATAAACATGAAAAAACGTAAAAAATCCTAGTGTCTGACTACCATATAACTCGACTTAAATAGTTATATTATACGTCCAAGAGTGTTCTGTGATTTAACTTCATGATTTCTGTCTCCGTTGTGACAAGTTCATTACTTGTTACATTCTTCATTCTTATTCCATCCATTATAACAGTAGGGTGCAAGAACTCTTGAGGGCGATGAATTGCAAAGCAGAACCATGTAGTGAAGAGATTGCACTCCTTCCCTTTACGTTACACCAAAACTTCAAAACTTCTTTGTGAATGCGTGCGTCCAGTGTCCGTGGATCGCCCCACCACAGCCAATACACGTGTATTAGAAAAAAGAGCACTCCTCTTGCGCTCCCACTGTCGCACAGCGTGAAATGGGAATTGACCCCTCCAATGTATATACTAGTCCCAGTATTCCAGTCTAATCTCGTTATGATCCTACAATTGTGTTGTCCAATATTAGATCCGTACTCTTATTTTTATCATCGCAACGGAGACAGTGTGATCAAAATTGTCGTGTTTATTAACATCTTTAAATACCAATTGTACGCCAATCCAGGCTTTATACAGAGGTACATCCACGTCGGTCACATTATGGAGTTGCCACACTTTATTAATACCCAATGCATTTCAAGCCATCTCGGCTCTTCGTCAGGGGTTACTAGAACAAATATAATAAACAGTTTAAGTACACTTGTAGTCGACGTTTAGAAATTAAAAACACCAGGTACATATAGCAAACTCAATAACCAAATAATATTCAATTTGAACATGATACAAATGTTTCTGATTATTACCCAATAGGTCTCCCAGTATCACCCATAACTGTGACTGCCCACAATGTTTTTAAGCCATGCAAAATTTTGTACCATCCTTTTCACCAAAGAGCACATTATTTTACTCGTGAGTCCTCCTTGTTATGCTCACCACCTTAACTAACCTCCTCATTCGTATCCCGAACTTCTAACATACGAGAAACAGTCACCCTCTTCTATTAACAAACTCTCCCCATTCACTCTATCTCCACAGTTGCCCTCCTTCTCCATAACCCAGATATTTACCTTACAAATAATGTTCACAATCAGGACTCTAATCCTTCTTCGTAGGCTCAGTTAACATACTGTTCCTCCTTTTTTCCAATCCGTGATACAAACTTTCAGCTGTGTTCCTTCGCGCTTTTTTGCTAGCTAACATCATGTGACCCCATTCCCTGGCGCCGCCTTCCTCACCTCCGTAACTCTACTGCTAAACTGCCACTCCCATAATCCACCTCTCTGTCGGATGTCCAAATCTTTTACACTCGTGTATAATAAACTTATACGTGCTCATTTAATTAACCCAAACGTCCACTTTCCAACAGATTTGGGTGCCAGTCCTGGTTATTGATCTGAATATGTGCTATAAACTCCAATAATACACTTAAACAATACGTGCGTATGTTATAAATAACACATTTCAAATACCAAATAAACATGAAAAAACTTAAAAATTCCTAGTGTCTGACTACCATATAACTCGACTTAAATAGTTATATTAAACGTCCAAGAGTGTTCTGTGATTTAACTTCATAATTTCTGTCTCCGTTGTGACAAGTTCATTACTTGTTTCATTCTTCATTCTTATTCCATCCGTTATAACTGTAGGGTGCAAGAACTCTTGAGGGCGATGAATTGCAAAGCAGAACCATGTAGTGAAGAGATTGGACTCCTTCCCTTTACGTTACACCAAAACTTCAAAACTTCTTTGTGAATGCGTGCGTCCAGTGTCCGTGAATCGCCCCACCACAGCTAATACACGTGCATTAGAAAAAAGAGCACTCCTCTTGCGCTCCCACTGTCGCACAGTGTGAAATGGGAATTGACCCCTCCAATGTATATATTAGTCCCAGTATTCCAGTCTAATCTCGTTATGATCCTACAATTGTGTTGTCCAATATTAGTTCCGTACTCTTATTTTATCATCGCAACGGAGACAGTGTGATCAAAATTGTCGTGTTTATTAACATCTTTAAATACCAATTGTACGCCAAACCAGGCTTTATACAGAGGTACATCCACGTCGGTCACATTATGGAGTTGCCACAGTTTATTAATACCCAATGCATTTCAAGCCATCTCGGCCCTTCGTCAGGGGTTACTAGAACGAATATAATAAACAGTTTATTATGCATGCCATAAATGGGCATCACCATGACACTCCTGGTCATGGGCCAACAGGAGGCGCACACACCCGTCGTAATCTATGTCAGCTACCCACACGTTGGAGAGGCACTCGTCCATGCACCACTCGGATAGGCATGTGCGACATTGCAATACAGGTTGAACACTGGTGATGTCCGTAATGCGGAAGCTCAGCCGGTAAGTGATCCGCAGCACTGCCAAAGGCAGTGCACCCAGGACATGCAGCAGACGTGCAGGGTATAGGTGGACGTGAAGGGAGTCGACCATGTATTCGGGATGCCCTGCTATGCATCAGTGGCTCTGCTTGCAGCTGCACTGGCTTGCCGTGTGCCAGTCTTGTGGATGAAATGGCACAGCTTGGTGCAATGAGCTGGGTCTGTGTGCAATGGGTGCAGGGCAGGGTTGTGGTGGGAGGAATTGTGAAGGACTTTTCACGCACGCTAACTACGACGAAGGAGTTTTGAGTGTGGGATGTCCACTCGTTCTCAAATCGGGCAGTGCGTAGTGTGGGAGACGGATGCAAATATTATCGGATCTGTCGGGGGGGCTGGCCACTTGCAAGTTCCTTCTCGGAGCAGCAGATGTGTTAGCGCAAGATAGCTCAGACAAAGAACCTTTCATCCTTACAGTAACTTCTCCAGCTGCATTCATACTGGATGTGTACAAAGGCCGGTCGTGGGTGTTATGGGATGTCTGCGCCCTGGTCATCATGGATGAGATGCCCAGCAAGTGGCACATGGGCAGGTTCACTGTGTGTTACATTGCCAAACAGCTGCTCCTCCCTCCCACGAGCCCCCACACTTTTGTGTGCTGCGCTGTTGTATCTTGTGCACTCCTACGGCACACCATTGTAATGCCTATTTGCGCATGTCCTGGGGCATTCCAATCACACCGTGACACTGCCGTTTGGAGGTGGTGCATGCCACTTTACAACATCGACTGCTGCGGCCCTTGTGGCTGCCACACCAGAACACAGAGACACACTTACTGCACTTCTTGCACATGGACATGTGTGAGACACCCCGTTCCCTTTGCCGCTTGTGCATGCAGGAGGATGCGTGTGCAGCTACATCTCCAGGCTCACTGCCAACGCTGAGGTGACATGGTAACGTCTGCTGAAGACAGCACACTGTGATGTTGCAGGGCCTGTGCCTAGCATGCTAACACAATGACCAAACGGACATACTTGCTCATATGCGGGTTCGGGGGGCGTTGGCGGTCCTGGGGTTGTTGCGATGAGTGTTATGACCCTCATGGGTGTCCGTGTAGCATGCTCATTGACTCTATGGCACCTGTGGGTGTTCAGGTGTGGCTTTTGGCTGTGTTCCCTTTCATGCTGCAGGTAGTTGTCCTGCTTAACACCAGCAGAAAGTACACCTGGTGAGTACAGACTTATACACCATGTTTTCTGGCTGGAGGGCCAATCTGTTAATGACTTATTTCACAAGCGGATTCTAGTGTTCTTATGCGTCAGTGGATGATGCTCTGAAATTGGTTTGTATGGCTGGTAAAGATGCAGAGCTTGCAAAAAGTGATATTCAGTCAGCATTCAGACTCTTAACTATACACCCCTCAGACTTTGAATTACTTGGTATGCAATTTAAAGGTGCCTTTGATGTAGACAATTTTTTTCCTATGAAGTGCTCAATCTCGTGCGCCCTCTTTGAATCATTTAGCACCTTTTTGCAATGGGCATTCATCGATTTCAGCTGACATTTATTTATTTGTAGAGTTTTATATAACGCTAACTAGACCCGGAGGCATCAGAGCTCTTTACATAGATGTGGACATAATAGTTACATTAGTTACATATTAGTAGATCCATATAAATAGGAAAGGGTTGAATACACAACAACAACATACAGTTGGCCAGTGATGGATATATATAAAAGAAAAATAGTAATGAAGCGGTTACAGGAGAGCAAAAAAAAACCCCAAATGCAGGAAACGGTGAACAAAAAGAGTGGTGGGGGATGGGGAATTGAGCCTCTAGCTGGAATTAATTCAAGTCCCGCATACCTGCTTCCAAAAAGGTTAGCATCAGGGGTACCTTTCAAGTCATGTAGGCAGACCCTTAATCTGGTCAGGGTCGCGGTATCGCAGCACCAGGGGTTGGTTTCGCTCTCCAAGCTGGAGTGATCTGGCCGCGGAGAGGGCCAGTAGAAGGGGACAAAATGGCTGTCTTGCACCAAGCCATCCTTACCGATAAGATGTTGGCGAGGTTTCCGATGGGGAAGTCTGTCTTGAGGCGTAAATCAGGCTGCTGATCCTGGACACAAACAGGCTGCATGCGGCGTTCCTGCATTCGATTTTCACCGCCAAGATGGAGGACTCCGGTTCCAGTCCTATAGACCTCTATCATTGAATGGAGGCTTGCAGATCCTGTGGACCTCAACCACAAATCGGGGGAGGAAGCCAAATTCTGGGTGCTGGCTTACATGGAGGGGCAGTCACGGGGATGAGAAGGTGGTATACGGGAACTCGTTGCTCTCTCCGGTTTCATTAGGGAATCGCTCGGGGATACAAGGGTGACTGTAGCTCAGAGTTCTCTCGCTGCTTAGTCTGTGGGAAGCGTCTCGGGTGCCAAGGCAGCTGCTACGGGAAGTGCAGAGAGAGGCAGTCATAGCAGGATGCAGAGCAATAGTGGTCCAGCCCGGAAGGTAGGTGACGGCCGTGGATTACACCGGAGGGGTGATCCCAAGCCCATCTCCTCTCAGCTGCATTTAGCAGCTCAACCCAGCATTCGGCCATCTTGCTAGCTTTCCACTGGAGACTGTCTTTCTTGATTTTGATTGCTGCTGTATCCGGCTTAATCTCTGTCGGCGATAGACACTGGAAGATTGCGGGGTCGTAGCCTACCGATCCCCGGGGGACATAAGCTGGTTTGTCACTTTATTTTCATTGGTGCAAGGAGCACAGATCGGTGTGGTAAAGCGCTACAGAAGTTTCAAGAAATGGCGAATAAGCTCGGTGCCATTGGCCCCTAAAAAAGACAGAGGGCCCTAGCACCAGGTTAACATTCCTGGGTATTGAAATAGACACAGTAGAAATGATAGCTAGGCTCCCGGTGTCTAAGGTGTAGAAGATAAAGTCTTTTTTGTAGTCAGTTATGAATGAAAAGAAATTTGAACTTAGGAAAGTGCAGCAATTGCTGGGCTATTTAAACTTCGCATGCAGGGTGGTCAGGGCTGGAAGAACTTTTTGCAGATCTTGGGTTTGTCCATGTCTGGAGCTTACCTTCCTCATCACAGGATAAGGATTACCATGGCCATCAGGGGTGACCTGCTTATCTGATTTATGTTTCTGGCAGAGTTTAATGGAGTTTCATTATATTTCATTGAAGAAGACATGATTTGGCAGATCCAAATGTTTTCAGATGCATCGGGCTCCAAAGGCTTTGGGCTTTTTTGGGAGGGTCGCCGGTGTGCTGAGAGTTGGCCTGATCAATGGTTGAGACAAGGGTGTAGCATAGCCTTTTTACAGCTTTTCCCATTGGTGGTTGCACTGTATGTTTGGGGTGAAGAATTCAGAAATAGATCAGTTCTTTTCCATATGGACACCTTGTTGGTTATTCAATTGGTAAATAATCAAAACGTTAGAGACCTGAGAGTATTGCGCCTACTAAGAGCCTTCATGTTGAAATGCCTGCAATTAAATGTTGTTTTTAGAGCTAGGCATGTTCCTGGGGCAAGCAATAATATAGTGGATGCTTTATCTCAATTTCATTGGCAGAGGATTCACTGTTTGGCACCGGGCGCAAGCAACAACAAGACGCAGATCCCACAGAACGTTTGGGCCTGGGGGGACTGAGGATAGTCCAGCTCGTTGAAAATTCTTTAGCTCCATCTACAAGACGAAGTTATCAACAAGCTTGGAGTGAATTCTTAAGTTATGATAAAACCCAGCCTAGGGATGGGACCCCGGTTATGTTATGTTATATTTTATGTTATACTTAATTTGTTGAGCGCACGTACACCAGATTGGTTTCTTGGCGCTACTCTGAAAGGTGTTAGAGTGGTATGTTACTCGTATGCCTGTCTAAATAGCCATGTTTTTAAGAGTTTACAAAAGGTCATGAGGTCTGTGCAGGATCTAATCTCTAGAGGTAGGGAGTTCCAATATCTGGGACCTAGTGTGGAAAATCTTGTTCCACCAAAGCTTTTCTGTTTAAAGGGCGGTGTTGTCAGGAGGTGCATATGGGCAGATCTCAGGTTGCAGGTCGGAGTGTACCTGTCAATCAAGCTATTGATGAATTTAGGGTTTCTGCCATTCAGAGATTTAAAGATAATGCATCCCACCTTGAAGGCGCATCTCTGGGATATAGAGAACCAGTGTAGCTTCTTCAGAAGAGGAGAGACGTGTTGGCGCCTGTTTTCCTGAAGAATCAATCTGGCCGCCTAGTTCTGTACCAGTTGGAGACGATGGATGAGATAAGCCGGGATGCCAAAGTATAACGAATTGGCGCAGTGGATGTGGGATATTACCATGGCGAGTACTGCCTGTATTTTTGCTTCCTGTGTAAGAAACCTGCTGATTTTCTTTATTTTTCTTAGTTGGAAGAAGCATGTTAAAATTATGGATTCTATTTGAGCTTTCATGGTAAGATCATTATTAATTAGTACTCCCAGGGTTTTGGCAGATGTGGAGGCTGTCCCAGCTCTTTAGGCCAGAAATGGGAGCTCCAGGGGTTCAGGGAGCCTCCCGTGAGAATCACTTCCATTTTATCTGGGTTTAGTTTCAGATGATTGCTGTTCATCCAGTCACAGATGAACTGCATCGTCATCTGGAATTCGTGAATGGTGGCAGAGGAGTTATTGATGGGGAGTACTAGTTGGAAATCATCCGCGTAGTTAAAGGTTTGAACGTTCCTTTCTTTCAGTTCGTGGATCAGGGGGAGAAGGTATAGATTGAATAGATGAGGGGAAAGCGAGGATCCCTGGGGGACACCACATGTAGTTTTAATCTTGGGGGTCGTGAAGTGGCCAAGGCGGACCACCTGAGATCAGTTTGTTAAGAAGGAGCTGATCCATTCGAGGGCTGTTCCTTGGATTCCCGCATTTTTGACACAGTCGATCAAGATGTTATGGTCAACCGTGTCAAAAGCAGCAGAGAGATCCAGCAGCACCAGGGCTTGCGGGGAACCTCTATCTGCCTTCTCTTGTAGGGTATCTAGTACTGACAGTATCACTGACTCTGTAGAGTGAGCTGGGCAGAAGCCTGCTTGGTGTGCATCCAGATAATCGGACTGCTCCAGAAAGGCAGCTAGGCTTTTGGCTACATGGGCTTCAAGTAGTTTGGCCAAGTAAGGAAACAGTGAGATAAGTCGGTAGTTGGTTAGGATTTTTGGGTCTGCTCCTGGCTTTTTTAGGAGGGGGAGGACAGAGGCCTCCTTAAAGGTATCCGGTACATAACCCTGGGACAGGGAATCATTTAGGAGGGGCATGGCTGGGCTCGAGCAAGCAGTAAAGGCTTCCCTTAGGATCCAAGAGGGACAGCAATCCCTGGGAGATCCAGATGTTACTTTTGCCAGTAGGTCTGTGAATATTTCTTCATTTATTACTGGAATCTGTTCCAGCCTGTATGAGTTCTTGGGTTTTGTAGGACATGCAGGACTCAAGCATATGGGGAGACTTGCTTTAATGGTTTTGATTTTGTCGATTAAGAAGTTGATCAAGGAGTCGCATAGAGATCGCGAAAGTATGGATTTTAATGTCCCTCTGTCAGGGTTGGATAGTTCGTTAATTATTGAGAAGATGTCTTTTGAGCGATTTGTGGAAGTAATGATTTTGGATGAGAAATATTTGGCCTTTGTAGCCAGTATAGTTTCTTTGTAAGTTCTAAGTGCTGCTAGGTAAGTGCTTTTGTCATCAAGCAAGTATTAACTGGAGGAGGAGCCTAGCGCGCAACCAAGATGGCCGCGTAGGTGCGAGGCTCCCGAGGACCTCCGCGACCTCCTACGTTTATCCTGTCTTCATCCTGCATCGGTTGAGGGGACTGTGTCGGTGAGCCTGAGCCGAGGTGGTACCCGTTTCCCGTTTTCGAATCGGACCTCGGGTGCCGGAGTGAGCACCGATTGAAGTTTGCGGCCTGACCCCGGACTCGCGTTTGGGGGCGACCCGGTGGCAAAGTGAACAACAACGGCGGGCTGGGCCTGGCGAGTCGCGTACCCCGCACTTTCACTTTCACTTTCGCGCCCCCTTGCCGTGTTTGCAAGTAGGATCGCGGCGCTCTTTGTGTTGGGGTGGCCTCGCTGGGTGACCCAGCCTGCCTGCCTGCTGTGGCCCGCTCCGCCGTCCTGGGGTGACCCCCCGGAGCCCGTGGCCTTGATTGCTGGCCTTTTTACTGCGTGGCTGGTGAGGGTGTGAGACCCGCGACGATGGCCACGAAACAAGATGGCGATCGGTTGAAGGCCAAGTCGACCCGGCGTGGCGCCGCACATCAGGCCAACATCATGGACCGCTACACCCTCCCGGAAGGATCTCCCGGTGGACCGCACAAGTCCTCTGAGTGCCCCCCGGATGCCCCGGATTTGCCCACAGAGCTGACTCTGCAAGACGTCATGGGCGCCATTGCTGAGATGAAGGCCTCGGTGGGCCAGCGGTTTGACACCTTAGCCCATAAAATCGACGTGGTCCTAGTTGATGTCAACCTGGTGAGGGCTGATCTCTCCAAGACCAACGACCGGGTCGATTCTTTGGCCCACACCGCGTCGGGCCTCACGACTGAGGTGGCGGCCCTCCAAACGGAGGTGCACCGACTTCGTCAGGCGAGTGCGCTCATGGATCGGCGCCTGGAGGACTCTGAGAGTCGAGCCCGGAGGAATAACATCCGCATCATCGGAGTACCCGAGGGACGGGAGGAGGCGGCGGCGGATCTTTTTGTGGAGGACCTGATCACTACCCATCTCCAGCCTTGGGGACTGAGTAAATTCTTTGCCGTGGAGAGGGCTCATAGAGTTCCCGGGGGAAAGCCGAAGGTCGGAGCCCCTCCGCGGCCTCTCATTGCCCGTATTTTTAACTTTCGGGACAGAGACGCGATTCTGCAAGCCTCCAGACTGCAAGGGCCGCTTAAGCTAGAGAACATGGAGGTGAACTTTTATCCTGACTTCACCCAAGCGGTCCAGAAGCAGAGACTGAGTTTCCTGGGCATCAAGCGGCGGCTTCGGGACATGAACTTAAAATACGCCATGCTCTTCCCGGCCAGGCTGCGGATAGAGGTGGATGGTCGCACGCACTTTTTTGATCGTCCTGAAGTGGCCGGGGACTGGCTGGACACTCTGTCTGGGGGTCGTGATCGGGATGGCAGGGGGGGGGGGCGGCGGGAGGAGACGGCCCACTGGACCGGGACTGAGGTGTTGATACTGGGCCTCACTCTGGACGGATATGATGCCACTCTCGGCCAAGCTTAGGGTTTTTCGTTCTTCTGTATTTGTTTTTTCCCTCCTCTGGAGGTGGTGCGGGGTCTAGAAGGGGTACTCTTTCCTCCTCCAGGGGGTCTAGCTAGTTTCATTATATAGGGGCGACAGGCACACTGCAAGTTGGGGGGGCTGTCTGGGCTCCTGCAGGGGTGCAGGGAGGGGGGAGTTTTGTTGGGGCGGTTGGGTTGGGGTGGGGTGTTGTTCGTTTACACCACAAGGCAAAAGTATCGGTGTGCTATTTCTAAAGTGCTCTCTGGGGGACGAGTGATTGCTTTCGTTTATGATGGGGGGTAGGGGACTGAGTCTTTTGTCCTGGAATGTTAATGGACTGGGGGACAGGATAAAACGAGGTGTGGTCCTGCAGTTCCTGAAACGAATTTCACCCGATATAGTTTTTCTGCAGGAGACACACCTCATTGGTAACTCCTTTTGTGCTATGAATCGACGGGGCTACCGCCTTGTGGCCCATTCGGGCTTCACGTCTGGTTCAAGGGGTGCGGGCATCATGGCCAAGAACTCGCTCCCGTTGGAAATTGATGAGGTGCTCCATGATGACAGGGGACGTTACACGGTTCTGGTGGGTAGAATGGAGGGCAGAGTGGTCGTTTTTGTGTCTGTCTATGTCCCGCCAGGGTTGCAGACGACCACCTTTGCGGATTTGGGACGCCTCCTCCTTGGCCTTCCGGAGGGGATTCTAGTGGTTGGGGGGGATTTTAACGCTGTGGTTTCCGGAATGGAGGATCGTCACCCCCCTAGGGATCTCCCCCGTGCCCAAGCGTGGTTGTCTGGCCTCTTGGATACCTTGGGGCTGGTGGATTGTTGGCGTTTGAAACATCCCACGCAGCTACAGTACACCTTTCATTCTGGGGCCCATGGTAGTCTCTCAAGGCTAGATTATGTCCTGGTGCCGGCGGCGCATGCGGGGAGGATAGGGGAGGTGCGCCATTTGGCGCGGGGTATTTCAGACCACTCCCCACTCTTGTTGCACTTTGATATTCTCCCGAGGGGAGAGGGTAGGGTGGTCCCGATTAATCCTTGGTACCTGCGTGACCCCACCATTCGCGCAGAGTTGGTTAAATCCCTTGACCAATACTTTGACGATAACGTGGGGTCTGTGTCATCGGCGGTCTCTCTGTGGGAGGCGTTCAAGACGGTTCTCCGGGGGGAGGCCCTGTCCCTTATTTCCCATTCCCGGAGGCGCGAGCGGGAGGAGGTGACCCGTATTGAAACTGAGATAACCGAGTTGGAGGATGATCTAGAATGTGGGGTGACGGATGACAAATTACATGTTCTCCGACTCAAGCAAGCGGCCTATAAGGCCCTCGTCACGGAGGCGTCCAGGGGCCACAGTAGAGAGCAACAGGGGAGACTGTATGATGTGGGTGATAAGGCTGGTAAATTGATTGCTTGGCTGGACAAAAAGGAGAGAGCGAGTCGAGTTGTCCCAACGATTGAGAAACAGGATGGTGTGTGTGTTACTGAGCCAGAAGAAATTGTTGACTGCTTTGCAGAATATTTCCGTGGGGTGTATTCCCCGGTGTCCTCCCGCTCGGAAGAGGATTCCCATGCCCTGCTCAGAGATATCGCGCTGCCTTCCCTTTCGGAGGAGGACAGAGTGTCGTTGGACGCCGCCCCAACATCTGAGGAAATTGCCCTCGCCATACGTTCGGTCGCTTCCGGCAAGGCCATGGGTACTAATGGTCTTCCCATCGAGTTGTACAAGCTGCGACCGGATACGCTGGCGCCGCGTCTCCGTGCTATGTTCCTCGCGGCCCACTCGGCGGGCTCCCTCCCGCTAGACCAGCGTCTGGCTACTATTGTGGTTATTCATAAGGAGGGGAGGCCGCGGGACCGGGTCACATCCTATCGGCCTATCTCGCTGTTGAATGCGGAGCCCAAAATTCTCGCCAAGGTGTTGACTACTCGGCTGGTTGGCATGGTGTGCGACTTGATTCACCAGGATCAGTCCGGCTTTATCCCTCATCGCAACACTGCGCTTAACCTGCGGCGCTTGCATGGGGTGCTCGCACGTGTCCCGTTTATACGGGAACCGGCCATTTTGGCATCCCTGGACGCCACTATGGCGTTTGACACACTTGAGTGGCCATATATTTGGGCGACACTGGCGAAGTTTGGGTTTGGCCCGGGATTCATCGGTTGGGTGAACTTGTTGTACTCGGGACCGCTAGCGCAGGTGGTTGTGAACGGTAGAGTGTCGGCTCCGTTTGAGCTGGGCAGGGGCACGCGGCAGGGCTGCCCATTATCACCGCTCCTCTTCGCGCTTGCCCTGGAGCCCCTGGCGGAGTGGCTGCGGTGGGAACCTTCTATTCGTGGTCTCCGATGGACCCCCGAGTATGAGGACCGCGTATCTCTTTACGCTGATGATATTCTTCTGTACCTGGCTTCCCCACGTAAATCACTGATAGTACTGGTTGATGTATTGCACTCATTTGGCCTCAACTCCGGCCTGGTCATCAACTGGGCTAAATCGTGTGTATATGTCCTCTCTGGGGAGGATCCTATCCTTCCGCGGGGTTGTCCTATTCAGATCGCCCCGCGGGGATTTAGGTACCTGGGTGTCTTCATTACCCTGGACGCGGTGGCCCGATATAGCCAGAACTTGCTTCCCCCCCTCCAGCGCCTGAAGGAGGACGTCGCGCGTTGGAAGCGGTTGCCGCTCTCGCCGCTCGGCCGGGCGGCATTGTTTAAGATGATGTCGCTGCCACGTTTCCTGTATGCTTTGCAGAATACCATGGACGTTGTCCCGGCGCGCTACTTTCGCGAGGTGGAGAGTTTGCAGCGCCGACTGTTTTGGGAGGGTCGACCGCGTATCGCCCTGGCGAAGCTGACGCTCCCGTGGTACGACGGGGGGGTTGCCCTCCCAGATATCAAGCGATATTACTGGGCCTCCCAGCTGGCTGCGATCAATCACGGCCTTTACGGGCCCGCCCTGAACCCGGCCTTTGAGATGGATAAAATGTTACTGCCGGGCGGTGACTATAATCGGGCGCTTTATTCTAGCTCGCATGACGCACGGCTGACGGGCCCCACGGGGGTCATGGTACAGGTGTGGCACACGGCTAACGTGGCGATGGGGTGGAAGGATCGCTTGACCCGGGCGACGCCATTGTACGCATCTGAGCGGCTGGGCTCTCTGTGGACCTCGAAGGGCTTTGAGAAATGGGATATGATAGGCATCAGCAGGGTGGGCGACCTCTGGACGAGGGGGGGATTCAAGACGTTCGATGTGCTGCAGACAGAATTCCAGCTGCAGGACAGGGAGTATTTTCGATATCTGCAGATTCGTCATGCGTTGTGCTCCGTTTTTCCGGACGTCGCCTCCATCCCGGAGTACTCCCCGCTAGAAGATAGAGTGCTGGATGGGCATGTACCGGACGGCACGATTTCATTAATTTATAAAAAACTTATCAATGACCGTTCGGGACTGCTGCCTAGCCTTCGTGAGGCATGGGTTGCCGATGGACTGGAGCTGGATGACGAGGACTGGGTGTCTGCGGTGGCCTCCCCGAAAGAGGTGGCCATACCGGCCCGCCTTCGCTTCGTCCAGCTCAAGATACTCCATAGGGTCTATGTTACGGGGCCGAGGCTGATGCGTATGGGCTATGCTGTGGACGGGCTGTGTAAGCGTGGGTGTGGCTCTTTGGGGACCTTTCTCCATATTTTGTGGGAGTGCCCGGATGTGGCGCGATTCTGGAGTGGAGTGCATGAGGTTTTGCGGGTAGTTACGCGTGTGCCGCTGCTGCCCGAGGCGAGGAGATGTCTTCTGAATGTGTGGGAGCCGACCGACTACTCGGTGCCGCAGACGTGGTGGGTGACTCTGGGATATATGGTGGCCAAACGTGACATTGCTCAACTGTGGGGTTCCCAGAGGTCGCCGACTGTCTCGGCGTGGAAGGATAACATGGATTGGTGCATGTTCCGGGAAAAGGTGGTGTATGTTGCGAGAGGTAAGCCTGGGAAATGGGTGAAAGTGTGGGGCCCCTGGAACGCCTACCGTGGGGGAATTTGTACCCCGCCGTTATTGCCCGATCCGTCACCGGCCCCGTCTCCTTAGCCAGTTTGTCTTTCCGGTTCTGGGCAATGAGTTTACTTAGTCCCCGTCCTGACCTTTTCCCCCCCTCGATACTCCTATGGACTAGTGGGGTCCCCCTCCTCGGGGAGCACATGCTGCTGTTTTTGATTGTGGGTTGCCTTGTGGGTTTGTTTTTTGCTGTTATTTATATTAAAAAGAAACCGCTATGTGGGGTCCGGATGGTGTGGCTGCCAACGCTTTCCAACTCCTGTGACTTTCCCTCTGCCGCAGCATGCGTGCTATTGTCTGTATCACATGCTCCTTCTGCTTGACTAGCGGCCGGCCTGAAGGTTGTAGGCCCATCTTTGTATATTTTTTGGATTCTGTAATAAACGGTTTCAAAAAAAAAAAAAAAGCAAGTATTAACTTCTCCACTTCCTTTCAGCTTGACGCAAAGCAAGTTTTCATTTCTTTAAGTCAGAGGAAAACCATCTCTGTGCTTCATGGCGGCGTCCTCGATGTATTATCCTGAGTGGGGCATGTTTATTGCTGGCTATCAGAAGCCAGTCCGACATGTTTTTCTCACTCTGATCAATGGAGGATTGAATAATGGGAGTTGTGTTGATCAATGTCTCAATAAATTGACATTTGTCAATAGTGCTCCAGCTCCTAAATGATCCAGGATCAGGTAATGATGTTTTAGGTCGGGTAAGATTATTTATGGAGAATTTGATGAGATATTGGTCGGACCATATACAGGGAGTGACATCTGGATTGGTCATAGTCAGGTTGGTAGACCATACCTGATCTAGTGTATGCCCTTTGATGTGTGTGGCAGTGGAGATATTCTGACTGAGGTTAAGCACCGTAAGTAAGTCTGTTAGTTCGGCTAAGTGAGGTCCACCTGCTCAGTCATTGACCCTGTAATTGAAGTAACCAATCATCAGTACTTTTACATGATTTGTTATGAGGTGTGTCATCTGTTCACTCAGAGATTGTGGGAACTGTGGCATGCTCTGTGGTGGTCTGTACAGTAGCACACAGACCAATGGGTAAATTCCGATTCTATTTTAATCACTAGGTTGTCTACTGGTAGTAAGTCGAGGGGAGTAATTTTAGTAATTTCTGTGAATTTAAGATCTTGGTGCACTATAGCTGCCCCCCCCCACACACAAAGAACAGAATATTTTGGGATTTGTATTGTTTTTAATTCAACTCACAACATTATTTCAGGAAAATTAGCAGGGGCTTCCTTTTATGGTCATATTTGGTGGGGACATGAACCTGTTCAAGGTTTTTGAGTGCGAACAGTTTTAAAGGTTTGAGCAAAGAACAGTGGAACAAGAAACCGTTGAGAGAACCTGTGACTTTTACCTTGTTACAAAATTTGTTACTACAATTTCCCTTCTGCTGTTATGATAATTTTGAATGTTTTAGGTTTAGGTTGTGCATGTTATGGCTATTTTTTTGAGCTTTCAGAGCATCAGGGTTGTTGGGATTGAGGGGACTCCCAGGAATCCAAAGGGATGAGATAGTCCTGGATCAGCACAGGGTAAGGATTTGGCTACGGAAGTCTAAAACAGACCAATCTGAGTAGAGGAAAATGGGTATACCTAAAGAAGAGTGCAATTGAAGATTGTTGACCTGTGGAAGAATGGAGGAATTTTCAGTCTACCTCGGGGAGTCACACTGCTGAAATTTTCTGCCACGCTAACGGCAAACGGTTCACAATTTCAAACCTACTACCTGTATTGAGAAAAGCTTTAGGTAAAGTGGCAAAGGATCAACACAATTGGAGCTACAGGGGAAGAAAAAGCCAGACCGCCCCCCACTCAGCACACTATAAACAACAAAAGGCCTGACTAGATTTACACACCTTATACTGCGAACTCAACACTAGAGGGGCTGTCCATATTTTTAAACTCCCTCTCAAGGGCGATCCCTATCGCTAATCAGAGTGTCGTGGTGTGTCAATTTGCAACAAAAATGTCAAAATACCATCATAGAGCCACTCCCACCCAAAGATGAAAAAGTGTGAGAAAGGAGAAAAAGCACCTCACGGTCGTAACACCAAGGGGGTTGCTGGCTGGTACTCACTAGCATACCCGCTTATCATCATAGGTTACTTTCTCTCCATACAGAAAAAGAAAAGTGTGTATTCTACCGTGAGAATCTCAAACAACTGAAGTAAAGAAAAAAGACAGTGAAACCTATGTGTAAATGAACTGTCAGTGCATAGTCTCATAGCAAGTGCCCACTGGACCCCTGTGAGAATAAAGATATATAATTCTCACCATTAAAACACGGTAATGCTTACTAGCTTGACGTAACTTTATTGAGCGATGTAAGCTTTCCCAATTAAAAATGGTTTCAACTACACCATAATCAATTTCCTTGAGCCAACATGTTTCGTTGCAATTAGTTCGTACAACTTCTTCAGGGCTGTTGGGGTTCCAATTATTAACTTCATGCGAGATTCACATCAAACCTATGATAGTAGGACATTAAAAATAAAGAAAGAACGTGCCACATGTAAAAACACCAAACTACTAAGAGCAAACAATGAGCTCATAATTTACCCCAGAGGTAATGCAAATGCTTAATTACCAGCTGGTTGCGAAGATTCCTCATACCTGCAACCATCTCATAGCAGTACACGTGTCAGTTGATCGCGTGCCCACAGGGTGACTGCCCAAGGTCCCGTCACCTGCAAGTATGTACATAATAGCATTACTTCACAAGCCCGCTTATCGCCAAACTTACGTGCTCATGGCGCCTGACCCCTAAGAGCATCTTGGGTCGATTTCTACTCGATACTCACTCCGCATCACAGCTCATCTCATTAGACACTACTTAATGTGAGCCCCCTCCATTTTGTGTCAAAAACCTCTCCTCTTTTAGATACGGTCTAATTATCGTAACAATTGTGGCATTCAGCCACCAAAAATACTCAATCTTACCCTCCTTATTTTTCTATGCCATTTTACAAACTGTCCCCTTACAAGTTGACCTGAGATAACGTAGCCGTTCGCACAGCCGTACTCATATGTTCAAATCTGTTAGAAATGTGCCCATTTCTCATTCAAAGCGAGTGAACCAAAAGATACTTTTACCTTGCATTACATACGCGCCCTCATACATACCCCTTACCGCTACCGAGTCCCGCCGGCGTTTGTGTAACTCCGTCTTGGAGCTCGATCAAGTGCTCGGCAGATATGTAACCGTCCACGCCCTCATTCTGCGTGGACGCCGTGCATGCATGGTGATCATTCACAACCTACAGCGGCAGCCATCTTATAGTGGAGCACAATGTTCTTCAACACCTGTGTATGTCAGTGACCAGTATGACAGTTTGTCTAGTTACCCATATTTAAACCAATTTGAGAGCCTCTGTATCATAGCGGATAATTCTTCACTTTATTGATATAGAAGACCTAATATATTATAACCACCCCTGTGCATATCAAAAAAAAAAAGGGGGGGGCAACATGACAAAAAGATTGGAAAGAAATCTTTTCAGATGCCCTTTGTGAGATGTTTATCGCGGCAGCCTTTCTGCAATACGGCATAATGTTCTTCAAAGTCCCTGTATATGTCAGTGACATGTATACCAGAGTGGATGTTTACCCAGATCTAAACAATTCAGATCCTTTTTGTAATAGCAAATAGTTCTTCGTGTTTTCAACAAATTACCGCTTCAACAGCCCCTATGCATAGCAAACCAGGGTAAAAAACTTTTCCATAAAAAAGGGGCAAAACCAGCACCACTGCCCATTGGCAGGCGCAAAATACTTTCACAATGTACCAATAAATGGGGGGTGCGGACTGTCAACAATGTACATAAAAAAACGGCACATAAAAAAAACCCTTTCAGGCTGTGTCAAAGTTCTAACATCTCAGGAGCACCTGGAAGCACGCCCTCTCACAGTGTGTGCATAAAGTGCGCAAGGTATAATGTTCCAATCTTGTCCTATGTTCATCATAAAAATAGTGCCTAATATATTGGGGCGGCCCCCATGGGAGCGAGGCTGCCGAATGGTGGCCTGGGGGCACCTATGGTGCCACTCTGCGGATCCCTGCACCCGGTGGCAGGCACCTTGGTGTGCCAGCCACAGGGTGCAGTGATGAACTGTACCCCTGCTTTTCACAATGCAAGCATGCATTCTGCTCGGAATGCATGCTTCCATTGTGAAGTATACGAGTGCGACTGAACCCTGTTCGGTCGCATCGTACTTGCAGGGCCGTAACCGACGACAGCAGATCGGTCGGTTACGGCTCCTGACCGATGTCGGACGGACCTGAGTTTGTCCGACATCGGAATCGGCCCCTTAGAAGTGTCTAATGAGATGAGCTGTGATGCGAAATGAGTATCTAATAGAAATCGACCCAAGATGCTCTTAAGGGTCAGGCGCCATGAGCACGTAACTTTGGCGATAGGCGGGCTTCTGAAGTAATGCTATTATGTACATACTTGCAGGAGACGGGAACTTGGGCAGTCACCCTGTGGGCACGCGATCAACTGAAGCATGTACTACTATGAGATGGTTGCAGGTATGAGGAATCTTCGCAACCAGCTGGTAATTAAACATTTGCATTACCTAAGGAGTAAATTATGAGCTCATTGTTTACTCTTAATAGTTTGGTGTTTTTACATGTGGCACGTTCTTTCTTTCTTTTTAATGTCATACCATCATAGGTTTGATGTGAATCTTGCATGAAGTTAATAATTGGAACCCCACCAGCCCTGAAGAAGTTGCACGAACTAATTGCAACGAAACATGTTGGCGCGAGGAAATTGATCATGGTGTGATTGAAACCATTTTTAATTGGGAAAGCTTACAGTGCTCAATGAAGTTATGTCATGCTAGTAAGCATTACCGTGTTTCAATGGTAAGAATTATATATCTTTATTCTCACAGGGGTTCAGTGGACACTTTTTACGACACTATGCACTGACAGTTCATTTACACTTAGGTTTCACTGTCTTTTTTCTTTACTTCAGTTGTTTGAGATTCTCACGGTAGAATACACACTTTTCTTTTTCTGTATGGAGCGAAAGTAACCTATGATGATAAGCGGGTATGCTAGTGAGTACCAGCCAGCAACCCTCTTGGTGTTACGACCGTGAGGTGCTTTTTCTCCTTTCTCACAATTTTTCATCTTTGGGTGGGAGTGGCTCTATGATGGTATTTTGAATTTTTTGTTGTAAATTGACACACCACGATAGGGATCGCTCTTGAGAGGGTGTTGAAAAATATGGACAACCCCTCTAGTGTCGAGTTCGCAGTATTAGGTGTGTAAATCTAGTCAGGCCTTTTGTTGTTTATAGGTTGGGAAATGACCCGAAATGTTATGGGACACACTCTTTTTGTAGTGGAGCAGCTACAAAAGCTGCATGTTTGGGTTGGTCATGGTCAGACATAAGAAGGATTGGGAGATGGAAATCAAGATGTTACAAAAGATTTGTGCGTAAATAAGGTTGACTTGTTTACAAATCCCGTGCTAAAACCGGTGTACTTTCATTTAGGTTATGTTCATGGTCAATTAGCTGAAAAAATGAGCACGTGGTTAGTGGGCCATTCATTCAGAAAATGGGCAGCTGTGCATGCAGAACAACAAATTTATGGCCGATCCCTTGGACTTCCAAGTGTCAGACACGAGATGGTATTGTTAGAACTGGTACCATTGGCGTGAGTCTCCCTTCCATTTTTACTGATTGCCTCTTCTGTTTTTGATATGTTTTGCTGGTTTAGATGCTTTGGGCACTGTGCCATTGCCATTCAGTGCCACAGTGCAAGTGCTCCCTATGTTAAATTGATATATTGATTAGTGACTCCATGATTGGGTTATTTGATTTACTTGTCAGACCCTAGTACAGTGCACCATGTGTGCCCAGGGCTTGTAAATCAAATACTGCTGGTGGGCTTGCAGCACTGGTTGTGCCACCCACAGAAGCAGCTTGTAAATTATGTCTCAGGTCTGCCAGTGTAGAGCCTATGTGCAGTAGGACTGCCATGCTGACTGACCAAGTGCACCCACTTTCCAGTCCCTAAACCTTCCCTTATCTTCATATCAGACACCCCTATGGTAGGCCCAAGGGCAGGGTGCATTGTAAGTATAAGGTAGGACATGGCCTGGTGTGTGTGGCATGCCCTAATAGTGAATTACAGCCATTTTCGTTTTTCACTATTGCAAGGCTATCTGTTCTCCATAGGCCAGAATTGGCAGTTTGATTATTACATCTTATAATCCTAACTGACTCGGGGAACATGGTAGAAATTAAAATTTAGCATGCCTGAACTCAGAATGATAAAATACATATTTTAGTAAAGTTGGTTTTAACATTCTGTGTTTGAAAATACCACTTTTAGAAAGTAGGTATTTTCTTGCTTAACTGTCCAAGCCTGCCTCTGCTAGGTTGTGTATTGTGTGTCTGGTTCTGTGAGTGACAGGGGCTGGGGATTCCAGAGGAGAGGGTGAGTCAGCACAGGGCTGAATAGGAAGATCTGCATGTAGATGTGTGGGAGGAGTTGCACCTGGGACCTGAATAGGGCTGTGCCTTCCCTCCACAATGCTGGTTCCACCTCCTGTGGTGTGTCTGATGTCTCTGCCCTGCACTCTGAAAGGAAAGAAGGAGTCAGGTAAACAAAGTGCTCCAGGACTGACCAGAACTGGTTTGGACTAGGCAAAGGCCTCTCTGCTTTCATAGAACGAAGAGAAAAGTAGTATAAATATGGGGACTCAAACCCCAAGACTTTAGATCACTTCTGGAACAGCAAGAAGAAACCTCTGCCAAGGAGAAGAACCAAAGGAAGCTGTAAGAGTTGGACTGCCCCCTGCCAGTGTGCTGTGTTGTTGGATTGGCCTGCAGTGGTATCTTCATTGCCAAGGAGAGGAGAAGGAACTTTTACAGAACTTTCATCATCTTGCAGAATATTTCTCCAAGGGCTTGAACTTGTGCTTGCCTCCTGCTGAAGTCTCAGGGACAACAGACTTCATCACCAGCTCCCCTCTGAATTTCCTTGCTGGGAATTCTATCTGCTGAAGCCTGCGTGTCGCTGGGAGCTGGAAGCGCGACGCAATGAGAAGAAGCGTGTCGCCGCCGCAGCTGTAGTCATCGCATCGCCGGAGAAGCGTGCCGCCGCCGGATCTCCCAGAAGTGTACCTTCGTCGCAGCTGTCTGCTGTTGCATCACCGGAGAAGCGCGTCGCAACCGTGAGGGTCGCTGTCGCATCATCGGAGAAGCGTGTCGCAGGGCCTTTCGTGGCTCAAAAGTACAGAGTCGCCACAAGGCTGCCAGGGCGTGTCGCATCATCTCAACGTCGTCGCATCAAGGGCGCCATCTTATCGCATCGCACCGGATTGTCGCATCGCATCGAGGCGCCATCTTGCCGCATCGCAACCGGGCTGCAGCACAAGAACCTACGCATCACCTCCTCTCCAGTAAAGATGAAGACGCATCCCCTACTCTGTGCAAGCATTGAGGCGTGATGCATCTTCTCCCCCGAAGCAGGGAACAGACGCATCTCCAACGCTGCGAGCCTTTTGTTTATTTTGCATTACACATCCGGGTACTTTTGTGAGAACTGAATCGCATTTACCAACAACTTGAACTAAGTTAACTCTATCATCTTTAAGTCAATTTTGAGTACAGTGTTGTGGATTTGTGTCGTTTGTGGTCTTGTGTTAAGTCTATATAAAGAATACTTATTTTTATAAAACCTGTGTGGTGTCCATCTTTAGTGTTTTCACTGTATTACTGTATGTGTTCACAAATGCTTAACACACAGCCTCTGAGATAAACCTGTCTGCTCGTGCCAAGCTTCCAAGGGGTCTGAGCAGGGGTTATCCAGTAGTGTAATCCCCTTTCCCTGACTTTGAAGCAAGGGTCCCTAGTTGGTCAAAGGTACCTACCTCTGACAACTAGAGACCCCCAGTTCTAACATTGGTGGTCAGCAGTGAGGATTTGAACCTGCATTTGTGACTCATATATAGTGATTGGTGTACACTACTAGTGATTGCAGACCAAACGCGACCACATACTTTTTTGGGTAGAATTTTTTTTCCTTGGACTGTTACTTTTCCTGAGGACTGCCAATTCTTCCTGGCATGAGTAGGCCAGCGTCTGTTGCATCTATGGATCTAGGTTTTGAGGAAGATAGATTGGAAACCTACACTTTGAAACAGCTTAAGCATCTCTACAAGAAATTGAAAGTTGCTACACTAGGCATTTCTAAAAAGGATGACTACCAAAAGGCACTGAGGGCCTGGGTAGAAGCAAGAATTGCCCCTGAGTCAGTGGTGGAGCCAGCTGGGGATGCAGATGGGCAACTGGATAGGCCAGTGTTTCCAGCCAGGGGAGGGGTGCCGTCCCCACCTGGCAGTAGTATCTCTTCCAGAGACCTGTCCCCCAGAGAGTTGGAAGACAGGGAGAGAAATAGGGCTCACAAGCTGGAGATGGCTAAGCTTAAGATGGAGGGTCAGAGGGAAATGGAGAATAACAAGTTGTCCTTGGAGAGAGAGAGAATGAGAATGGGGCATGAGAGGATGTTGAGGGAGTTAGAGATCAAGGCAAAGGGCTTAGTGATCAATCCCTCTGGTGGCAGCGCACCATCTGTCCCTTTAGAAAGCATAGTGCATATTCCCAAGGATGTCATCAAAGATTTCCACAAGCATAAGGATATTGGGCAGTGGTTTGCAGCCTATGAGATAGCAATGTTGGCCCACTGGGTCCCTGAGAAGGATTGAGGAGATGGGTTGTGGGGCCGCTTTGTGAGTGAGAGGAGGGATACTTTGTTAGACCTGCCCAGTGAACATAGGATGTCTTATGCCCACATGAAGGAAGCCCTGATGACAAGGTATGGTTTGATCCCAGAACTCTATAGACAGAGATTCAGGAATTGTAAGAAACTGGAGGGAACCACTTGGGTAGAATATGTGTCTTTCTTTTGAAGAGCTATGGATGGTTTGGTGAAGGGTAGCAAAGTGGATACTTTTGAAGCGCTCTATGATTTGTTTGCCATGGAGCACTTGTCTGCTAACTGTTTTCCAGAGCTACGCCCGCACCTTATTGATGGCAAGTTACCTAACCCTAGAAAGCTTGTTGAGGAGGCGGACCGCTGGGTCAGTACCAGGGTCCACAAGGGTCATGTAGGAGATTCCGCCTATGGTAGGCAGGGTCCCCAGCAGAAAAGTGGGGGGACTAGGGTAAACAGAGGGAGTTCCAGAAAGGGCCCCAAAGTTATTCCCAAGGGAAGGATTTCCAGCCTCCCCCTGAGAAGAAATCAGAGCCCCCGACAGGTAAACCTGTTCAAAGCGGGCCAGTTACCTGATTTCAGTGTAAACAGGTGGGATACCGTTGGTATGATCCCCAGTGTCCCCAAAAGGGTCAGTATGTGCCACCCCGTGCACCCCCGTCAGCTGGCCAGTGTAGCCTTGGGAGTGGAGAAGAAGGGTGCCCAAGGTGGGTCCCACAGAAATGTCCCTTGTCTCATTAGGAGACTTTGAGATGGTCCCTCAAACTCAGCTGCCTGATAACACTAAGAAATACAGGCAGTGGGTGACCATCAATGGCCATAGAGTGGAGGCTCTTCGAGACACAGAAGCCAGTGTAACAGCTGTCAAGTGTCACCTGGTGTCTCAAGAGCAGGTTGTCCCCAATGCCTTTTACCCAGGTGTTGCTGCTGACAACACAGAGAGCCACTGCAAGGTGGCTCAGGTTCCCTTTGAGTGGGGTGGGGTCTCTGGTACTCTTCAGGTAGCTGTGAGGCCAGCCATGCCTGTGGATTGTCTGTTGGGCAATGATTTGGAGAGCTCCACTTGGGCTAAGGTGGAGAAGAAGGCTCATTTGGAGATGTTGGGTCTGCCTGAGTGGGCATGTGTTACCACTCGGTCCATGGCAGCCAGTAAGGGTGTTGTAGAGGTCCTGGAGCCTGAAAATATGGCCCAGGGACCTGCCTTAAAGAGAAGAGGTAGGGGGCGTGGGAAACCAGCCCCCATTGTTCCCACGGTCCAGGAGGAGGCAGACCTTGAGGGGGATGCCCTGGAACCTACAGGGGAACAGGTTGCTGAACTGGGGGGCCTGCCTGAGCTGACCCATTGGCAACAAGAAGGAGGACCCTCCAGGGAGGAATTTTGTGCTGAACAGGAAAAGTGCCCTTCTCTTGTGGGTTTGCGGCAACAGGCCACATACAAGGCAGCAGGTGATCAGTCTGGATCACATTGGATCTACTGGGAGAACGACCTCCTGTATACAGAGCCTAAGTTTGCTGAGCCTGGGTCAGCCCGTGTGCTGGTGGTACCCTAGCGCTTCAGAGCCTTCCTACTGGGGTTGGCTCATGCTGTACCTTTAGCTGGACATCTGGGGCAGGACAAGACCTTTGAGGGGCTTGTCACCCACTTTTATTGGCCCCAGATGCGGAAGAGTTCAGATACTCATTGTAGGACCTGTCAAACTTGCCAGGCAAGTGGCAAAAGTGAAAGGAAGCAAAAGGCTCCTCTCCAACCTTTCCCTGTAGTCAGTACCCCCTTTGAACGGGTGGGAATTGACATTGTGGGGCTACTGGACCCCAAGACAGCCATGGGCAACAGGTTTATCCTGGTCTTGGTGGACCATGCTACCCGGTACCTGGAAGCCATCCCGCTCAGGACAGGGATGGCCCCCGTGGTGGGACGTGCACGGATGGTGATTTTCTCCTGTGTGGGGTTCCCCAGAGAGGAGGTGTCAGACCGTGATACCAATTTCATATCCAGTTATATGAAATCCCTGTGGAAGGAGTGTGGTGTTACCTGTAAGTTCACCACTCCTTACCACCCCCAAGGTAATGGGCTGGTTGAAAGATTCAACCGGACCCTTAAAGGCATGATCATGGGTCTTGAAGAACCAATGAAGCGTAAGTGGGAAGTCCTCTTGCCATGCCTTCTGTTTGCTTACTGTGAGGTGCCACAAAAGTCCCTATGGTTCAGTCCCTTTGAACTGTTGTATGGATACCCGGTAAGAGGACCTTTGAGTCTGGTCAAGGAAGGCTGGGAGCAATCTCCCAGGGAACCTCCCCAGGATGTATACAGTTACATGCTGGCCTTCAGGAACCAGACTCGGCGATTCAGAGAGCTCGCTCAGGCGAATCTGGAAGCCAGCCAGGAAGAGATGAAGTGGTGGTACGATCAGAATGCCACTCTGATTGAGCTTCAACCTGGACAGAAAGTTTGGGCCATGGCCCATGTAGAGCCTTGTGCACTCCAGGACAGGTGGACCGGTCCATTTGAGGTGGTGAAGCGCAAGAGTGATGTCACCTACCTGGTGAAGTTGCGGTCTCCAAGGAACCCTTCGCGGGTCCACCATGTTAACCGCCTGAAGCCCCACTTAGAAAGGTCCGAAGTGGGCATGCTCCTATCGACGGATGATGCAATGGAGGAGGAGACAGAGCCTCTTCCTGACCTCATGTCTGCAACAGAGCAAGATGGGTCAGTGGATGGTGTCAGCCTCTCTGCCACACTGACCCCTGATCAGCAGCAAGATTGTCGCAAACTGTTGGGACAATTCTCTGATTTGTTTTCCTTGGTTCCTGGTGTCACTGAGTGGTGCGTCCATGATGTGGACACTGGGGACAGTCCTCCTGTGAAGCACATGGCTTACAGAGTGACTGACAAGGTCAGGAATTACATCACGGAGGAAGTCTCCAAGATGTTTGCCTTGGGGTGATTGAGTGCTCCAACAGTCCTTGGGCCAGCCCAGTGGTCTTGGTCCCAAAGGCTGCCTCGCCTGGTGCCACACCTGAACTCAGGTTCTGTGTGGACTACCGAGGACTCAATTCAGTCACCAGGACTGACACGCACCCTATCCCCAGAGCTGATGAGCTCATTGATCGGTTAGGGGCTGCACGGTACCTCAGCACGTTTGATTTGACATCTGGGTACTGGCAGATCGCCTTAACTGATGGGGGCAAATAGAGGTCAGCATTCTCCACACCAGATGGGCACTACCAGGGTTATGCCCTTTGGGATGAAGAATGCCCCTTCCACCTTTCAGAGGTTGGTCAACCAGGTGTTGGCTGGACTGAAAGATTTCAGTGCCGCCTACCTGGATGAAATTGCACTGTTCAGCGCCAGTTGGGAAGAACATCTGCGCCACCTCTGGGAAGTGTTGATGGCGCTGCGTAAGGCAGGCCTCACGATCAAGGCGAGTAAATGCCAGATCGGGAAGGGTTCCGTGGTGTACTTGGGGCACCAGGTAGGGAGTGGCCAGGTGGCGACCCTGCAACCCAAGATTGATAGCATCCTGGCATGGGAACCCCCAAAAACCCAGACACAGGTGAGAGCTTTTTTAGGACTCAAGGGGTACTACAGAAGGTTTTTCTAGGGGTATGGCAACATTGTTGCACCCTTGACTGAGCTGACTTTCAGGAAGCAGCCCAAGAAAGTGAACTGGACTGACACCTGTCAGAAGGCTTTTGATGCCCTGAAGACTGCCATGTGCACAGCACCCGTGCTTCAGGCACCCAACTTCTCAAAATAATTCATTGTTCAAACGGATGCTTCAGAGCATGGTGTGTTGGCTGTTCTACAACAGATTAATGAAGAGGGCCTAGACCAACCTGTAGGCTTCATCAGTAGGAGGTTACTTCCACGGGAACAGAGGTGGAGTGCAATTGAGCGTGAGGCATTTGCTGTGGTTTGGGCACTGAAGAAGTTGAGACCATACCTGTTTGGGACTCACTTCCGGGTTCAGACAGACCACAGGCCCCTCAGATGGTTGATGCAGATGAGGAGTGAGAACCCAAAGTTGTTGAGGTGGTCCATTTCCCTACAGGGGATGGACTTTACGGTGGAACACCGCCCTGGTTCAGAACACGCCAATGCTGATGGTCTGTCCAGATTTTTCTGCCTTAGTGAAGAGAACTCCCAAGGGGAAAGGTAGTTCTCCCCACATTTCAGCTGGAGGGGACACGTGTTAGACCTGGCACCATTGGCGTGAGTCTCCCTTCATTTTTACTGATTGCCTCTTCTGTTTTTGATATGTTTTGCTGGTTTAGATGCTTTGGGCACTGTGCCACTGCCATTCAGTGCCACAGTGCAAGTGCACCCTATGTTAAATTGATATATTAATTAGTGACTCCATGATTGGGTTATTTGATTTACTTGTCAGACCCTAGTACAGTGCACCATGTGTGCCCAGGGCTTGTAAATCAAATACTGCTGTTGGGTTTTCAGCACTGGTTGTGCCACCCACAGAAGCAGCTTGTAAAGTGTGTCTCAGGTCTGCCAGTGCAGAGCCTATGTGCAGTCTGGTACTGCCATGCTGACTGACCAAGTGCACTCACTTGCCGGTCCCTAAACTTTCCCTTATCTTCATATCAGACACCCCTATGGTAGGCCCAGGGGCAGGGTGCATTGTACATATAAGGTAGGACATGCCCTGGTGTGTGTGGCATGTCATAATAGTGAATTACAGCCATTTTCACTTTTCACTATTACAAGGCTATCTGTTCTCCATAGGCCAGAATGGGCAGTTTAATTATTACATCTTATAATCCTAACGGACTCTGGGAACATGGTAGAAATTCGAATTTAGTATGCCTGAAATCAGAATGATAAAATACATCTTTTAGTAAAGTTGGTTTTAACATTCTGTGTTTGAAAATACCACTATTAGAAAGTAGGTATTCTCTTGCTTAACTGTCCAATCCTGCCTCTGCTAGGTTGTGTATTGTGTGTCTGGTTCTGTGAGTGACAGGGGCTGGGGATTCCAAAGGAGACGGTGAGTCAGCACAGGACTGAATAGGAAGATCTGCATGTAGATGGGTGGGAGGAGTTGCACCTGGGACCTGAATAGGGCTGTGCTTTCCCTCCACAATGCTGGCTCCACCTCCTGTGGTGTGTCTGATGTCTCTGCCCTGCACTCTGAAAGGAAAGAAGGAGTCAGGTAAACAAGGCTCTCCAGGACTGACCAGAACTGGTTTGGACTAGGCAAAGGCGCCTCTCTGCCTTCAGAGAACAAAGAGAAAAGTAGTATTCATATGGGGACCCAAACCTCAAGACTTTAGATCACTTCTGGAACAACAAGAAGAAACCTCTGCCAAGGAGAAGAACCAAAGGAAGCTGTAGGAGTTGGACTGCCCCCCTGCCAGTGTGCTGTGTTGTTGGGTTGGCCTGCAGTGGCGTCTTCATTGTCAAGGAGAGGAGAAGGAACTTTTACAGAACTTCATCATCTGGCAGAATATTTCTCCAAGGGCTTGAACTTGTGCTTGCCTCCTGCTGAAGTCTCAGGGACAACAGACTTCACCACCAGCTCCCCTCTGAATTTCCTTGCTGGGAATTCTATCTGCAGAAGCCTGCGTGTCGCTGGGAGCTGGAAACGTGACGCAAGAGAAGAAGCGTGTCGCCGTCGCAGCTGTAGTCATCGCATCGCCGGAGAAGCGTGCCGCCGCCGCATCTCCCAGAAGCGTACCTTCGTCGCAGCTTTCTGCTGTCGCATCACCGGAGAACACGTCGCATCTGTGAGGGTCACCGCTGCATCATCTGAGAAGCGTGTCGCAGGGCCTGTCGTGGCTCAAAAGTACGAGGCTGCCAGGGTGTGTCACATCATCTCAACGTCATCGCATCAAGGGCGCCATCTTACAGCATCGCACCAGATTGTCGCATCGAGGCGTCATCTTGCCGCATCGCAACCGGGCTGCAGCACGAGAACCTACGCATCACCTCCTCTCCAGTATGGATCAAGACACATCCCCTACTCTGCGCAAGCATTGAATCACGACGCAGCAAGGAACCGACGCATCTCCATCGCTGCGAGCCTTTTGTTTATTTTGAGTTATGCATCCAGGTACTTTTGTGAGAACTGAATCGCATTTACCAACAACTTGAACTAAGTTAACTCTACCATCTTTAAGTCAATTTTGAGTACAGTATTGTGGATTTTTGTCGTTTGTGGTCTTGTGTTAAGTCTATATAAAGAATACTTATTTTTATAAAACCTGTGTGGTATCCATCTGTAGTTTTTTCACTGTATTACTGTATGTGTTCACAAATGCTTAACACACTGCCTCTAAGATAAGCCTGTCTGCTCGTGCCAAGCTACCAAGGGGTCTTAGCAGGGGTTATCCAGTAGTGTAATCCCCTTTCCCTGACTTTGAAGCAAGGGTCCCTATTTGGTCAAAGGTACCTACCTCTGCCAACTAGAGACCCTCTGTTCCAACAGGTATGGAAAGGGAAAAGTGGAATGTGTTGGGGGAACCTTTTGAACACTTTAGCTGAATTTTGCTCCATCAGAGGGTGCCAGGTTATGTTAGTTATCCACTTAGGAGAAAATAATCTGGTTCAATTGTCAGATTTGTCATTAATTAAGCAAATGCAGCTGGATTTGTCAGTTATAAAACACAAGTGGAGGAGTTCGTCCCTTATATGGACCAAGTTTACCCCAAGGAAAATATGGAGAGGAGCGAGGTGCCACGTAGCAATTGAAAGAGCAAGACATAACTTGAATAGATCAATGAGAATATTTTCTTCTGAAAAAGGCATTACTGTTTTGTCTCACGGAAATCTAAAAATAAACGATGCTTATATGTTTTGTGATGATGGGGTACATTTATCTAAATTGGGGCAAGCATACTATTTGCTAGAAATAAGGGAATTGTTTGCAAAAATGTGGAAAGAAAAGTTGCTCTAATAAAGTTTCATAAGTTGCACTTCATTTTCGTCAACTAGGGGTGGGGCAGGAAAACTCTTCTGTTTTCCTGGATGGCGGTTTTTGGGGACCTGGACAGTCTGGAGCGGGCTTATCCATCCCTCGGTGGGGAGGACAGAACACAGGGGAGGTGAAGAGTAAATTATGGCGCTTGGAACAACAAAGGAACAGATCGCTTGAGGATGCTTGATGGGGAAGATCGTGAGATTGGGTTAAGCAAGGAAAAGGTGTGCAAGGAAAGATTATTGGGGCAAGCTGGAAGACATTGGGGTTTATTGAAGCAATTTTGAGATTTGGGGGATTTTTTTAAGGGTGGAGGGAATGGTAGGATTGTTTCTCATGTATTAGTGGGGTTGAGTTATTCACTTTGTTTGTATTAATGAAGTTTTGCTATATACCTGTCTTAATAAAGTGGCCTGTTTTGCTATACCACAGAGTACAGTGTTACATGCCTTATTGTTTGATGCAGGGACCCAGGGGGAGCGAGGCACGAGCCGGTCTCCCCCTGGGTGACTTTGCACGATGGAGCGGGACACGGCTTTAGATAGGTTCAGATAGGTAAGGGGGCGGGACTTAGCGTTAGGTTGTATAAGGCAGGTTTTGGGCAGGAAAATTATCAGCTGAGGAAGTGCCTAGGTGGTTAGGTCGAAACTTTTGTCCCACCCACCCACACTTTATTGCTTTTCATTTAAGGCAGTTTTGAATTATTGCCTTATTTATATCTTGTTAGGCCATGAGATATTACTGAGCTGGCCAAATTGAATAGGCCTAATTAATCTGATGCTGTCAAAAGGAAAATGTTATTATTGCCACTGTAAGACAGGTTGTATCCTTTATATTTAGTTAGGCAGTTTTTGGGGGGGCTGGATGGTCTGGAGCGGGCTTATCCATGGGGGGGGGGGAGGGGGAGGAACACAGGCAAGATGAAGAGTAAATGATGGGGCTTGGAACAACACAGGACCAGATCGCTTGAGGATGTTTGATCGGGGGAGATCGTGAGATTGGGGTATGCAAGAAAAAGGTGGGGAAGGAAAGAATAATGGGGAAAGCTGGAACACCATGGGGTTTATTTATTTTTTTTATTTTGAAACCGTTTATTACAAAACTCAAAAAATATACAAAGATGGGCCTACAACCTTCCGGCCGGCCGCTAGTAAACAAAAGGAGCATATGATACACATTGTAGAGCGCGCGTTGCGGCTGAGGAAGATGCACAGGAATTAGCAGCGTTGATAGCCACACCTTCCGGACCCCACTGTACGGTTTCATTTTAAACTGAAATAACAACCAGAAAAAACAAAAACCACAAGGCAATCTACAATCAGAAATAGCAGCATGTGCTCCCCTGAGAGGGGGACCCTACCAATCCATAGGAGTATCAAGAAGGGGAAGAGATCAGGATTAGGGCTGGGTAAAACTCAATGCCCGGAACAGGGAAGATGGGTCGGCTACGGGGATGGGGCAGGCGACGGATCGGGCAATAACGGTGGAGTACAGATTTCCCCGCGGTAGGCGTTCCAGGGGCCCCAGACTTTCACCCATGTCCCAGGCTTACCTCTCGCAACATACACCACCTTTTCCCGAAACATGCACCAATCCATATGCTCCTTCCAGGCCGAGACAGTCGGGGACCTCTGAGATCCCCACAGTTGAGCAATATCACGCTTGGCCACCATATATCCCAGAGTCACCCACCACGTCTGTGGCGCCGAGTAGTCGGTAGGTTCCCACACATTCAACAGGCATCTACTCGCTTCGGGTAGCAGCACCACATGCGTAACCACACGCAGGTCCTCATGCACACCACGCCAGAATCGCTCCACCTCCGGGCATTCCCACAATATATGCAGAAAGGTCCCCAAAGCGCCACACCCACGCTTACACAACCCGTCCACAGCATAGCCCATACGCAGAAGCCTCGGCCCCGTCATGTAGACTCTGTGGAGTATCTTGAGCTGGATGAAGCGAAGGCGGGCCGGTATGGCCACCTCTTTCGGGGAGGCCACCACAAGGGTCCAGTCCTCGTCGTCCAGCTCCAGTCCATCGGCAACCCAAGCCTCACGAAGGGCAGTCAGCAATCCCGTGCGGTCATTGATCAGTTTTTTGTAGATCAGTGAGATCGTGCTGTCCGGAACGTGTCCATCCAGCACTCTATCCTCAAGGGGGGAACACTCCGGGATGGCTGCAATGTCCGGGAAGACGGAGCCCAGTGCATGACGGATCTGCAAATACCGAAAGTACTCCCTGCCATGCAAGTGGAACTCCGTCTGCAACATCTCGAACGTTTTAAATCCTCCCCTCGTCCAGAGATCCCCCACCTTGCTAATGCCTATCGTGTCCCACTTCTCGAAGCCCTTTGAGGTCCACAGGGAGCCCATCTGCTCGGACGCGTATAGTGGTGACGCCCGGGTCAGACGATCCTTCCACCCCATCGCCACATTAGCCGCGTGCCACACTCGCACCATGACACGCGTGGGGCCGGTCAGCCGAGCGTCGGGCGTGCTGGAGTAGAGCGCTCGATTATAGTCCCCACCCGGGAGTAGCATCTTATCCATTTCGAATGCCGGGTTTAAAGCGGGCCCATACAGGCCGTGATTAATCGCAGCCAGCTGGGAGGCCCAATAGTATCGTTTGATATCCGGGAGGGCAATCCCGCCGTCATACCATGGGAGCGTCAGCTTCGCCAGGGCGATACGCGGCCTCCCGTCCCAGAACAGGCGGCGCTGTAAACTCTCCACCTCACGGAAGTAGCGCGCTGGGACGGGGTCCATAGTATTCTGCAAAGCGTAGAGGAAGCGCGGCAGAGACATCATCTTAAACAATGCCGCCCGGCCGAGCGGCGAGAGCGGCAAGCGCCGCCAGCGCGTGACATCTTCCTTCAGGCGCTGGAGGGGGGGAAGCAAGTTCCGATCATACCGGGCCTCCGGGTCCAGAGTAATGAAGACACCCAGGTACCGAAATCCCCGCGGGGCGATCTGGATCGGACAGCCCCGCGGGAGAATGGGCGCCTCCCCAGAGAGAACATACACGCACGATTTAGCCCAGTTGATGACAAGGCCGGAGTTACGACCAAATGAATGCAAAACATCAACCAGTACTATAAGTGAGTTACGTGGGGAAGCTAGGTACAAGAGGATGTCATCAGCGTATAGGGATACGCGGTCCTCATGCTCGGGGGTCCAACGGAGACCACGGATGGAAGGCTCCCACCGCAGCCACTCTGCCAGGGGCTCCAAGGCAAGCGCAAACAGGAGCGGCGATAAGGGGCAGCCCTTACGCGTGCCCCTGCCCAGCTCGAACGGAGCCGATACTCTGCCGTTCACCACCACCTGCGCCAATGGGCCCGAATACAGCAATTTGACCCAACTGATGAACCCTGCGCCAAAGCCAAACTTCGCAAGCATCGCCCAGATGTATGGCCATTCAAGCGTATCAAACGCCATGGTGGCGTCCAGGGATGCCAAAATGGCCGGCTCCCGTATGTACTGAACACGTGCAAGCACCCCATGCAAACGCCGCAAGTTAAGAGCTGTGTTACGATGGGGAATAAAGCCGGACTGATCCTGGTGAACCAGTTTGCCCACCACGCCGACCAGCCGATTGGCCAGGACCTTGGCGAGAATTTTAGGCTCCGCGTTCAGTAGCGAAATGGGCCGATAGGAGGTAACCCGGTCCCGAGGTCTCCCCTCCTTGTGGATAGCCACGATTGTAGCCAGACGCTGGTCCAGCGGGAGGGAGCCCACCGAATGGGCCTCCAGGAACATCGATCGGAGATGTGGTGCCAGCGTATCCGGTCTCAATTTGTACAACTCGATGGGGAGACCATTAGGACCCATGGCCTTGCCGGAAGCGACCGAACGTATGGCGAGGGCAATTTCGTCAGAGGTTGGATCGGCGTCCAACGACACTCTGTCCTCCTCCGAAAGGGAAGGCAGTGCGATATCCCTGAGCAGGGTACGGGAATCCTCTTCAGAGCAGGAAGACACCGGGGAATACACCCCACGGAAATAGTCCGCGAAGCAGGAGACAATTTCTTCCGGCTCAGTAACACACACACCGTCTGTTTTCTCAATCAGCGGGACTACACGACTCGCTCTCTCCTTTTTGTCCAGCCACGCAATCAATTTACCAGCCTTATCACCCACATCATACAATCTCCCCTGTTGCTCTCTACTGAGGCCCCTGGCTGCCTCCGTGACGAGGGCCCTATAGGCCGCTTGCTTGAGTTGGAGGACATGTAATAAGGCATCCGTCACCCCACTTTCTAGATTACCCTCCAACTCGGCTATCTCAGCTTCCACCCGGGTCACCTCCTCCCGCTCGCGCCTCCGGGTGTGGGAAATGAGGGACAGGGCCTCTCCTCGTAGTACTGTCTTGAATGCCTCCCACAGTGAGACAGCCGAAGGCACGGACCCCACATTCTCGTCAAAGTAGCGCTGGAGGGATTAAATCAATTCAGCGCGAATAGTGGGGTCGCGCAAGTACCAGGGATTGATCGGGACCACCCTACCCTCACCCCTCGGAAAAAGGTCCAGGTGTAACAGGAGCGGGGAATGGTCCGAGATACCCCGTGCCAAATGGCGCACCTCTCCCACCCTCCCAACATAGGCCGCCGGGACCAGGACATAATCTAGTCGTGAGAGACTACCATGGGCCCCCGAATGGAAGGTATACTGTAACTGCGTGGGATGTTTTAAATGCCAGCAATCCACCAATCCCAAAGTGTCCAATAGACCAGAGAGCCACGCTTGGGCCCGGGGGAGGTCCCTAGGGGGGTGACGATCCACAGTCCCAGAAACCACCGCATTGAAATCCCCCCCCCACCACCAGAATCCCCCCCCGGAAGGCCAAGGAGGAGGCGCCCCAGGTCCGCAAAGGTAGTCGACTGCAGCCCCGGTGGGACGTATACTGACACAAAAACCACCACTTTGCCCTCCATCCTTCCCACCAAGACCGCATAACGTCCCCTGTCGTCATGGAGCACCTCATCAATCTCCAGCGGAAGCGAGTTCTTAACCATGATGCCCACACCCCTTGAGCCAGACGTAAAGCCCGAATGGGCCACTAGGCGATAGCCACGCCGATTCATGGCGCAGAAGGAGTTGCCAATGAGGTGTGTCTCCTGCAAAAAAACTACATCGGGCGAGATGCGCTTCAAGAACTGCAGGACCACCCCACGTTTAATCCTGTCCCCCAGTCCATTCACGTTCCAGGACAACAGAGTTAGTTCCCTACCCCCCATCATAGACAAGAGCCACCATTCGTCCCCCCGAGAGCACTATAGAGCTAGCACAATGATACTTTTGCCTTGTGGTGAAAACAAACAACACCCCCCCATCCCTACCCACCCACCACAACAAAACTCCCCCCTCCCTGCACCCCTGCATGAGCCCGAACAGCCCCCCCAACGTGCAGTGTGCCTGTCGCCCCATATATATAATAAAAACTAGCTAAGCCCCCTAGAGGAGGAGGGAGAACCCCCAAGAGACCCCATACAACCTCCATAGGAGGGGAAATTATACAGACAGATGCTTAATCGAGAGTGGCAACATTTTGTCCAGAGTGAAGCCCAACATCACCCCCTCAGTCCCGATCCAGTGTGCCGTCCCCCCCCGCCGCCCCCCAGATCACGATCCCCAGACAGAGTGTCCAGCCAGTCTCCGGCCGCTTCGGGGCGATCAAAAAAGTGCGTGCGACCCTCTACCTCCACTCGCAGCTTGGCTGGGAAGAGCATTGCGTATTTAAGGTTCAAGTCCCGAAGACGGCGCTTGACGCCTTGGAAGCTCAGTCTCTGCTTCTGGACCGCTGGGGTGAAATCCGGATAAAAGTTCACCTCCATGTTGTCAAGCTTAACCGGCCCCAAAAGTCTGGAGGCTTGCAGGATAGCGTCTCTGTCCCGAAAGTTGAAAATCCGGGCAATGAGGGGCCGCGGAGGGGCCCCGACCTTCGGCCTTCCCCCGGGAACCCTGTGGGCCCGCTCCACCGCGAAGAATTTACTCAGCCCCCGTGGCTGGAGATGGGTAGCGATCAGGTCCTCCACAAATAGGTCCGCCACCATGGGGTTTATTAATTTTGAGCTTTAGGGGATTTTTTAAGGGTGGAGGGAATGGTTAGGATTGTTTCTCATGTATTAGTGAGGTTGAGTTATTCACTTTGTTTGTATCAATGAAGTTTATGCTACATACCCGTCTTAATATAGTGGCCCTTTTTGCTATATCAAAGAGTACAGTGGTACATGCCTTATTGTGCGTAAGGCCTGGAAGCGAAGGCGTTACACCCTATCACTGTGAAACACTAGCTCTAGTTTTTGGGTTAATAGTTTAACTTTTATTTTTTTGTAAATTGGTATCAGGTTTTTACATGAGTTTATAAGCATTTAGCCTCCTAAAAAATGAAATAGCTTTTGCACCTACTCTTCTTATGAAATAATGAGACTGTATGTTTTATTGGCATATTAATATGCGCGCCACTGGAATGAATTAGGAAACCACCAGGGGTCGCTTTGCCGAACACACCATTCAGCCACCTTGATGGTGTTGTTATTGTACAGTAGTCAAACGACTCCTTAGTTAAATCTCGGGACCAGCGCAACAGGCTGCATCCCGGTGATCACAAAAATGCCGCAGATTGCTTAACTAAAGCACAGTACGCCATTTCACCAAGCGCAGCGCCGGCGCCCACTGGGATCTTATAATGCAAAGACAAGGCAGGGTGAACCATGCGGGCTCCGACCCGGTGGAGAATAGTTCATTAGGGAAACAGCTGGAGGTGCGGCAAGCGCATCGCGCAGGAATCTATCCGTAAATGAGATTGGGTAATGAAACCAGCAGCACCGGCAGAGGTGCTGACGGCGCGAGCTTCCCTCAGCTGTCGGCTTTAATCGGAGCAGCGTGGGTCTGCCGGCCCGTTTGTGTTCCATTGATTACCATGTCTTGTTGCTAATATATCGGATCCATTTTAACCGAAGCTTTTCGTTATTGGAGCTGCTCTGTTTATTGAATAGATGTCCTCTGCATTACTCCGGTCTGAGCCGTAGCAAATGGAGCTCTTTTTATCTGTTGGCTGGTAAAAAACGCAACAGGAAATAGATGCTTTCATTGCCAGACGGATAGTATATTTAGACAAAGTCCCTTCCCTCCACTTAACTCCCTTCTAATGAAAGGTTTCAGTCAATCTACTTACACGTGTTTAGTTTGAATTATGACAATTTGTATAAATAACTCTCTGCATTTCTGGTGTAGCACTCACGCCACAATCATAAATATGATGCAATGCAACGTACTTAATTTTATGGAAAACCCCATAAGGACTGCAGTAACTCACAATAAAGTAACCCCTAGTGCCCATAGCTGGCCGCTGCCACATGTCCCAGGTCCATGCCTGATTAACTGCTCCAGTCCAGGTGTTTTCTTTCGATTCTGGGACTGGTAGTCATGTTAGGTCTCGCCTTGCTATCGCGTAAATTCTGGCTTCTGATTAGTTAATAGGATTGTTAGTCCCTCCTTAGAACCGCCTTGTTTTCCTTTGTAGCATCCCATGAGGATGAACCTTTATCTTCAGTTGGTACGCGGTACGTCTTATTTTGTCTGTAAGCACTATTTTCTTTAATGAGTTTCTCCAACTGCAGGCACTAAATGCTCTCCTGCAACATTCAGTGCGCCATGAGCGCTTTCACGGGGCATTTTTACAAATAAATCATTTGTTTGTCAACTTGACAAACAAATGCTTTTGTTGGTAAAAGCGCCCATACCGCCCTTTCACTTTAATAGTGGCCACGGACCTTTCCTTAGACACGGCTCGTCTGAAGAAATGGGTGTGGCCTCTATTAACGTGAAAGCGCAGCATGGAGCGCATGTAAACAACAAGCATTGCAATGCAATAGGACCTTTCTTTAGATACGGCTCGTCTAAAGAAAGGGTGTGGCCTCTATTGACGTGAAAGCGCAGCATGGGGCGCTTGTAAACAACAAGCATTTGCAATGCAATAGGTCTCGCATTTTAGAAACTTTGACCTATTGCTATTGTAAATGACAATGCCTTTTATTATTGCAGGTTTTTTAAACACATAATTAAAAGGCATTGTCAGTTACAATGCCAATAGCTCAAAATCTCGCAATTGCGAGACCTATTGCATTGCAAATGCTTGTTTTATAATGAATGGAATAAACAAGACTGCAAGTCACAGGATTCAAAGAAAAAACCCAGACTGGAGCAATCAGCCACACATGAATTTAGGAAATTTAGCTGGGCTGCGTGCAATGTGCATATTTGTGTAAAATAGCTTCCCGTGCAGGGCTCACAGCTGCGTGCACACATTGGCAATGCAATGCCTGAATCTGCATTTCGCTGCAATATTTTTTCTATTCGTTTGAGTCTTTAAGTTTTTAATTGATCAATTTTGGAGTTTGAAATAGTGTGGGCACTTCTGAGACAGACAACATGTAACATACATATTACAGCGAACATGTAAGGGGAGATTTACTAACGTCTTTGCAAGCACAAATCACGTTTGTGCTGACAGATGCGTTTAGCACGCAAGTGAAAAATGCACATAATTAATAAAGCCTTTGCCTTGCGCAGCATCTGAGGATGAGGATGGGGAAAAAGAAAATCGAATGCGAAGATAGATCTGGATATGTCTTTAACTCACACAAACGTTCTCGCCTACCTGCTATTGTAGAAAATGACTACTAGGCTTATAAAGAGATAGGGACCCTTCCCGTTCCTCACAAAGATGAACATCAAAAATGTGCAAAAGAAAATATGTTTACATTCCCATGAGACTAACTCTGAAATCGTACTGTAATAATGGAAGTGCCTTTACACAATACGATTGGATTTCAAAGAACAGTTCTATGCATTCAACTTGAACTTCAAACACTCTTGCAAAACAAAAACAAACAATCTACAATGTTCTTCCAACAGTTCTGTTAACAAGGTCCTGACTGCAGCAACACATTATCTCTATTGCTTAGCAACGACACTTTGGACCAAGGTGAATTTATACTCAATATATTCAAAATGAATCCCTATTTGCAAAGATTGTGAGAGTTCTCTGGCTACATGGGAAATGTAGTTTCTTGATTTACACTCAGACACTTGTGTGATGCACCCTTCAGAGATCTGAAGCCTCTTTAGATGTGGCACCAACCGCTGCCTGCAACACCTATCTTGCCTTCCTCTGAACGCATCGAAGACCAGCAGTTTGCAATACTGCATTTCCGGACATCCTAGTCGCAGAAAGGTAATTCCAGGTGACAGATCCTGACACTTAGTGATGGAACTGCATAAGGATGCACTACAATAACCCAAAAACACAAATGGACAGATTGGTAGTTTGTCCAGCTGTCACATTGGTAGACTTGTGTACTCACATGGCATACATGCATCCTAGTGTTTGCTCATTTCATTACACCCATCTTCGATGTCTCCTTGACCCACCACTGCTTGTACTTGGGCTCATCTGTGTGGATCTCTCTCTCAGCCTTTGAAAGCGATGTGTGGCCAGTCGTCAGCTGGTGCGCTGCACAGTCAAGGTACTTGTATTGGAGCCAAACCAGACAGGCGAAAGCCTCCTGGAATCCTAGAGTGCTTGGTTAATTTTATATTTAACACAAGCTCTCTGAATTAGGCCCTGGTAAAACAGTAAAAAAGGTACTGAGAAGGGAAAAACACTGGAATACATGGTGCTTTGAAATCCTCTCACCACCTGTAAGCGAAATGCATTGCACAATGTTATGTCAATACATACAATCTTGATGTGTTTGCAGGAATCAGACATTCAGTATTCGTATCGCAATGCACCACCTGAAGACTGATGGTCCACACTATCTAAAGGGCTAATCCAAGGATTCCCAAATGAATAGAGCTGAGTGAGAAAAAGAGAGAGAGGTACGTGGCAACCGAGAATAATAATTATTGCCTAAATGAGCTACCATCAGGAATGCAAGAAAACAGCAAAGGTGGAACGGAAGGGAAGCCGGACACAAACTAGAGTGAAAAGCAAGGAAGCCAATCACCTCTCACAGTTGGCAGATGAGGTTCATCTCGAAACCCAGTCTCTTGAACTGTCCTGGATCGAATAGGTATGACGCCTAGTCACTACACAGTGAAGACGCCGAAACTTGTATGCATGGTTCCCCAACCTCGATTTTCTAGGTAGCCATAGACTCCATATTATCTTCACATTCCATCATGCATCCCTGATTCTCTTATACACCCACAACAGTCCACAGTGCAATCTTATATGCTTGTTCTCTAGTGAGGTTTAACAGCATGGCCTTCAGACTTTTGGTCGACATTCCTGGTGCTGTCTGTGGTCTCTTAGGTAGTGCTTGTAGACTGCTCAGTTAAGGACTTGTAGTTGAAATATATAGTTAAGTGCACATAGGAACACAGCACCCAGACTCGAGCATGTCAGATGTTTTGGGGGGCATTGGTCCACAAACTCATAGCATTTGGTACCATCTACTTACATTACCCATATTAGATGCCTTGTCATTAATAAATGGAGCAAACTTGCTTTGAAATAATAATTGTTGTAGGATGTGTGTAGGTTCCTAAGAAAGTGCCAGGGCCTGGAGCACCATAAGGCTCTTGAATCCTAATTCTGATTGGCCTGACCAGCCTATCGGGTATTTAAGGAATAATGGGCTTCCTGGGCTGTTCTACCGTGGGTGTGGAAGCGCTGGGAGGCCTGTGGGTAGCCATACGCTAAACAAAAACTGCAGTATACAATGGAATAGGACAGGTCTTGACGCACATGACCTGAAACTCCAATAGAACCCACTAAAAAGCTAGTCCACACTTTCTGCTTCGCCCGGTAACCCGTTGTTTCTTGTTCAGTATTCCTTAATCTGTCTTGGATTGTACCCAGATTTCTGAACCTACCTCATCCTTTCAACAATGCAATGAAAAACCCCTTGGCAACCAATAGAATGTTATAACGTTACACAATAAAGACCATAAGTGAAAAAGATATTTGTAGCATTTATCATTATTTTTTTGACTATGTATTTATTTTATTTATTATCTCGTTTAACAGTTAAACCAATTGCAATATTTATCCCATAAAGGAAAATCTACAACACATTGAACATAACGAATACATTTGCAACACATAATGAAGTTCTTTTGGAATACACAATATTACATCTTTATTCTCAAAGCAAAACAATAAATTTATGTCAAAACACTGCAGTAAATTCATGTCGAAACAATACATTAGATTGCACTACACAAAATGAAATCAGACTTATGAATAAAAAATAAACCATTGATACATACAAATTAAATCATCTAAATATTGGAGTTATAAAGAACTCTGGGAACGCACAAGGGATTCAAGGGGGTTTCAGAACCTCTTGCTGAGACGGTTTTAGCTGGGAACATTTTTTGGCGCACATGTCAAGGTAAAGTGTAACAGGGGACCACAAGTCCAAACGCTTCGCTGCCATCTGTATAGGATATACAAAGGAGGTGTCCAACCTATGATTATGGCAAACAACATACCACCATGCCTTATAAGAAATTTTTGTAAAATCCTTCCAGTTAACAGTGATCTGCTGAAAGGCAGCCGCCAACAGCAAATCAATAATTTTAATATTAACTGTAACATTCTCCCAGCACGGTGCAAGACTCCCTAAGAAAATATGGGTGATAGAAAAGGAAAATGTAGTATCAAAAATTTGATTAATTTGGGACCAGACTTGCTTCCAAAAACTGTCTACAAGTGGGCACAAAAATAACATATGCAATATATCAGCTTTTGGGGAGGAGCATGACCAACAAATGTCTGGAGTAGTCGCAAACCTGCTACTCAAAGCACTCGGAGTAAATAGAAGTCGGTTGTACACAAAGAACAACGTTTGTGTTATGTTAGCTGCCCTGGAGGATTTGCACAGTTTAAGCCATGTATTATTCCAAAGAGATACTGGCCACGATAGTTGAAAATCTCGTTCCCATGCTTCCTCTATTTTAGATTTTTGCCTAATGATGTCCTTCCCTTGCAGATACTTGTATATGCTAGAGGCCGAGGGTTTAGTTTTAAGTAGGGAAAAAAGCTGTGAAGAGGGAGTCTGGGAATTGGAGGCACTGGACGTAGCAGATAAATGGTCAAACCTATCCATCACAGCCAATTTGAGTAAATTATATTTATGTATGAATGAGGCAGATAAGTTTAACAGTTGTCTGAGTGAAAGAAAGGGTAAAAAAACTTGAATTTGAGAATAGCTGGTGTATCCATATTAAACCTTTCCATCGCCAAGTCTTCCAATAAATTGGTTTATTGCGGATAACTAGGTCTTTATTGTGCCATATTGTCGAACTCCGAAAGTAGTCAATAGTGTTAGGGGGCAGAGAGGGTGCAGGAGCCAGAAGTTTAGAAGTCAGTTTAATTATGGGAGTGGACACCGCCTGCGGTTTGCGCGAGAAGGAAAGATACTCAGAGAAAGTAAAAGGAGATAAAAAAAGACGTTTAATTGTGATCCATAATGGGCAATCCTCCGAGGAGTCGAGCAACCAAAGTGAAGCCTGACGCAGAAGAAAAGCTTTTTGATAAGCCTGAAAATCAGGAAAACTAACTCCCCCCTCTATTTTAGGACGCGTTAATTTAGCTAGAGACATTCGAGGCCTCTTTGAGTTCCACAAGAATGAGGAGAGGGTGGAATTGATTTTTTTAAAGAATTTGGCAGGGATGGGAACTGGAATGTTAGAAATGGTGTACAATACAATGGGTGACAACATCATCTTTATAGTATCCAAGCGACCCCACCAAGATAGGTAGAGGGGGTGCCACTTGGCCGCTAAGTCAGCAATTTTCTGTATACATTTATTCAAGCATAACGCTACCGTGTCTGAGATTGAAGGGGTAACGTGCATGCCTAGATACTTAATATGGGAGGTGCTCCATGTGAAATTTGAGGCACTGAAGTCCGCCTTAAAAATGTACTTGGTCAGGGGAAGAATCTCACATTTGTCATTATTTAACTTGTAACCAGAAATATTAGAGTAAGCCTGTACCTCCGCCAGAAAGACAGGAATGGAGACACTGGGATTGGACATAAAAAGTAAGATGTCATCAGCGTAAGCAGCCAATTTAAGGTGAGTGTTTACTGATTGGAATCCAAATATATTTGGATTCTGACGTAGCTTAGAAAGAAAAGGCTCCAAAGCTAAATTAAAAAGGAAAGGAGAAAGAGGACAGCCCTGTCGGACTCCCCTGCCTAAATTGAAAAACGAGGAAATCAAGCCATCGGCACAGATAGCCGCACGTGGATTGGAGTAAATAAGAGAAATCAAGGATACAAACTTGGGACCGAAACCAAACCAAGTAAGAGTATAGAACAGATAGGTCCATTATACCCTATCAAATGCTTTCTCAGCATCAAGTGCAATTGCCGCAAGGGAGTGTTTTAAGGATGAAGATTTAGACAGTGAAGTAGTGGGTTTTTCAGAACCCAGCGGTGCCAGGGAACACACCCTAAGACTTCGAGTTCTTCCGACTGGAGCTCAGCAGTCAAATTACTAAGGGCACCGGCGGTTTCATCTACCGTGGACTCAACCACCCTTGTCAATTGCCTTATGTTCCTGCTGTTAACCATAGGCCCCCAAAACGGCACAACACCCTTTACGAAATCTCCAAGTTCTTGTCCTGCAGTGTCTTCTTTACTGATGACACCTCTAACTATCCTTGTCTTATGGTAATCTGCCGCGGCCGTGTAGGTGGGAGGCAACAGGAACGAAACAAATCATGTGCCTGAGAAGTCAGGGGGCAACCATGTATAGGCTCTATTACAGCAGATGAAATAGGTACCCTTAGCTGCTAAGAACGAAGGGGAAGTCTGAGACGCAAAAACATATGTTGCAGTGCAGATACTTCTCCCTAACTGAGCTCTGGGATTCTTGCCATTACCTTGCAGACATAGGTGACCCTGATGGGGTACAATCCAAATCGGGGAGGATCTCTTTGCTCGCTGGTTCTCACTCAGAGTAACTCCATATCCTGTTATGTTCCATCCAATATATGCTAGTGTCTCATCTCTCGGGATAGTCTCATAGGAAATATCTTCCCTAATCATATCTACTATACCCTTAACTAGAGCACTATTCTTAGGATTATCTTTCACAGAACGTAGGGGGTTGGCTTCATGAGCGTATATGAATATCGTTCTATATGCCCACACAGAACCATTATGGCTGAAAGGCAGGACCAGATAAGGGATACCTTTATCAGTAGTATGAGGTATAAGACCACACACCCAACAATTAGTTGTGTTAACTACTAGTTGGTGTTGGTGTAGAAGCTGAATGAATGAATTATTGACAAATTCTAATCTTCTAGCAGACTCGTGTTCAGGCAGAGGGTGAAAAGAATGCGAGGAAACAGTAGAGGGAGGTATGGGCTGTGTAGTGGGTGCAAATGTCACTTGAAAAGAGAATAAAACATATCCTATTAAAAACGTCATTACACTAAGCAACATGAAAATACATAATATCAAAAATCGTTTCTTTGTCATCATTATACACATTCTGGCTTTAAAGTTCATCTGTTTGGCAGGTCTCTCATTCTCGAAAAACTCCATCCTCTCTAATTGCTGCTCGTGGTGGTAGGGTGTTCTATGCTAAGGAATGCTTCTGTCAGTCCAGGGCAACTCCCTTAGACCGACCAGAACTGTCGACCTAACGTCTTCAGCTGCACTCCAAAGACTTGGGCAACCACGACCCTACAGCTGAACCCGGATGGCGGTTCGAAAAACCAAAAATAAGAAAGTTTCTCAGATGAGAGAGCTGCACTTTCAAAAATAGCAAAGAAAAGGAATTTTTTATTTGTCCATAGTTCTCGGCCTCAGATTGTAGCGACTTTTTCCAGGTACTGTCTGGTTCTGGAACAAAAGTTCAGGCTCTGTAGTGTTCAATCGAATTGACTGTGGCACAGCTTCTTGCAAAATACTATCACTTTCTTGTTCAGAAAGTGTTCCTTTTACACGTGCGTCACTAAAGGGCAGAAAACGAGGCACGGTCTCAGTCTCAGAGTCAGCGATCCCCTCCTGGACCCACCGGTCATATGGTAGAGGCAAAGGGACCCTCTTGCAGTGTACGCCGTGGATCCAGTTCTTTTTTCCTTCCACTCGAACAGCTGATCTTGTTGAGAGAAGGACGAGATGGGGGCCAGTCCAGCGGGGCTGGTCATTGCTTGTCCGCTGGAAATTTTTGACCAGCACCCATGATCCAGGATCGATAAGATGTCCTGGAGCTTCAGAGACCTGAGGCAGAGTATCGTGAACCTGTTGGTGTAAAACACGCAATTTAGCCGTCAATTCATACAAATAATCAAGCAGTACAGGGTGTTCGATCTCACTGAATTTTGTCAGCCTTGGCACTCCCCATATGTTGGCTGGGCGGCCGAACACAATTTCATAGGGACTAAGTCCCACTCGCGAATGCACAGTCATTCTTGTTGACAGGAGTGCTAAGGGCAGAGCGTCAGGCCATTTAAGACCAGAGCTCGCTTGTATCTTTGCCAACTTCAATTTTATCATGCCATTATAGCACTCTACCAGTCCAGCTGATTGGGGGTGATTTGCAGCGTGAAATGTTTGCTGGATACCTAGCCCTTCACATACTTTCTTCATCACTCGACCCACAAATTCACTCCCATTATCACTCTAGACCATTCTCGGCATTCCAAACCTAGGGAAGAATTCTTTGGCAAGGGCTTTAGCTGTGGATAAGGCAGTGTTGTCTTTTAAGGGATATGCTTCCACCCATCTTGAAAAGGCACAAACAACAACGAGTACGTATTTCAAATTGTTGCACCTTTCCATGTGGATGAAATCTAGCTGCAAAACCTCAAACGGATACGTTGGAGGCGCAAAATGACCAGCTGGAGTTGTGGTTCCCCTACCAGGATTGTATTTCAGACACACCATGCAACTCTTGACCACATTCTCTGCACATTTAGGAATTCCAGCATTTTGCCATACTGGAGCCAACAACTTACAAATCCCTTTCACACTGATATGGGCCATTCCATGAGCCATTGTCACCACTGCAAGCACATACGCATCGGGTAACAACCATCGCTGATGTTCTGACAAGTCAACCCAACAACCATTTTCATCCAATTTACCCGTACTTTCTCTCCACACACTCAACTCTTTCTCTGAAGCTTCAGCTTGAAGAGACTTCACACTCTCTATCGTATCTTCACACATTCCAACATCACCAACCCATCTTGCAGGGCCTGCAACATACATTCGATTCATCACATCTTTTGCTGTTTCTTTTGCAGTTTCGTCAGCAAATGCATTACCACGACCAATATCATCAGTCACCTTCTTGGTTGCACTGCATTTCACAATTGCAACCTGTAACGGCAAGGTCAGTGACTCAAGAAGCTCATTCACCAACTGACCATGCTGAATCTTAGCTCCATGCGAAGTCAGGAACCCACGTTCTTTCCACAATCGTCCAAAACTATGAGCCACACCAAACGCGTACTGGCTGTCAGTATATATGGTCACCTTCATTCCCTTCGATAACACACACGCTCTCGTAAGTGCAATCAACTCTGCTGCTTGAGCTGAATTATGTGGTATACGTGCAGCTTCAACAATCGTATGCAAAGTCGTGACAGCATATGCTGCAGTTGTATCACCATTCGGAAGCTTGAAGCATGAACCATCCACCCATAAGGTACCATCACACTTTACAAGAGGAGTATCTTTAAGATCTACTCTCCCTTTCGTTTCTTCTTCTGTCCTGAGAAAACAATCATGCTGTTCAACATCATCTGTCTCTACTGAAATTGGCAATAACGTGGCTGGATTCAGCGTATTGCACCTCTTTATGTGCACATGACTCGCTAACAGTGTCAACTCGTAACCTGACAATCGAGCACTAGTTAAGTGCTGTGTCTTGGTCCTGTTTAACAACGTGTCCACTGCATGTGGAACCATCACAATCAACAAATTATTCATCACTAACCCAGCAGACTGTCGAATAGAAACAGCTGCTGCCGCTGTGGCTCTCAAGCAACTCGGCAATGCTTTAGCTACTGGATCCAAAGTCGACGAAAAATACGCGCATGGACGCTGCTTGTCTCCAAAAGACTGTGTCAGCACTGACAATGCACAACCCTCTTTCTCATGGACATACAGTGTAAAGGGCTTACTGTAGTCGGGGGTACCCAACACAGGAGCCGAACACAATGCATTACGCAATTCGGAAAAACTTTTCTGACAATCTTCAGACCATGGAACGGGATTCGGTGTATCTTTACAGGTCAAAGCTACCAAAGGTTTGGCCAGCAAAGAAAAATTTGGTATCCATTGTCTGCAGTATGATGTAATGCCCAAGAAAGCACGTACTTCTCTCTGTGTCCTTGGCACATTCAATTTTGCAATTGCCTGAATTCTTTCTGGGGTCAGTTTCCTTCCCTCCTTCGATAAGAGATGACCTAAGTAGGTCACTTCTTGTCGACAATATTGCAGTTTTGAAAGAGACACTTTGTGATTTAAATCAGACAAATGACGCAACAACGACAAGGTGGCTTCTTTACAAATCTTTTCAGTATCTGCAGCGATTAGCAAGTCATCGACGTACTGAATAAGGGTAGCGCCATCAGGTAAAACAATTTCATCAAGCTGTGTTTTTAAAGCCTGACTATATATTGATGGACTTTCACAGTAGCCTTGAGGAGTGCGTTTGAAGCGGAAGCTTCTGCCTCTTAAACTGAAGCCAAAAATATCCCTGCTCTCCTCGGCAATCGGGATGCTGAAGAAAGCATTCTTTAAGTCAATCACCGAGAACCAGGTGGCGGAAGCTGGAATCATAGTCAATAGGGCAGTGATATCAGGAACAACTGGAAACTGTGGCACAACTATTTTATTGACCTCTCTAAGATCAATCACGAACCTGTAAACAGGTGGCTGAGAAGGGTCAGTACGTTTCAAAACAGGCATAACAGGACTATTACAAACGTTGCCTCTTGTCTCTTCAATTACATCTTTTTCAATCAAATCATAAATGATCGCTAGCAACGCTTTTTCACCTTCACTAGAGATCTTGTATTGGGGAATGCGTGGCAATTTAACATTGGCTTTCAACATCACAACATATGGCGGTATTTCTAAAAGACCCACATCATTAGGACCAGTAGCCTAAAGAATATCAGGAAGAAACGACAATTCTGTCGGAAGTTTATCCTTCGACAAATACATTCGAGAGATCACTTTCTTACCCAGTGTAAGTTGTACTCCCGAAGGAGAACAATATAATGTCGCATACAATCTTTTCAACAAATCCAATCCTAACAAGTTTTCACCACAACCTGTCGTCAGAATAAGGGGTGCTTCCAATTCACAAGGTCCAACAGAAAGGGACATAGGACTAGAAATCGGATTCCTAACCGGGGCGCCAGAAAAACCTACTGAAACATTCATCTCGCCAGACAAAGGTGCGCCAGGGAGTCTTGAGTGCATAATAGAACTCTTTGTAGCACCAGTATCCAACAGAAAAGGCTCTGACACACCTGATGTAATCACCTTAACATATGGTCCACTCTGATCTACTGGAACTGAAACAACTCCCTCTCTTTGTCTATGGCTGTCCTAGCAATCATTACCTTCGATATTCTCATCTTCTGCGTAGTAGTCATCAGCATAGTACTGAGCCGTCCTACCAGACGCGTGATTTTGCTGGTCAAAACTATTCATTGAATTCTGAGGCGGAAGGGAACGTGCATTCTGGGGTAAACTTCCACGTCCTCTACCTCTAGGAGCTTGTTGAACACCTCGACCTCTTGCGCCAGAAGCACCATTCGTACGCTGCAATAAAATAGGACAACTATACTTGAAATGACCCTCTGCCTTACAATATGAACACTGATTGGGACCTACAGGAGCACGTGGTTGAGAATGCTCGAACCTTTGCGAGTTTCTCTGAAACTATTGAGGTTGCTGATAGTTACTCTGACCACCACGTGGCGGATACGCCTGTTGTAAAAGAACCTTCGTCTTTAATTCTTTCGTTTTCTTTTCTGCTCTGTCCTTCTCATCTTTATCCCTATTTTCGTAGTACTGTGCATTAGCCAATATTTGTGCTGAAGAGGAAACGGCCCAAGAACTCTCTGAATCTTTCAATTTCTTACACAGCCCGGGAAGCAAATTGTGCACAAACTTGTCAACGAACAACCGTTGACCACCTTCTGTACTCATATCTTGACCACTGTGGTCGATAAACGTTTCTTCAAACCTAGTGAAGAAATCAGACACTGTTTCATCTTTCTTCTGCTTACACGCAGACAATTTATCCCAATTCACACGCATCGCAGGCATTAAAGTCTTCATGTAAGTAATGATCCTAGCAGGAAGTTCTGCTACCAAAGGCTCAGGCTTGGCACCACCAACTTGTCTATCATTTGCAGTAATAATATTAGCCCATGAGTCACCTAACTCTTGCGCGTGATCTGTATGGCGAATCATTCCCCACAAAGGTTGTGGAACAACATTCCCAAATAACATGTCTATGTCAGCTAAATTCATAATGAATGAGTCTGCAGTCTGTGATAATTCCTTATAATATCCTGCAGGGTTTTTACGGGGGTCAGGCAAAGTCTGCTTAAGGGCTAAAACTTCAGCTCGCTTCCAAGGAACATGTACCCAAACACGCTGAAAATGAGCTGGCATAGCATCGATGTTATTAACGGCATCAGCCGCAACGGCGTCCTTCCATACCAGAGGGACTTCTCTCATTGGGTACTGTCGCACCTTTTTCCTAACAGAGGAGTCATGTTCAAACAGTGACTGGAAAAGATCCTTATTCCTAAAGGACAACAACGTCGCAACTGCTTTCTCAACATCGGAACCCACAATCGTGCCCTTTGAAAACTCAAACCGTACACGGCACAACTCAGGCGGATTTGTTTCTAACTCATTATCTTCCAATTCCTCACAAAGGAAAGCACACATTTTCTCAAAAACGTATCTTTGTTTTGGTGCTTCCCATTGACGGAAGACATCCATAACAGACTCTACATCATATTTAAAAGGGAAAGTAACCCATTTACGCGCCATATGGTCAAACGCTTCTCTCTCTCTCTCTCTCTCTCTCGAATCAGGCAGTTGACTACGCAACTGCTTACGTTCTGAATTAGGGGTCACACCAGCTGACCCGAAGAGAGGAAATATAATGCTAGCAACAGTATCAGTCATTCTCTGTCGGATAGAAGGAGAAGTTGACAAGAGAACAGGAGAAAAAACAGAGGGAGGCAAGGCAGACCCAGATGCAGACGCAGAGGCAGTATCAGGAAGAACACCAGAAGAGGCAGTCGATGTAGTAGACAAAGTCGTAGGGAGTACAGATGGAGCAGGTAACGAAGTCGGCGGCCCTTGAGGGGGCTGCGCCATAGGAGTAGGAGCCAACTGAAGAGGAGCTGGCGGCTGTGGAAGAACCTGAGGCACAATATTTGGGGGTTGCACAACTAAAGGTTGCGGTGGTGCTGTAGCACTCTGCGCATAAGGGGGTGGCGAACTCAACAAGTGTGACATTAAAGGATCTTTCTCAATTTCTTTTGCTACATCTTGCTGGAGAAGCGGGAAAACTGGATAACTTTTATCGATCACCATTTTACGTTGCCTGTGTAACTGCTCACTCATCTGTTCTTCTTCATTATCTTTAAACTGCATAGCAGCTTGCATTACCGAGATACCCTTTTCTCTCTTATTTCTCTTTGCTAATTTAATTTCCTTCTGTTTGGCTTCCTTACGCCATAGGCGGAAAGAGTCAAACATCGCCGGCCGGGCTTTCTTCTTAAAAAGTTTAACCTCCAGATTATCCAGAATCTCTGTGTCAAAACTACCATATTGGGGCCATTTTAAAGCACCATCTTTCCTCGTGTATCGGATCCATACTTCATTATATGTGATGGGGCCTACGCCATGTTTCACATATAGTTCATAGGTTGGCGTTCCAATCGGAGGAACCGGACACGAGTCCTCCATTCGGGAATCCCTATGACAACCAAGACAAAACAAATTTCCAAGTCTGCTAAGACCAGGCATCTTCGCTCTCTAGTCTAGCTTCAAACTTCAAAGGATTATCGAATACAATAGTCTCGTGAATACATGAGTCCTTCGGCTTTGGTACTTGCAAGTTCCAAATCAAAGATCCCAAGGAGATACCAAACTACGAACCAAACTAAGGACTGGGAGACGCTCCACTTATACTTAACTGAGGTATCGATGACGTCACCAGAAGACTCGTCTATCGTTTCGCTCTACCAATCATCAAGGGTCCAAAACAGGGCGATAGTCAGGGCAGCAGTCCTTCGTAGCCGTCGGGAAGCGGGGAACCTCGCAGCAAAGACTTTCGGACCACGTCGACATACAGGGGTCGATGAAGTGGCGGCCTTCCTCCAGAATTTTCACACGAAGCTCCTCATGAACCTCTGGCTTGGACCGGTACCGCTGAAATCGCCCCACGTTGGGCGCCAACTGAAGTACTGGGTTTTTCAGAACCCAGCGGTGCCAGGGAACACACCCTAAGACTTCGAGTTCTTCCTGTTTTAGACTACAGAAACACAGAGTCTTCTTGGTGAAGTCAAAGATCGTATTTATTGGCTGCAACCAGTAACAGGTATCCTAGAAGTACAACACGGTGTATATTCTCAGGAGACTGCTCAACCTTACAAAGCCAGCATTCTCTTTTTATACAAAATATTATGCTTTAGGCAAACAGTCCTTATTTTACAGTTGATCATTCACATATTTTCACTACAAAGAAAAAGCAGAGTCATGATGACAAGCCCAAATTTGACTTTGTACAGCCCTCAATCAATTACCCGGCGAAGCTTAGTACTTTCATCAGATATCGACGGGCCCCCAATAAAAACGGGCACCTCCTCCTCGTAAAGCAAGTCATAAAGTAAGAAACAGGGACAGGTGTGTGTAAGATTAGGCATGGCTTGTGTGTGATGAAAAGGTTTTATGATATGCCTTCCTTGATACTAATCTCATTCGGCCACTGGGAAAGGAACTGGCCGAACAGGTTTGGCTTCAGGCGGTGGAGTCAGCTTGCCCAGGTCACAGAGGAGTCAGCAAAGGTGCATGTATCCTTCAGACTCGTTTTTGGCCTAGTCATTGGCCTATGTGAGGGCAATCACAAAATGGTTGCCGTTTAAATGGAACCCGAGGTTTCAGAACGGAAACTATGATTTCAGGGTGATTGCTTCACCCGAATATGGCGTAAATGCTTATGCATAGTATCCTAATCATTTGCGGTCTGCTGATACTAAAATCGTCATGATACGACGATGTTTATAACACGGGTCCAGAATTTTCAGTACCACAACAGGACATTAAAAAGGAGTCTTGTATTATCCGTTATAAATCTGCCCTTGACAAATCCAGATTGTTTCTTACCTAATAAATCAGGTAGGTAAGAATCTAGACGTATAGCTAGGGCTTTGGAAAAAATTTTATAGTCAATATTTACCAGGGAGATGGGTCTATAATTTTTGCAATACCTATGGTCCTTGCCTTCCTTCGGTATGAGACAAATGTGTGCCTCTGAGAAAGACCCTGAGGAGCTACCCAATGTATTAAAGAAAGTTATTAGAGAATGTAGCTTGGGCAACATGAGTTTGGAAAAGTGCTGATAAAATTCTACTGTAAAGCCATCAGGCCCAGGCGCCTTGTCTTTTTTAAGATGCTGGAGAGCCTTAGATAATTCTTGCTGTGTTAGGTCCAACTCCAGAGGGGCTAAATCTGGCAAAGGGTGAGGGGGCCTTTGGAGATTCGAGAAAAAGTGAGATAAGGAATGATCAGAGGGTTGAGACTCCGAGGCGTAGAGGGATTTGTAGAAGAGAGAAAATTCATTCAGAATATCGGCATCTTTGAATTTTAAATCCGAACGATCACCGTAAATAGATTCAATGTTAAGTTTATTGTGTTTAACCTTTAAGTAATTAGCCAGTATTTTCCCTGCCTTATTTTTACCTCCATAAAATTTGGCACTAGATTTTAACAAATATAAAGAAGCGCCCTCCGTTGATTTCTTGTTAAATTTCATTTTAGCATTGATGAGAGCCGTGAGAGACTGTTTTGAACGTGAGGTGTAAAAAGAGTGCTCCAGTTTTTTGATGTCCTGTAAAAGGTCCTTAGTGAATTTACGTGAGATTTTCCGCCTCTTAGCAACAAAGCCAATAATAAAATCTCTCGCTGAGGCTTTAAAACCATCCCATATAGTTGAGAGGGGCATAGAGTGGGTTTGATTCAACATTAAAAACTCATCAAAAATTGTGGTAAAAGAGGCAGTGAATTTTGGGTCTAGGAGAAGGGCATTATTGAAGCGCCACCTTTTGGGACCTGTAACCTTAGGCAAAATCTCTAGACCAATTGAAACAGGGGCATGATCCGACAATAAAATAGGGCCAATTTCCGCATGTGTAAAAGTTTGTGAGATGGAGTGGGAAACAAAAACGTAATCAATTCTTGACTGACTTTGATGCGATGGGGAATAGAAAGTGTACTCTCTGGTGGTCGGATTACAGAGACGCCAAGCGTCCAAAAGCTTGTGCTGGGATACAACTCGTACAAATGATTTTTGAGGCTTATTAGGAATATAGGAATCTCTGGAATTCCTATCTATGAACGGGTCAAAGACCTGGTGACAGTCGCCGGCCAAAATGAAATTGTCCTCCATGCAGAGAGCAACCTGTTTAGCCAATGTGGACCAAAAGGAAGGTTCTCCACATGTAGGGGCGTAGACGTTAAAAAGGGAAACAGGAACACCCTTCAAGGACAGTTTAACATTCAACCATCTTCCATTAACATCTGAAGTCTGAGCCAGTCGCGAAAGTGGGAGGGACTTACGGCAAAGAATCATCACCCCATTACGTTTACCATCACCAGGGGATGAAAAAACTTCCCCCACCCAACCCCTTTTCAACTTTAATGATTCAGCATCGGAAAGGTGAGTCTCCTGCAAAAAAACAATATCCGCGTCTAGCTTGGCTAGGTGGGTCAGGATTCTTTGCCGCTTAATGGGAGAATTTAAACCCTTAACGTTCCATGTAACCAATTTCAAAGGCATAAGTGTTCAAAAATAGCACAAAATGCAACCATAACGCAAAAGTTCAATGCAGTACAAGACCAGTATAAAATAGAAAAGAGGTGTAGCAAAAAAGAAACACTTTGTCTAGGGACGTAGGAAAAGTGAAAAGACGAATCAAATACATACAAAGTGAGAAAAATAAGTAACACCTGAAACTGAAAATAGACTACCTCAAGAATGAAATTGAGCAAAATGCAAAAGGTAATAAACCGTAAGATACGACGAGCAAAAAGGAAAGTAACACAGAGGGTAAGAGGGAAAAGGGAACTTGAAAAGAATGGCGAAGGAGAAGTAAAGACATGAGAGCATAGGAAACAATGGGATACTAACATACCTACACGGGGGAAGACCAAGTGAAGACGAGGGAGGGGGTGGAACCACATGGAATGGACAACATATCCAGGGGTCAGCTAGACGGACAACCGGAAGAACTTCACGAGAGATGAATGTGAAACCTGCAGAGGCAAAACAGAAACAATGGAATAAACACTGGCATAAATATAAACAGATAAAGCTATAGCATTAATGAAAAAAAAAACAGAACAGAAAATACGATCTGTAATTAAGACCTAGAAAAGGTCAGCAATAGCAGAACCTAAAAACCTGGTAAAAGAACATTCTAAAAAAGGAAAAAGCCTATTATGTGAGACAACAATTTAAATAATAGGTGTAGCAAATAGTCATATCAGGCATTGAAAAAGGAAGCATGTCCTGAGGAATCCATCGCCATCGGTTTACAAGAATTAATGTAGCTTTGTAGCCATAGAGGATCTTCGTAAGCAATTGTTTTGTTGTTATGTGTGACTTTAAACAGACAAGGGTGGAAGAGACTGTATCTGGCTCCAATTGAGCGCAGGTCTGCCCGCATGTTTAAAAATGCTTTACGACGGTTTGCAGTAGCCTTGGCATAGTCCTGAGCAAAAAATAAGGATGAGCCAGACCACGTGACCTTCGAAGAAGCTCGTACTGCTGAGAGGACTTTCAGCAAATCCGTATATTCCAAGAAATATAAGATAACGCCTCTAGGTCTTGACGAGGGCGAAGCTTGTGATGGAAGACGACCTAAGCGATGCGCCCGTTGGATGTTGAGCACTGTTCCGTCTGGCATGTTGAGCAGTTTTGGAAGGAATGATTTGAAGAAAGAAATAGAGTCTGCACCCTCAAGACCTTCTCCCAGGCCATAAATGCGGAGATTATTCCACCTGTTACGATTTTCCAATTCCTCGACTTGTTTCTGAAGTGTCGTAACTTGAGATTGAAGATGAGAAACGACGACGCATGTTTCCTTAAAAGAGGAGATGTTTTGTTCAACAGAGGAGACTCTTGTCTCAAGCTGAGACTAATTGTCTGTTAAAGTTTGTAATTTGGTATTAGTCTCTTCCATGAATGGACGAAGAGCTCTTATTTCCTCAAGAAGTAACTCCAAAGACACAGGCGAAGCCGACTTGGGAGGTGTTGGAGGGTCTTTTTTCAAGCGTTTGGTGTTGGACTTCCCAGAGACAGCGGACGGAGGCTCCATAGCAATGTCCAAGACTTGAGAGGCAGAGGCTGAAGAGTCTATTAGTTTAGAGAATTCCGAAAAAACTTTCGAATTCTTGACAAAAGTGCGTTTTGGCTTGGAACAAGAGGAATGAGCCAGCTTTGTTCTGCCCATAGAGCACACTCCACGCACTCTGTAGTGATTCAGGCGAGATGGAAAAAGCAATGAAAAAACCCCCAAAAAAACAAGAAAAATTATCCAGAGGGAGAGTAGCGTCGCCAGTAGATAATGTGGTATGCTGATCAATGAAATATATCAACAGAATATTGCAAAAGCACCTTCCACAAGGTAGAAAATCCCAGTCATATTCCAATAGGCTGCGTGACCAATAAGAGGCCAAGAGGCAAGGGTGCTGAGAAAAAGAAAAAGAAACTTTCAAAAGAATTCATCTCAAAACATAGCGCCACCTATGAAGGAAAATAAGCACTTGCGCTGAAAATTCCTCAAGGCTGCGGAGGTGAAGACATTAGCAGTAATAAAGAGGGCTCAAAATGGCTGCCAAATGAGAAGCATAAAATTGCTGAAAAGCCAGTCAGTAAAATAACGCAGCATCCAAGGAACAAGTAGCCACACATAAACTCAGTCCAAAAATATCCAAAAACGGTCACAAGGGGACAGATGGGCAAGCTGAGAGCAGAGGCATGGTTCTTGTCAGGACACGCGTATTCGCGCGAAAAAACAAAATGGCGGCCGCGCTAAAGGGAAGTCCACAGCATCGACTTACAGCGCAAAACCGCCTGAGGACGTGTCTCTCTGACATCCGCAGTCATTCTCTGACGTGCTGCCAGCTTTCATGCAGCTGTTCCTTCCTCCAGCCAGGCGGCAGGGCGCCGCGAAACAACGAATCCTTCCGGTGAGCCGGGAGCTTCACCCGTATGCCGCCATTTGGCTCGGGTGCCAAGCCACGCCCCCCTTACATCTTTATTCTGTTCTTCATAGTTAGAGCATGAGGATCATCTGTATCTATTTTTTTGGGGTATCTATCGCTTTGGGTGTAAATTTAAATGTATATCCTACCCTACCTGGGCCCATTTTGGCTTCTTACTCACCCTTATCTGTTTCCTCACAGTAATGACATTGACCTTTATTATAAACTTTTCACTGAGTTATCTCTTAGTGACGATACATCATAAATATTTGAGTACGGGCAAGTTGGAACATGTGTTATGTCTATAGGTTTTTATACAACATCTTCATCTGTGGCTCTTCCTGAAGAAGGCGTGGCTTCACAACGAAACACGCGTAGAAGAGTGATTACAATCTTTGATGTATTACGCACCAGATGAATTGCAATTATTAGAAATGTATTGAGTCATTACATATTACGATTTTGACTTGTGTATACTTTTTGGGCTTTACATGTATTATATGAAATGTTACGTGTTTGCACTTTATTGGTGATGCATTATATATATTCATGTTTGTGTTTTCTGTCTTTGTTTTACACTTTGTAGTGTTGATTTCTTAGCTTCATTAGATGTTACAAATGTATTCGTTATATTCCATGTGTTGTGGATTTTCCTTTTTTCTTTTTTGATGAAAATAATTAATTGACTTAAAATAAATCAAATAAATGTATAATCAAAAAAATAATAATAAATACCACAACTATCTTGTTCACATATGGCCTTTATTGTGTAACTTTATAAAATTCTATTCGTTCCCAAGGGGCTTTTCATTACATTGTTGTATTATTCCCTGCCCTTAGGACCACAATCTTTTTTCAGGGCGTCACTATTTCTTTACATTGACCTACCTCATCATTTACCACTCTTTGGTACTTCCAACCCCCTTTTTCTCAACCTGTTACCAATATCTATGCTGAGAGCAGTACCAAGAGCTTACCAGCAGCGTTCAGAGGATAAAGAAGTGCCCCACGCACTGCACGGCAGTATGTTGGTTGTTGGATGCCGTGCTTTGTGCATGGCTGCGCATCCTCACCACCTTATTTGCTCTGGTGTCTCGGCGGTCACCACAAGAGGTGTTCCACGAGCTGCTTGGAGCACCAGACATAATGGGCGGTGGTCCGATTGCAGAATTAAGCTCAGCCCGAAGACTGTCACACTTGGGCTTCTTTTTTGTAATTTTGTTTCCAATATGTTTTATTGACATTTGCATGACAACAACACTTTTAAAAAAACAGGCCTATTACAGCAATTACTATGTACTTGATTCCAAAAAATCAGGATATGCGACCATATATCCGAAGTCGTTATCATTATTCTGCATATTTTGGAGCAGAGTCCGCCAATTTCCTATGTCATGGCCAATGGTACTTATTTACTGTGTTAAACATTGGGAACAATAGCTATGAAATTACCCCCTCCCACCCTCCTGGTGATGGGTTGTAACATTCACCTTGAGGCTTGGAAGCCATCTGTTCTATCATATACCTTCATCATCTATGCTATGCTCTGGTGTATGGGGGGCCGCAGGTGTGGGTAATGGGTCAGTCCCCCCTTGACTGGGGCACGATACGTGCGCCTCCTTTTCCAGGGAATCTTTTCCTTTAGCTAAATTTGAGATCAGGAGATATCAGGCCTTCGCATCCTCCTCAAGCCTATCATCCCTCCTCACCTTTTTCATTGTCACCAATTCTGCATGGGCCCACTCCACCATATCTTTAATCCACCTCCCAAACTTGGGGGGTCTGGGCTCAAACAATGAATTGCGATTCACCTCTTTGCTAATACGTGGCCCAACTGTATGAACCTCCTATTGAGTTTGTTGGTTTTTGGTGAGGTTAGTAATCCCAACACCACTCCTTTGATAGAGGCAGGGATGGTCCATCCCATGACAGTCTGTAGTAGACCTATAACCACCCCCAATAGCGCACCAGCTCAGGACAGTCCCACAACTTATGGACAAAATGTGCCCCGAGCATTTGCATCTGGGACATGTGTCCGCCCGATCCGGATATATTTTGTGCAGCACTCGGGGGTAAGGTATGTCTGGTGCACCACATTATATTGAATTTATTTAAAGTGCATGTTGGAGCTTATCTGCTTGACCCCGTCATGCACCTTCTGCCACTGCTTCTCTGTAAGGGGTTCACCCATTGCATCATCCCATTTCGCGTGTAGTGGAAGGGGAGCAGTAGGGACATTCTTCCCCAACGCTCTGTATATATGCATGACCAACACCCCCCTCCCTCCAGGGTGGTTACCATCTGCAAGACCATAGTGACCTGTGGCTCCTGGGGAAATGTCGGCCACAGCTCTCTGGCCACCGTGGAAATCTTAGCGTACTGTAGGAACTGCCCCCTGCTTAATTGGAAAGCGTCATCTGCTTCCTCTCGTGTCAGAAACCGATCCGCGACTTATAGATCCCCCATTAAAAGACAGCCACCCTCCTTCCATTTAATGACATTCATCGCCTGCCCTATCCGTTTGAAAGGCATTACCACCCACAATGGAGTTTCCAGGGCATAAGGCACTCTCTTAAGTACCTTCCGTACTACAGTTCCCCAAACTGACGTAACATGACGTATAACAAAAGGAAAGGATCCTGGCACTCCCGCTCCCATCATAAAGAGCTCTGGGAGGGAAACCACTTGATATGTGCCCGCCAACAATTGCTTCTCCCAGTTATCTTGCTCATCAAACCAATGCACTGCATGCTGTAATTGTGTGGCCACAGACTTGGGCTTCTTAGTTGTGATAGAGCATGATTATTTGAGAATAATTTTGCTTGCTCAAGTCTGCTCATTAAGTGTGTACTAATATTTGTTTTATAAATATTACTAATAGTGGGGTAGTTTCAAAACACATGAGAGTTTTAAGATACTGCAACGTGAACACGTGCAAGAGTGACACAACACATTCAGAGTTCTAAAACTGCAATGAAAAGCATGCAGAAGGATTGCAAACTGGAGTAATGAGAGATGTTTATGTCACAAGAGAGCAACTTACTAAATGTACTAAAGAATATAGTGCAAAAGTTACTTGCATGTGGTATTGTAGAAAATATGATAATGAAAATGCTTAAAGTAAAATGATTCTTGCTTATGTTTTTCTCTGATCATGAAAATCATATTAGAAAAGTGATTTTTTATACTTTTAAAAATCGAAATCGGACTATGCTTATAAGTTTAATTGGAATTATATTTTTCATATATTGTTTCTTATGCATTCTCTATCTTCTTATACATTATTAATAATGGTGTGTTTTATTCTTTAGAAAGTGATGATTTGTGGTTTTCCTATGAAGTCCTCAAAACCTGTTAGTATTATTTCTTTCCCCAACGTAGGCCTCAGAGAAATGTATTTTGTCCTTCATTATTTCTGAATTGCTTATCTATTTGCTTCCGTCATGAATGTTTATCATATCACTAGAGTTTCCTTCCTACAGTTAGAGTATTTCTCTCTATGAGTAATTGTGCTTCTCATGCTCTTGATGTTCGCGCTTGCGACGCTTCTCTGGCTGGCTGGCTATTATCTTGCAATTCTGGGCATGACATGCTGTCAGTCCCAACTACGACTCTTCCCTGAACTGAACTATCCTGATTTCCTTGCACTTCATCGGCTGGTGATGTTGCACAAGCTTTACGACTGAAGGGTTGGCTATTTCAGACTATTGCATGCTGTGCATCAGCTCATTGATCTTAGGTTCGTATGAATCTAGAATTGCATACTGAAATTGCAATGTAAATATTTATTTTCTCTCTCTCTCTCTCTCTCTCTCTCTCTCTCTCTCTCTTCTCTAGCCAGTTATTAATTTGTGATATGTATTTGCCATGATCTGTATTTTTCTTTGTGAATTCACCTGTAATGATTGAAATAACAAAAGTGCTGGCGATTCTAATTTTTTTTGTGTATTGACCATTCATCATTGATGATTTAGATAAAAGTACCTTGATAAATATACTGTTTTTTGTTTTTTAAAGAGAATTGTTTGACATGATATGTTTTGACTATTGTTGTTAGTTAGGCATTTTCTTCATCACAGGTCCTAATGAAGGAAATAGCATCGTCTCTAAATATCTGAGTCCCTATTAGCTTTTACGAAGCTCTATTGGAGGACCTCATGAATTGTAAATGGTTATAGAGTTTCTATGGGCCCAAACTCTTGGTTATAGTTAAAGGTTTATTTAGTTTGGTTCATGGCATATTGGAGATATTATGAATGATTATAAAATTACACCGCTTCCGCTGGATCAGTGTTCTTGTAGCAGAGGATGGTTCATTTGACTAAATATACTAGGTAATGAAGAGATGGAATTAAGAGACATAGACTGACTATAAAAGCGTACCTTTATGTTATATGTTGTGGTCCTTCATTGACCATAATGGAAGTAACGGGTCAGTTGTTGGCCTAGGATAAAGCCTAAGGGCAGTCATGGTGTGGCATACACTAAGTGTGCTGTCTGCTGTTGATGTAGTGCTGAGCACTGGTCTTGTTGGTACTTGAACAGGGAATCGTGAAGTGTGAATAGTGAAGATTTCTGGGGTTGCTTCAGAAAGCGCATCTGGAGGCATCTTGAGAGTTTTTTACTCGAGTGAGGGTAAAATCGCACTTGTCGAGATTTTGCTGGAAGTAAGAGAAATTCTCAGAGTGAATGGTTCTATCGTTTTTCTTTTAGTGGAGCAGACAAGTTGTTTTCATGTTGTTTGTCTTGTTAAAGACTTCGTAAAGACACTGAAGCTGATTTTATAAAGGGAGTGTTAGTCGCAGGAGTTAAGCTGACAACACTAGGTGCAGCGCTGGTTTTGGTCGGTTGCTGAGAAAACGTCACCAGGTTCCGCACTGTGATAGGTTGGATGGTGTGAGCCGCACTGAGATTGGACTGCGTGAATAATCCTGATTCTTAGCAGAGAATCATAACATGGAAAAAAATTGTTGGAGATTTGTTTTACTTATATAGTTTTAGTATTTAATGTGGAGAATCATAAAGTTTTTTAAATTGTTGGTCTTTGTTTAGTAAAGATGAGCAAATACCAATTAGAGAAGGAATTCAGGAAAGAGGCATGAAAAAACAGCCTTTCCAAGATGGTGTTAAGTCTATAGGATATCGTCCAAGATTATGAATCCAATATCAATTGGAGTAATTTCCTGTGATGTCAGTTCCTGTTGAAATCATATATAAAGGAGGTTATCATGCAGGAAGATGCATCAGAACTCATTTGTTTCTTGATTTTTAATCGCCTCCTTCATGTATTATTGGTCCCTGATTTATTCTTTAGCTGTTAGAACTTTTCCGGTAGTTCTACTTCTGGATATTATGTCTGGATGTTTTGTTTTTCCTGATATCTGGGTGGTGTAGGGGGAGTTGATGCTTTGCTAATCACTTCAATATCAATCTTTATTTCTAATCAACAACTTCAAAATTGCCAATGAGGTATTTTTACCCCTTGAGTTTTTCCCCTTCTAACTGGTACCCTCTTAAGAAGACACTTGACACCTTTCAGTTATACTATTCTCTGCAGGGTGGCACTGTGAACACTAGGCTGACTCACCCTTTCCTTGTGCAGTCCAGGAAGAGGGCACAATAGAACTGTCCCTGTCAAGTCCTTGACACACCCTTTGCATCAGGAGTGTAAATGCCAAGGTGCAACTGATGCAAGTGGACCAGAGCCCTAAGTCAACACTACAATATAAAATGTATTTCTGTCGAGGAGGGCACAATAGAACTGTCCCTGTCAAGTCCTTGACACACCCTTTGCATCAGGAGTGTAAATGCCAAGGTGCAACTGATGCAAGTGGACCAGGGACCTAAGTAAACACTACAATATAAATTGTATTTCTGTCGAGGAGGGCACAATAGAACTGTCCCTGTCAAGTCCTTGACACACCCTTTGCATCAGGAGTGTAAATGCCAAGGTGCAACTGATGCAAGTTTACCAGAGCCCTAAGTAAATACTACCATATAAAATGTCCTTCTGATGTGGCATCTCATGGAGCCTTTCTATGCATTTCACTTTCCTGCAGTGTGGGAAATCTGCTTCTGCCTCTAAAACAATCCCACCAACCATTTCCCATCAGGTTTGGGGTTTATTGGAGCACTTAAATAATCCTTGAGGTTTAGAACGTTTTGCCTGCCTAATCGTTAGATGCTGCTGGGATGGAGTTAAGTTGGTAATTATCTTACATCGATGCATTCTCTACAAAGGAATATTTTTATAGTGTTGCATTTGTCTACATTGTATGTTACAGTTCATATTTTTCTGTCTACTTTCGAACTTTTTCCAGTACCTCATCTTGCTGCTAGTTTATGGATGATGGTGATTTGTCTTCAGTGTTTTGTTGTTTTTATCTGATGCTCAATTTTACAGAGATTTCTTTTACATTTTATCTATGGTGACTTCATTATGTAATGTTGAGAGTGGCATGAGAGAGGCGTATGAGCATATAATCTGAGGCCCAGATTTACTATGGCTTTGTGCTGTCCTTGCATCGTGCACAAGCCAACACAAAGGCTTAAGCAAGATTTATAAAACCACACAAAGGACAATTTGTGCCACCTTGCGTGGCTTTGTAAAGAAATGTAACTCAGTGCAGTGGCTTGCACTGCGTTACATATTGTAGTGGTAGGCGTTACATAGGGGGAGCATTGGCGTTTCTGTGCATGCACCAATAAATAGGACACAATCACAGATTTTCTGAAATCAGCAAACTTGCACCAAAAAAGTATGCCAACTGACCAGGACGGAACGAGGAGAAATATGTTTATTTCTCCTCGTTACGTCTCTCTATTCATGTTGCATTCTGCATCACACATAGAAAGAGGAAATTGCCGTCCCACACAAAACAGTCCTGCCAGTAACACAGAGTGCTTTCATTGGCGCTAGGCCACGTCAAGTGCACCAGCGCAGGTAGAGATCTGAAGAGTCCTATATCTTAGCAGAAGTTGCACCCTTCAGCTCTCTCCCTTGCACCCAACATAGCAGAGCATTCTTCCATGCTGCCCTGCGTTGTATGACCCACAGTAAGTTTGGTATGCGCTTTGTAGAACTCATACACTGAAAAAAGTCTCCTCAATATGCTTGTGTGATTGTGAGGCATGCATTTGGCAGTGGCGATGGTTGCAGGCTTCTGGCCTGCTGACCAATAATAGTTAGGCTGTCCAATATAAACCCTTTTTATTATTATTCTTTCAAGCCACCATTGGCCTGATAAGAAATTATAAGCAGGCTTTCTAATATAAATAATCTGTGATAAAGTTTGCTTATATAAACATGTTTATAGCACAACCAGCTTATCGCATAATTGCAGTGTAAGCAAGTGACTGCTTCGTATTTAGTTGATTTTCAAGTTATTGCCAAAACACTGGAGGCAGTTACTTTATATAAGTTCCTTGCACATCTGTACAGCTTTTGTTTTTAGATAGAGAGCAAAAGCTGTTTAGATCATGATGTGCTGGGTTCCTCCTAAGAAATACACCTAGTACTCTCGGTAACAAGGAAAAGGCATATTGGAATGTCTGGCTTGAGGACACATTTTTAGGTCTTGAGTTAGCCAAGATGTTTTGATTTTACTAAAATGATATCTATAATATACTTACTTACAGGGGTTTTTATCCATTCCTTTTGATCCGTTGGACGTTTGCTGTACCACTCATATTTGCTTCCACCCACTACAACATATAGCATGGGAAATTGAGTCAGCCCACTTCTGTCATTGGCTAACTTCAGTTTAAGTGACAGCATTATGCACTTTCACAAACAGCACATCCACACAACGTTGGTCCCTACTCTAACAGGGATGACAATAGCAAACCGTGCTTTTTGAGGTGAAAAAATATTTTTGCCTTTAGCCAAAGTTTATCATCTTATATTTGCAGGGGCCTCACTTCCTCAAAAAGAAGGTTTTACAAAAAATTTATAAAAACAAAAGAAGCAAGAAATGTCTAATGCCAAACCTTTTACCTTTGCAAATACCTATTGTAAATGCTTTATTGTCTTGGCAGAATACTTAACAAATGGATATTCTACAATGTATAGGACGTTAGTATGAAGTAGACAATGTTGGGTGACTTTTTTGGTCACTGTTCAGTAATATTCCTCATTATAGGCACAGAACGTGTGACAATGTGTTGTTTTGCATTTACTGAAAAAAAACGGTTGCAATTCAATAGGTGTAACAGAAACTTCGGAATATATTCTTTTCTAGCTACAGCATATTATCTTTCGACAAAATAAACTTTACGATCAGTATTGTTGTCAAGGAACCTGTCCAGTGACATGGATACACAGTAACACAGTAGATAGGGCATTGGTTTCTAACTATCTTATTCCATGTGCAGCAGGAGTACTAGGAGTGAGGAAGCAAGTGGACATGTTAGGATATGGTAGGGCCCTGTCCTGCTACACTGTTAGTTTTGTGCTTGCAGTTTTGTGCTGAGGTCTTTCAATGCTCTAACCTTGCCCCATGCCTGCACCTTTACTCCCATAAGCAGTCAAAGCAAATCTCCACTTTCACACTCCCTTCTGCTCTATGCCTCATGTTGGGTCTGGATCCATGTTTCTGTCCCTGTTCTATATTCAACCGGAAAGAAACTGTGTATTGCAAGGGCTATTCAGGGACAAATGTGTCCTGAAAGGACAGGGTCTATTCTTCCCTCCCCAGCTTGCCTTTTGTATAGTTTTCCTTCGATTTGACACCTGCTGGCTTAGAGCAAGTAGAGGAGTAAAGTGGGTCCTAATGAATCAATTCCTGGCTAAAGGGAAGATGCATGTTGTTAAGCAATCTGCTGAGCCTAGGTATGTAACGTCATGATAGATAATAAATGTTAGAAATGGGGTCTCTATTTGGCAGAGGTTCAGTTCAAGACCCAGAAAAGTCTGATTTCAAGGGGTCAGAGACCCAGTACTTATACCCAAAAGTGCCTTAAATGTAGGGGGTGACTTCAAAGGAACTCTCTGATGAGCTCAAGGATCCCTTTCAACCCAGTCCAGTCTGTCAGGCTAACCCTGGGGGATAAATCAGTGCTTTGAGTGAGCACAGGACACAGTCTATTTAGATGTAAGTGCGAGCCACTTCTCCCTACTTCCTGCACAGGAAGGCTATCAGTAAGCAGATGAATCTCCTGTCGCACGCAGCCCCTCTTGTGTTTACGGCTGTCTAGAGGGAATGCACAAAGTGTACCTGTCACCCAGCCCTGACTCGTATTGGAGACAGGTTGTCAGGCACCTAGAGTTATAAGAACTGAGAAATGTCCACTTTCTAAAAGTGGAATTTCTAAAATAGTAATGTGGAATCCAACTTCACCAGTAAGGAGGATTTATCATTACCATTCTAAACATACCAAAGATGACGAAGCTACTCCTTTCTGATCAGGAATTACTAGATATAAGGGACGTCCCAATGCTAACCTATGAGAAGAGTAGGCCTCACAGTAGTGAAAAATTAAATAGGTTGTTTGTCACTTCCAGGACATATCAAACATGAAAATAAATGTTCAACCTTTTACTTACACATCATCCTACATATAGGGCTACCTAGGGCATGTATTAGGGGGGACTTACATGTAATAAAAAGGAAGGGTTGGGTTGGCAAGTAGGTTAACTTGCCAGGTCGAAATGGCAAGTTTAAAACTGCACACACAGGCTCTGTAATGGTGGTATATATAGAGGGCCTGTAAATTAAATGTTACTAGTGGGCCTGCAGCACTGATTGCGCCACCCACAGATGTAGCCCTCTAACCATGTTTCGGGCCTGCCACTGCAGAGCCTGTGTGTGCAGTCTACTGCCACTTCGACTTGGCATTTAAAACTTCTTGCCAAGCCTTAATCTCCCCTTTTATTACAATAACAATGTAACCTTGCCACTTATCTTTTCAGATGAGTGAAATGATATGCCGCAAGTTTCCATAGCACTGCCAAGCAGCATTGTTGAATTACATTGTTAGTCCATAACACTCATTGCCAATGTGCTCTGAGAGTGAGACTAGCTGCAGATAAAACACATTTAAAATAATACATGCAACATTGTTAAGTAGCAAGTCCAAAAATTATTTCCGCAACTCCTGACTGCCATATATGCACTCTGAACTACTGACCACAAACAGTTGACTTGCCAGAGTTAAAATAGTGACAATTTAGAATACAAATGGTTGTCCATTTACACAAGAGCCCTTGTGGCTGAGATTTAATTGACAGGCTTTCAGCAACTGCAGGTGTCAAACACACCAAACGTCCTGAGTTAAAATATGTGAGAAACGTGATAAAAATAAATATTTCTTTAAAACAGCACATTATAAATCAGCCTATAAGTCTTGTCTTCTGACTAATTTTGCTACACATGTGGTAGCCTTTCAGAGGCACATGGATGACCTGTGATTTGTCTAATTTAGATATACCAACCTTACGGAGCAAAGGCCTGCCTCATGATGAACTCTGCTGCTACCCTGCAATCCTTTATGAGTCATATGCTTTGCTTATGTCTGGGTCTGCTGTGGCAGCCGTAGTGATAACTTGTAACAGACTCTTACACAGTTCCACCACACGTATCACTAAGTCTGTGGCCACCCTAAGAGTCTTTTGGAGGAAGCTCCCTGCATTGTGAATGACGTAGATGAAGTTGGATCTTTCACAAGAACAGATGAAAATTCTGACTGACTTCCTGTAGCCCTTTTCAATGGCTCTGGCCTTTTCATGTCTCTTTCGGCCAGATTACCTCTGAGATAATCGTATTTATCAGGCTCTGCCAATTGAGAATCAATTTTAAATTGAAGTTTGTCCATCCTGCATCATGAACTGTTTTCTGTAGACCATCCTCCACTGTTGCCTCTTAATGAAAAATCCAGGTTTGGACGAATACCGGCCTACAGAAAGCCATCAATGCACTCCATAGGTACAATCAAAAGAACAATCTTATGGTGAACCAGGAGAAGACCAAGATAGTCATCTGTGGGAAGTACCCTCTAAAGGTAACTGCCCAATGGTGCCTAGGTGATCAGCAAATTAAAACATGCACAAGTTAAAACTATCTTGGAGTCAGGCTCTCAGATGGGGCAAAACCAGTGGCCCATATAAAACATCTTAGAAGCAATGGGGCCGGCATCATTTACAGTTTAAAATGTCTAAACCAGCTGCTCCATAGTCCAACCGCAGAACCTATCAGAAAACTCTTGAGAGCCAAACTCGTCCCATCTCTTAACTAAGGTTCTAATGCTCCCCCGACAGGCCAGGATAGCTAGCGTGAGACTAGAGTTGGGACTCGCTCGTCCGGATCTCATATGTTCAGGGGACACAATAAAATATTACATCAGCACTTTGCATGCCTCAGCACCCTCACTGAAAGCTCAAATAATAATTTTTTGGGAGAGGCTGGCTCCCCATGGCCGGTCCAGTTAGCAGCGGCCACAAGTTTACTTGAAATAGAAGTTCAAAACCTGCATAACCAGGAAATCACGGTCACAGCCTGGAAAAAGTCAGTGACTGCACAGGTTAAGGAAATCTTATTTGAAAGGGGCATGGAAAGCTTACGTGGCCAACTCAATTTCTCTAAACTGCATGCCTCGGAGGGCCAACCCATTCACTTGTCGTCTATGGAGCTACAAACGCGAATCCTGGCTTAACCTATTGTGCCGCTGTCCAAAGATCGCTAGTGAGCGACATCGTTTGGTAATCACAATTTGCGGGACTCATGGCCTTAGACATTGCAGAAAATCTTCAGACCAGTGTTTCTCTGGTAACACAGCACAAACCACGGCCAGACTAGGGAAATTCACTGACGCAGTTTGGGTCGCTCTTACAAATACCACTAAAGCCACCAGCAGCAATTAGCTGGCCACCAAGCCAGAGCTACAACGATTAAGTGGCTTTCAGAGCTAAGAACTAGTCCGGCGCCCACAGTAAATTTAGAGTTCTGTGTCGGACTTTACCTAGCACAACTTCCTGCCATACAAGGAAACACAATCGACCAAGACCAGAAGATCAATCGCACGCGTCAGACAAGTCAACTCACGGATACCATACCAAATTGAGGAAAATACTCGCTAACGCTGTTCTAATAGTTCTTACTCACAATTAATGCTGGGACAGTTAACACAAAGGTTTTACCCTAGCACTGCAAATTAACATTAATCCACTGGGTTAAAGAGCCCACTCAAAGGACTAGAAAATTGGGTCCATAGACGCAGTTGATATCCTTATGCACTAACACTTTAGATTTAGCTGGACTACTGCTTTTACCATTTTATAGATTTTAGCGAATCTAGATATCCCAGCTAGAACACGCACGTTGGCTATGAACTCAAAACCTTATTTTTACTCTCTTCTTCCTTCTTTCATTTTTTACCCTATACATGAAAATTAAGCATACTGTAACAATTTTAACTAATTGAACATTAAAGACTACCAGCATGCCCTTGCATACACCAGGTTTGGACGACTGATCTGACATACACACCTTACTGAATCCATGCAATTTTCCCTGTATTCAAGAAGATCCAGTTCATTTGCCAACATTTTTAGCTCCTGCCAGGCAATACTTTCCTTAGTCCACCTCAAACCCTTCTGTGCCAAGTGACGTACATATAGTACCATACCACCATAGTTTGAAAGACATGCTCCAATGACCCTCCTTCCTAGTGTTTTTGAGGGTGTTGCAATGTGACCTCTTTTTGTGTGGTCAAAACCACTTTTTCTTTTTTTGGGGGCTTGAAGCCCCAGATGCAGCGCCTGGACCCAGGGAGCTTTGGATGCTGGCGGCGAGATGAGGCAGTGCAGCCCACACCTGAGAGTGCTCATTGATAGAGCCCCCAGGGATTAGGAGCCGACATGCTGAAGCAGGGCTGAGTGAGGCATTGGGACATGGCCTACTCCCCTGATAAGTGCTGCAGCGTAATGGATAGAGAGGCCTGGGCTGAATTTTCCCCCCACTCCTAGATTAGCCTGAGAACAAGGAGGCCTAACTTGAATACCTATGGCATACTGCCAAGGGACTGCGTGGGGCAGTGAGAAAATAAGAGCTCTGCCTTTTGTCCCACATGAGCGCCCCCTCCTGATTGCAACTGTACCACTCTGACAACGTGGGCCCTCCACTGCTGGCATGAATTTCCAGCAGGTGCCCGCCTCATGCCTGACCAGAAGAAAAAAAAAAAGAAACTGGCCCTTGGTGCACAATGAGTGTGTGCCAGAGGAGGAAACAGACCGGGGATGCCCCAGGCATGGTGGGGCAGAGCCCTGGTCCCTCAGTGCCAGATGATACTCCGAATAGACCTCACCCACAAGTCCAACAGTTGGCAGACCCATGCAGCCCACTAGACAAGCTTAACAAAATCCTGGCTGCTATTGAAAGCTCTAGAGAGACTTTAGAAGTGAAAACAGATACAGTGATGGTCTACCTGGGATTTCTGCACCAGGATTAGAGAATCGTGGCCAAAAAGGTGCAGCACAGGAGCACTGACCTGGCGGACATTAAGCCCTGTGTGTCCAGAGTATAAACAGCAGTTACAGACCTGTTACAGCAACTCTGCACTTTAACACAGAAGCTGAATGACACAGAGGAACATAATCGCAGGAACAATATAAGGATGATGGGAATGCCTGAGGAGGCAGATGGCCCGGACATGGTGCAGTACCTAGAGACTTGGATAGCAGAAAAGGTGGCCCCCCAGGCACTCACTACGTTCTTTGACCTGGACAGAGCGCATTGAGTCTGCCTGTGCCGCCCTCAGCCGGGCTCACCTATACGACCAGTGGTGGCACTTTTATTGCACTACAGGGACATCCTCCTGAAACAAGCCAGGTTAAATATCCCATTCATGCTGGATAATCATAGGGAGTCTATCCACCTGCATTACACTATAGCTGTGCAAAAACAAAGACTGTCCTTTGTTCCTGCAAAACGAGACATGCAAGATCAAGGTATCCAGTATGTGTTGCTCTATCAAGCCATCCTGAAAATCATGCTTGATGGCAAAACCACATTCTTTACTGATACAGCAGTGGGGTAAGACTGGTTGGAGGCTCATAAGGCAGAGAAGTCCGGGGTGCCCTCGTTCCCCCACAGGACGCCTTAGAGACAACAGGACCTGCAGCACAGGAAAAGACATGCCAAACTCCCAACAAAGAAGCAAAGGGAGGAAGGCAGCACTGGCTGCGGTGCTAGTAATGGACACTAGAAGCATGGCGGAGAGTTGACGACTCCAGAGGCCTCCAGAGATGACTGGGTGAATGGACTGAAAGTGATGGAGGACTCCACACTGCCTACTCTCACACCTTGGCTGGTGGATGACCTGCGACACAGGGGACAAGAGCTGCGAGCTGGAGAGATAAGCACAAGACACTTTAAATTAGAGAAAACTGGGGGCCTGCGTTAGGAAGTGGAACATAGTATGCTTTTCACCTTCAATAAGGACTAACAGTGGATGGGTGGCCTTTGGTGCCAATCCTGGGGATTGGGAGTTGCAGGAATTGTTTTATAGTTGTTAATTTCAAGCTAACCACATGGGATTGACTGGGTGACTGAACAATCTGTTTGTAGATACGCAGGGCTAGCTGTGCTATGCGGGGCGTGCCCTTCCAAGGATTCAATGGGGGGGCACCTACACCCAGAAGCCAGGATATACATCTCTCAATATAAGTTACTGACATGGTACTGACATGGAACGTTAACAGACTAGGGTCAGTGATTAAAAGGTTGAAGGTCCATGTCCACTTAAAGATGAGGGGGGCTCAAATAGTATCCATCCAGGAAACCCACTTGACAGCGCACAAAGCTCTCAGATTGCAAAAAAGCCACTGGCTAGTCATCTTACACCAGGGTGCTCTGATATGGTAAAGGCCAGAGGGATCCCTTTCAGGCCACTGAGGTAGAAAAGGATCTGGAAGACAGATACGCCCTGGTCACCGGTAAGCTGGATGGGAAGGACATAGTGCTTGGTAGCCTCTATGTCCCCAATACAGACCAATCTGCCTTCTTTCAACTACTGACGACGAAGTTGGCAGCCTGAGCAACCATGCAAAGGGTATTGGGAGGTGATACTAATTGCGTATTGGACACAATGCTGTACCACTCGCTCCTGCCCCTGCCATCAGTCCAGTGGCCAAGGTAGCGCAGGTATTTGTAAAGTGTTTCCAGGACTGGAATCTGGAGAACACGTGATGATATGCTACAGTCACCAACGAGAGTAGTCCTTTTACTGTGTGCCCCATGACCTGCATGTTTGGCAAATAGGTTTCTATCCTCTAGCCCCTGAGATTACACTTGCAAAATACCTGGGACAAAGGTTGTCATACCACAACCCCTTGTTGATACATATGCAATGGGGCAGGTCCCACCCCCCGGTGCCCACATATAGATTTCAGAGCGCTTTGCTCCTGGACGATGCTTTCCGATAGGAGATGAGGCAAGTACTCAGTAACTGTTTTGAGGAGAACCAGGGCACTGCAATCTTCCTGGGGTGGAGTGGGAGGCCTTTATGGTGATGGTGATATGACACAGTAGCAGAGCATTTGTGGAGTTCCACAAAACATTGTTGAGGGAATTGACAGTAGTGGAACACTCCTTTAGACAACTGGAGAGAGAGGTGGTCACTAATCCAGGCCACACTGCACAATACTTACACAAGAGGGAGAGCTATGCCACCCAAGTGGAACAACTAAAGAATTTTAGCTATATGGAATATTTGGCGCTGTAGCATGCAAAGGCCAACAAATCCGGGCACCTACTGGCATGGCTAGTTAATGGGCCAGAGTAGGGGGCTCTTCACGCAACTCTTATTCTCTCAGGGGCACCTTAAGCACTCACAATATGATATAAATGGAGCATTCCACGAGTACCACCAGTCCCTATACGAGGAGGACCCACTGGTCCTATTTCAAGTTATTTGTAACTTCCTTTCTTGATGTAGTCTCCCACCGGCCACAAACAAAGAGATAGCTTAAGTGATCCTATTATGACGCAGGAGGTTAAGGCCGCCATAGATGGTTTGATGGCAAGTAGAACCGCAGACCTGGGCAGCTACCAGCTGAATTTTACAAAAATTATGCTGTCTTCCTCACCCTGTGCCTTACCAAGGTGTTTGCAGGGGCTAGGGAGGAGGGCCCCCTCCCTTACGGCCCCTTCGGGAAAACGCCCGGTGCCCGCTACGGCTGGGCTGCAGCACCTCCAATAATAGCAGATGCCTCTTCTGCGTATCAGAGGAAAGCCCGGCTGAAGATCTTTTGAATAACTTTCCTACTTTCAGAGATATTTACAAATAAATATAACAAATACTCGAATAACCATTTTTAAGGTACTATCCTCGAACACGATAATGTTATCCTATGATTGGAAAAACAGACACTTCAAACATATAGTTGCAGTCAAAGTTCAGAGGTGCCTTGTTGGACTTGATGTGCTATGGGGCCATGGTCCAAAGAATGACCCGCATTTTCGGGTTCCCGGCTCTGGGGTGCCGGGTGCAGAGGTGCTGGTCGAGATGGCAGCCTCGAGCGCTACACTGAAGAAATCAATGGGGACCTGAAAACAAAGTCTGCAAGGAGGGACTTCCGGACAAGTCCAAGTGAACCCTAAGGGGGGCTCAGGTCATGAGGATCCCTAGGCCAATGGGATGCAGTCAGAAGTTACAGTCCTTGACTGTGGAGCTCAGGGGCAGAGGGTCTTGGCTGGCTGGCCAGTGGAGTTTGATACTCTCAAGGTTATCGGCTGGTTCTACAGAGAAGGGAACCGTACAACAGGGCCAATCAGTTCATGGACCTCATCGGACCTGAAGTCTCTCGTTGTGCATGAAGGTTTTCCACAGTGGTGGTGTCTTGACTGGACACACACAAGACTTGGCTGTACTCAAGGTATTGATGAAGAGGTGCTCCTGGAGGATCTAGAGTCTCGACACTCAACCAAGAGATGGGGCTGACCTCCTACAGCCATGAAAACATCCTCCTGAAGTGTTGCTCTCTCTGTGGGCTTGAAGACCAACAGCAAGGTGAACTGGGCAGACGTGGTCGGTGCCTGCAGATGCAAGGAGATGGCTCCTTCACCCCCAAGGGAGATAATCGCTGTTTTATGAAGTGCTGGGCAGTCCTCCAAGTGTTGGGGATGATGCACAGCCACAGGATGAGTTGGCTGTTTGCAATTGTCACGGAGCAAGCAGCCAGGCAGGGTTTGGCGACAATTTCGGTGCAGGTCCTTAGTTCTCAAGGGGTCGGCTCCTCTTTTTGCCTCTTCAGTTCCCAAGAAGTCGAATCTGTCTTTCTTTTATGGCAACCCTAAATACTCAATTTAGGGCCAATTAGGGGAGTATATTGTAGTAGCCAACGGGCTACCTACCACTAGGGTGACTACACCCCATATATATCCACTTTGTGTGGCGAGTGAGCATAATCTTGACCCAGAATTCTCTATTTTCACCAGAAACAAAATGTTGAAACCCTTCTCTTTCTGTCCACTTCACGTAGCCCATCTTATGGGTGTGACTAACCTGTGAGTGAGACACACCTCCGGAATATTTAATTTCATGCCTGCTGTGGTGCCAAATGGGCCCCAGGGCAGGAGATGGTGTTCCCTAGGTCTGGGGGGAATCCGGGGTCCCATATCAAAGGCGGTAGAGGCTTTGATGTCTCTGGTCTTGATATGCAGATTTACTCGGCGTCCTGCTGGAAGAGGTGGGAACACCTTATGCGGAGCAGGCATTGTTCCTGACCTCTCAGAGGGTAGGCACTCCCTTGCAGCGTGTCATAAACTCGTCTGTGGTGGCAGGCTGGAAGATACCAATAAACTAAGAGACTAGTAGCATTACGGGGGGCACCTCTTAGGTGCCCTATGGTTGAATGTCTACATAAATCCAATACTGACATCAGTATGGATTTGTTAAGATGAGATGTTTGATACCAACCACCATTATTTTCAGTGAAGCCATTATGTAGCTGGGTAACTCGTGATGACCAGTGCCCAGTACATACTTTTGATATGGCTTCCTGATCACATGCAATGCCTAGCAATGGAACTAGGCATCACAGCTGCATGTCTGTTCATAGAGAGGTGCCCTCACATTTACTATAATCACCTTGCCTTAGGGCTCCAAGGCCAGCTGTAGGTAATGCAGTGTACTTTGGCACTGCCCACAGGGAGTGGGCAATGTTGTGATTTCAGAAAGTTTTGCACCATGTCCCACTGGGCAAGGAGTGAGCACATAGCATTGAAATGGGAAGGCAGTAGCGGTATGCTGGAAATACTCATTGCGGATTCGTGGAGTGAACTCCTAGAAAATTGTGAACATCCAGAGTTGATGCTGGGACTAGACACACCAGCCGCGCAGAGGAGCGATGATAAACTGTTGCCCCCCAAGTCAGTGACGTGCATATTGTGATTAGAGTCCTAAAAGTTGAAGTGATCGTGTTGGTGGGTGGGTGGTTTGCGTCTAACAAATTGTTTGATTCATGCTGTTATAAAGCATATAATGATCTGTGGCAACTGCCAATCCTGTGTTGCATTGTAATGCACTGCATTTCATGAAACACATGAATATTGCACACACACACATGCTTGTTAACATGGTGTGTTAAAAGCTGCAAATGCATCATTATGTTTTAACCCTTCCGCTGCGGCGGGAATTCCGCCGCAGCGCTGGGGGGGGGTTTGGGGGCAGCGCGGTGGCGCTGTGCTCATGACGGAGCCACTCCGTCATGAGCCACGGTTGAGCTGTGCTCATGACGGAGTGGTTCCGTCATGACTCCGCCCACTGCGCTAATCGCCCGCACAGGCGGGGAATCAGCGCAGCGTGGGAGGAGCGGCAGCCAACGGCCGCGGCATGACGGAACCATTCCGTCATGAGCACACGGCGACCGTGGTTCATGACAGAGGGGTTCCGTCATGAGCAGGGGAGGGGTTAATGAAAGTGTCTTCCAGTAAAAATAATAAACAGATCAAAAAAAGGCCAGAGCATATGGCACACAAATATACCCTTGGAATTGAACGTTTAAGTGCCACTTGTGGACTACAGCACCTATTGTGCCATTCACTATAGTGGCATGGAAAACATGGCTTTAGGCCTATCCTCTGGAGCATTACAGATGCAACTTAAACCCTGCTCCCCAGGCCTGTCAAAACCACCCTTTTGACAGGTAGGAAAACCTGATTTTAAATATTAAATAGGTCATTCATGAGCACACCCTGCTGTCCACCAGGTAGGGTGCATGCATAATATTTAAGAGAGGGAAATGGTATGTTCTTCCAGAGTCGAAGACCAAATTGAAATTGTCATTTATCAGACTGTAACTGGTATATAGGAAAAGTCAAAGATTCTACGCTTTATTCTATAACTTTTGCCTTGTACCAGATACATACTGCATTCAAAGACTAACTTTTATATTCAATAAAAGTCCAATCCAATGATAATGCAAGATGTTTATTAAGTATATGAGAAGTGTAACAATTGGAAAGTAACTTTTACCATGCTTGAAGCTGTTGGAAACTAATTTGCATTAGCTCTACAGCAATTGCCCAGCCTGTTCTTTGCCTGAATTAGGTGTGAAAGCTGCCTCCAAAGCAGAAACAATGACCTAGGAATGGGGAGGTTTTTCTTCCCCTGGCAGGATGGTCAGCCGAGGTGGGCCCAGGATTTAACTTACTCCAAAGGATCCTTCCCTGTCACAAGTAAATACGAGCTGACTCTTGGAAAGCTACAGCTTTTGTCCCCATGGTGAGGCTGTTACCAAACCCAGTTTGAGGAAAACGACCTCCAGAATCAGTATGGCGTGACCACATAGCAGGGGACTGCTTATTACACTGGCTACACCTCTGGAAAGGAACACAGGCTCTGCACAAGCGGAGGAGGGTTTCCCCATCTTGGATTTGAGCACGAGGGGTACTGTGGGAATGTTTACAGTATGGCAAACAGGAACTATGGAAAAAATGGGTAGGGTTGCCCTTGGTAACTTTTATCCCATTAGTTAGGGAGTGCCCAGGATTCACCCCCACCTACTAGCTGGTACCAGACATATGTGTGGCCCCCAAAGCACCTCCTCAGAACACTTTCTAGACCTGTGGAAGGACAGAAGACCTGCTGTCTGTGATCTGTGAGGAGACCTAAAGGACTGGCCCTTTATCTCTTGTACCAGGACAAAGAAGTGGACTCCAAGCATTGGGTAGCTGGCCTCCTGTGTGGCTACAGTGACACTGCACGCTGTAAGAGACCTTTTCCTGGAAGGACCCAGCTGACCAGAGGCAACTGAACCTGAACTGGACTTTGCTGTTGGAATATACCTGACATCCTGAAAGCCGCTAAGTTCCCTCCCCTGATATCCTAGGAGCCTTAGAAGGGAATTATTGTGGTTGTTTGGGCACCAAAATAAAGTTTGGATACTTTGAAAATGTTTTCCTCAAGAGCTTGAGGGAGACACACGGGAAAAAGTATCTGACCAGCAGTTCCACATCAATCAAGTACATTTCAGCTTTGCCTCGTTCAAAGCTACTAGCACCTCTGAAGAAACAACTAAACTCCATGATACGTCGGTAGTGATTGCTAAAATTTCAGTGGCGGTGACAAAGACACTTTCTGTGTTGCAACTTAGAAACTTTTTGACTCCCAGACTTTCACCGGGACCAATCCACTTGCTGTAATCAACCAGTGCTGGATTGCGGTCAGCCTCTATCGCAACTGGGTCCCAGGTTATCACTTCCACTAACTATCATTGGCACTTTGTGCTTTTTGGCACTATTTTCACTTAAATATTTAAGAAATTCATCTCTCTGATTCCCATTAATGGATTTTTATAATATGCACTTATTTTACTCATATATTTATTCTCTTTATTTTAAAGTGGTCTGTGCAATTTTATTGTATTTTTTGCAACTTATACTTCTATGCTTGCACTGCTTAAATACTTTACACATTGCTGTTGGCTTAACGCAGATTGCTTTGTATCACATTACCGAGGATGGCACACAGGTTTATTTTACTTAATTTGTAAGATATCTAGCAGCTGGAGGCCTTATCTTTTGAGGTGGACACTTGTTCATCACATATAACAATCCACTTTCCTACAACGAGCCACTTTTGCTTCGGGAAAAACTAAAAGGTGAAAGATGGATTGCTTGAAATAACCTCACTCACTACTAATTACTTATGTCTGTCCCCCTCACCCTCCATTAGTTTTTGCTCACTGTGCCACTAAAGAGACGGACCAACCATATGCACATCAGCATGGGTCCTGCTCCAATAGAGAACTTCCAACTCACAGTTTCAGTCCACGTCCCCTTGGAACAACAACACAACACAAGCAATTCCAGACCGGTTTTAGACTACTTCAGCTTCATCAGTCAACCACATATTGAGTCCTTTAGCACAATGAGCTATAGGACTCATGCATGGACACATCCCATCATGTTTTGAGCAGGACTTGGAGACAAAGGAAAAGTGGAGGTTGAGTGGAGTGCTTGAGGTAATCTCAGCCTCTGGTAATTACTATGGGCTACATTTCAGTCAATAATATTTTTGTTCACTTTAGCACTTCTGGGAGGAACCAACTATATACAAATCTGCTTTGGTTCTGCTCCAATAGGAACTGACCAATCCAAGCTGCCAGACCACATCCCTTCAGAATAGCAACATATGCAACCCCAGGCCAGCTACTACTACCGCCACCACCTGGACACACCTACTCAGCATGCACCTTAATGTTTTCCTCCCGAATAGAATTTGTTGTTGTGTCCATTGTGAGATGACACTACCACTTTTGCCCAGAACTCATCACATCTCCTCACTAGTGAGCCCTTCCATCTGTAAAATTGGTGACTTGGCAGTAGGTGACCTTATCTGAAGGCGTTTTATTGAACACTGTATATGAGGTTAGAGGGAGTGAACTAACAAGAGTTTGCTGTTCTGCCCAATGTTATGATGTGAACTACTTTTTCTCCCCAAAATATGTGCTAGGATTTCATTATATGCTCTTCTAACAGTGCCAACCAACTGGTAACATGGATGCTGCTCACATTAATCACCTTCTACTACCTATTAAGAACAATTTGTAGGGGTGTGAAGTGCAATTTCACCTCTTGCTTTCTTCCAAAATAGAGACATTTTACAGAGCCCTGTAAATAGTTAGCATTCAAAAAAGGTGTTCTGCTTTTTAACCATGGCTAATACCTTGGCCACTCCGGCACCTATCCCATACAAATGAGACATGATGGTAGCCATGGAGCAATATGAAACCAGTGGCCATAGGTAGGACAGTAACATGTTGGGAATTGCTAGTTACAGTGCCTGAACATGGCCCCTTTCAGTCTGCCAAACACATTTGTGTGTTCGTCACATCCATCACAGTGAATCCCTCAACAACAGATCTGATGAAGCCTCAACATTGGTGAACAGTTAAATAAACACCTAGGCCTCATTGAGAGTGGGTTGGGGGTTTTTAACCCCTATGCAAACCTTTTAGCTCAGGGTTTGGAATTCTGAATTGGGTGGCATTTAACACATCTGGTAATTACCACGGGCATTAAATACCTCACCATCTGTTAAATTTCAGCAGGCTAAACCTGCTGTATTTACTGTACGATGTGGATTTTAGTGCGTTCAGCACCAAAATCTGTGTGGTACTCCCCAAAATCACGTATTAGGTAGGTTAGGGCTGGGCGGAATTGGCGTAGCGCCACTATACGGAATTTTGGGAAAAATGTGTGGAAAACGAGCGCACGTTCTAAGGGTCCATGTGCCCGGGACAGGGGTCCCTCGTGCCCGGGCAGGCTCCCCGATCTCCCCGGCTTGGCTGGGTTGAGAAGCAGGGACCGGCCCCGGGGCCTCGTTTTCGGCCAGGGCCTGGGGTTTGGGAGCCTGCCAAGTGTTCATCTGCCCGGGACAAGGGTCCCTGGTGCAGAGCCCTGCAAGAGCAGGCGGGAGCCCTACTGCTATGGCTTGGCTTGGGGCAGGCAGATGGGAGTCCTTTCGGTCCCGGCCATATGATCGCACCCATCCCCTCGGCCATCTGGTCAGATGCAATGCTTTCCAATGGGGTGGCCTGGAAGTCCCGATGAGGGCTCATTCGCCTCCCCGATCCCAGCCAGGGCTCCAGGAGGTCGGTCGCGTTCAGGCCTAGGATCCCCTGAGTCTCTTGGTGCGCACGGGTTCCCAGAAAGAGGGGTGGCCTTCCTCCGGATTACTAGGGGCAGGGTATGCCGAAACACCCCTCCCGGGCTGGTGGTTCTTTGCCTCGGACCAGATGGGCTATGCCCGGAAAACACCTCCCCTTCGTCCGGGGGCTCCCTCCTCCGGCCCACGACGAGGCAAAGTGCCCGGGACGGGCTCCATGGGTCCCGGGCAGTCCTCCCCCGGGCGTCCGGGGCCGAGAGGCCCAGCTGGGGTCACTGAGCCCCCGGGAAGCTGAGCCCTGCTAGGGCAGACGAGAGCCCTACTAAGAAGGCTCGGCTCGGGGCAGGCAGATGGGTGTCCTTTCGATTCCGGCCATCTGGTCGCACTGCTTTCCAATGGGGCGACCAGATGGCCGGGCTGCCCTGGAAGTCCCGATGAGGGCTCATTCACCTCCCCGATTCCAGCCAGGGCTGCAGGAGGTCGGGGGCCTCCGCGCCTAGGGTCCCCTGAGTTTGGCGGTGCGCACAGGTTCCCAGAAAGAGGGGTAGCCTTGCTCCAGATTACTAGGAGCAGGGTCTGCTGGAACACCCCTCCCGGGCTGGCGGTTCTTTGCCGGGGACCGCTATGCCCGGACAACACCTCCCCTCTGTCCGGAGGGCTCCCTTCTCCGGCCCAATACGGGGCAAAGTGCCCGGGACGGGCTCAATGGGTCCCAGGCAGTCCTACCACAGGCGTCCAGCACGAGAGCTCCGAAAGCTCAGGCAGGAGCCCTACCAAGAAGGCTCGGTTCGGCTCGGGGCAGGCAGATGGGTGTCCTTTTGGTCCCGGCCATCTGGTCGCACTTCCCCCTCGGCCATTTGGTCACACACAATGCTTTCCAATGGGGTGACCAGATGGCCAAGCCACCCTGGAAGTCCTGATGAGGGCTCATTTGCCTCCCTGATACAAGCAAGGACTCCAGGAGCTCGGGTGCGTCCACGCCTAGGGCCCCCTCAGTCTTGCGGTGTGCACAGGTTACCATAAAGGGGGGTAACCTTCCTTCATATTAATAGGGACAGGGTACTTTGAGACCCCTCTCGGCCTAGCGGTCCTCAGCCGACAGCTGGATGGGCCAGGATGCTGCCCCAGCCCTGGGGCCATTCCTGAGCCTGCCGCATGGCAGACTGCCCTGGATGGGGTCCAGCGGGCCCAGGGAGCCTCCCCCTGCTGGGCTGGGTCCAGGGGCCCCAGGGAGGGCAGCCTCCTCACCCCCGGGTCCGTCCTTGGTGCTGCTGCGTGGGAGGATGCCCGAACAAGGTCCTGCCGGCCTGGGGAGCCTCCCCCTGCTCGGCTGGGTTCAGAGGCTCCCAGGGGCCGGGGAGGGCGTCCTCCCCACCCCGAGCTCCGTCCTTGGTCCTGCCCCATGGCATGGTGCCCGGGATGGGGTTCGGCAGGCCCGGGGAGGCTTCCTGTGCGCCTCTGGGAGCCCTGGCTGGGTCCAGGGGCCCGGGTTGGGTGTTCTGGTCCTGGGCCCCGTCCCCCAGTCTGCCGCTCTGCCAAAGGCCTGGGACGGGGTTCCGTTGTGGGCCTCCCCTTGCTCGGCTGGGTTCACGCTCCAGCAGGGTCCCCTGAGGACCCCGGGGAGGGTGGCCTCCCCATTCCAGGCTCTGTCCTCGGTCCGGCCGTGTGACAGGGTCTGGCGGGCCCTGGGAGGCTCTGCCTGCACCTCTGGGCCTGGGAGCCCCGGCTGGGTATAGGGGCCCTGCTGGGCCCCGGGTCGGGTGCTCCGCCCCTGGGCCCCGTCCCCCGTCCTGCCATCCTGCTAAAGGACTGGAATGATGTTCCGTTGTGCCCGGGGAGACTCCCCTTGCTTGGCTGGGTTCAGGAGCTCCGGCCAGGTCCCCTGAGGGCCCTGGGAAGGGTGGCCTCCCCACCCTGGGCTCTGTCCTTGGTCCTGCAGCATGGCAGGGTACCCGGGATGGTGTCTGGCGGGCCCGGGGAGGCTTCCCCTGCGCCTCTGGTCCTGGGAGCCCCAGCTTAGTTCAGGGGCCCCGTCGGGCCCCGTCCCCTGACCTGCCACACTGCCAAAGGCCCAGAACAGGGTTCCGTTGTGCCCAGGGAGCCTCCCCTTGCTTGGCTGGGTTCAGGAGCTCCGGCCGAGGCCCCTGAGAGCCCCGGGGAGGGCAGCCTCTCCACCCTGGGCTCCGTCCTTGGTCCTGCCGCGTGGCAGGGTGCCCAGGATGGGGTCCGGCGCGCCCAGGGGGCTTCCCCTGTGCCTCTGGGCCTGGGAGCCCCAGCTGGGTCCAGGGGCCCTGCCGGGCCCTGGGTCGGGTGCTCCGGCCCTGGGCCCCGTCCTGCCATCCTTCCAAAGGACTGGAATGATGTTCTGTTGTGCCCGGGGAGACTCCACTTGCTTGGCTGGGTTCAGGAGCTCCGGCCAGGTCCCCTGAGGGCCCTGGGAAGGGTGGCCTCCCCACCCTGGGCTCTGTCCTTGGTCCTGCAGCATGGCAGGGTACCCGGGATGGTGTCTGGCGGGCCCGGGGAGGCTTCCCCTGCGCCTCTGGGCCTGGAAGCCCCAGCTTAGTTCAGGGGCCCCGTCGGGCCCCGTCCCCTGACCTGCCACACTGCCAAAGGCCCAGGACGGGGTTCCGTTGTGCCCGGGGAGCCTCCCCTTGCTTGGCTGGGTTCAGGAGCTCCGGCCGAGACCCCTGAGGGCCCCGGGGAGGGGGGCCTCCCCACCCTGGGCTCCGTCCTCAGTCCTGCCACATGGCAGGGTGCCCAGGATGGTGTCCAGGGGGCCCGGGAAGGCTTCCCCTGCGCCCCTGAGAGCCCCCACTGGCTCCAGGGGCCCCATCGGGCCCCGGGTCTGGTGCTCCAGCCCTGGGCCCCGTCCCCTTGCCTGCTGCTCCACCAAGGGCCCAGGACAGGGGTCCGTCGGTCCCGTGCAGGCCTCCCCTGCTTGTCAAGGTGTCCGCGCACCCCGGGTCGGAGGGCCCGTCGGGTCCCTCTTGCATCCTCCATGGCTGGGGCCCAGCTAGGGCCCTGGGCCTCCGGTACCCCATGCCCCGGCACACGCTCCCTCTTTCGTTGGGGCACAGAGCAAACAGATGGCTTCCCTTTCGAGCCCGGCCATCTGGTTGCACCTTTCCCCTCGGTCATCTGGTCGCACCTATCCCCTCGGCCATCTTGTCGCACCTTTTCCCTCGGCCATCTGGTCGCACCGATCCCCTCGGCCATCTGGTCGTACGCAATGCTTTCCAGTGGGGTGACCAGATGGCCGGGCTTGCCTGGAAGTCCTGATGAGGGCTCATTTGCCTCCCCGATCCCAGTGAGGGCTCCAGGAGGTCGGATACATTCGTGCCTTGGGTCCCTTCGGTCACCTCGTGTGCACGGATTACAAGAAAGGGGGGAAATTTTCCTCCAGAGTACTAGGGAGAGGGTCAGTCAGACCTCCGTGAGGTCCGGCGATTCCGAAACAGGGGAAGGCAGCACCCGGGCCCACCCGCCGGGGCCCCCAGGGGCCCGGGTATGCACCTGCCTCTCAGCTCCTTCCTGATGGTCCTTTTTCTCCGAGTTTGCTCAGTCAGACCTCCGTGAGATCTGGCGATTCTGAGACAGAGGAAGGCAGCACCCGGGCAGGCCCGCCGGGGTCCCCAGGGGCCCGGGTACGCACCTGCCTCTCAGCCCCTTCCTGATGGGCCTTTCCTTTGAGCCTGCTCGCCACGGGAGTAGGCAGGGATTTGTAGCGGCATACCCCCACGCAGGGCGGCCTACCAGGGGATGCCTTGGCCGTACTCTGATCGATTGGGCACTCTCGGTCCGTTTAGGGATGGACTGCTTGGCCAGCCTCGGCTGTTGTTTCAAGCGAGGAGCTTCCTCCCCACATGGACCATCCGATTCGAGGGCCTGCCGCCTGGTGGGTGGCCCTTCACCCTACCCAGAAGAGCAAAGGCTGAGCGGCCCGGCACCTTGTGTCCCCCAGTGGTCTGACCCGAGCGGAAGGGGTCGGGTGGTGCCAGACCCTCGGATGCTGCTGCCCAGCAGGTTCGTAGGCCCCGTGCGCCACGCTGTCACCCATCTCTGCCCAGCACATTTCCACAGCAGCTCAGAATGACCGTTCTGAGGGGTGCTGCCGCCGCCAGGCTCCGGCTCCCCTGCATCTCGCTCAGGCAGTGCCTCGGCCCGCCTCTCC